>NC_135133.1:4510000-4866054 GCF_050908995.1 Andrena cerasifolii | reverse complement strand
GGCAGCTGACATTCAGAATACCCTTTTCGTTCATGTTTCCTGATACCTGGGCCAAAATCTGGAAAATTTCAGAATGCGCAAAATTGGCTTGTAACAGGAGAACATGATGTCAGAAGAGGTGGGCACTAAGTAATGTCTCCAGGAGAGAGAATCGAAGAGGCTTCGCAGCTGAAATTCAGAATACCTCTTTTCGCTTCATGTTCTCCTGATACCTGGGCCAAAATCTGGCAAAAATTTTCAGAATGCGCAAATTGGGGACTAAGTAATGTCTCCGGAGAGAGAATCGAAGATGCCTTCGCAGCTGAAATTCAGAATACCTCTTTTCGCTTCATGTTCTCCTGATACCTGGGCCAAAATCTGGCAAAAATTTTCAGAATGCGCAAAATTGGGCTTTGTAACAGGAGAACATGATGTCAGAAGAGGTGGCACTAAGTAATGTCTCCGGAGAGAGAATCGAAGATGCCTTCGCAGCTGAAATTCAGAATACCTCTTTTCGCTTCATGTTCTCCTGATACCTGGGCCAAAATCTGGCAAAAATTTTCAGAATGCGCAAAATTGGGCTTTGTAACAGGAGAACATGATGTCAGAAGAGGTGGCACTAAGTAATGTCTCCGGAGAGAGAATCGAAGAGGCCTTCGCAGCTGAAATTCAGAATACCTCTTTTCGCTTCATGTTCTCCTGATACCTGGGCCAAAATCTGGCAAAAATTTTCAGAATGCGCAAAATTGGGCTTTGTAACAGGAGAACATGATGTCAGAAGAGGTGGCACTAAGTAATGTCTCCGGAGAGAGAATCGAAGAGGCCTTCGCAGCTGAAATTCAGAATACCTCTTTTCGCTTCATGTTCTCCTGATACCTGGGCCAAAATCTGGCAAAAATTTTCAGAATGCGCAAATTGGGCTTTGTAACAGGAGAACATGATGTCAGAAGAGGTGGCACTAAGTAATGTCTCCGGAGAGAGAATCGAAGAGGCCTTCGCAGCTGAAATTCAGAATACCTCTTTTCGCTTCATGTTCTCCTGATACCTGGGCCAAAATCTGGCAAAAATTTTCAGAATGCGCAAAATTGGGCTTTGTAACAGGAGAACATGATGTCAGAAGAGGTGGCACTAAGTAATGTCTCCGGAGAGAGAATCGAAGATGCCTTCGCAGCTGAAATTCAGAATACCTCTTTTCGCTTCATGTTCTCCTGATACCTGGGCCAAATCTGGCAAAAATTTTCAGAATGCGCAAAATTGGGCTTTGTAACAGGAGAACATGATGTCAGAAGAGGTGGACTAAGTAATGTCTCCGGAGAGAGAATCGAAGAGGCCTTCGCAGCTGAAATTCAGAATACCTCTTTTCGCTTCATGTTCTCCTGATACCTGGGCCAAAATCTGGCAAAAATTTTCAGAATGCGCAAAATTGGGCTTTGTAACAGGAGAACATGATGTCAGAAGAGGTGGCACTAAGTAATGTCTCCGGAGAGAGAATCGAAGATGCCTTCGCAGCTGAAATTCAGAATACCTCTTTTCGCTTCATGTTCTCCTGATACCTGGGCCAAAATCTGGCAAAAATTTTCAGAATGCGCAAAATTGGGCTTTGTAACAGGAGAACATGATGTCAGAAGAGGTGGCACTAAGTAATGTCTCCGGAGAGAGAATCGAAGAGGCCTTCGCAGCTGAAATTCAGAATACCTCTTTTCGCTTCATGTTCTCCTGATACCTGGGCCAAAATCTGGCAAAAATTTTCAGAATGCGCAAAATTGGGCTTTGTAACAGGAGAACATGATGTCAGAAGAGGTGGCACTAAGTAATGTCTCCGGAGAGAGAATCGAAGAGGCCTTCGCAGCTGAAATTCAGAATACCTCTTTTCGCTTCATGTTCTCCTGATACCTGGGCCAAAATCTGGCAAAAATTTTCAGAATGCGCAAAATTGGGCTTTGTAACAGGAGAACATGATGTCAGAAGAGGTGGCACTAAGTAATGTCTCCGGAGAGAGAATCGAAGAGGCCTTCGCAGCTGAAATTCAGAATACCTCTTTTCGCTTCATGTTCTCCTGATACCTGGGCCAAAATCTGGCAAAAATTTTCAGAATGCGCAAAATTGGGCTTTGTAACAGGAGAACATGATGTCAGAAGAGGTGGCACTAAGTAATGTCTCCGGAGAGAGAATCGAAGATGCCTTCGCAGCTGAAATTCAGAATACCTCTTTTCGCTTCATGTTCTCCTGATACCTGGGCCAAAATCTGGCAAAAATTTTCAGAATGCGCAAAATTGGGCTTTGTAACAGGAGAACATGATGTCAGAAGAGGTGGCACTAAGTAATGTCTCCGGAGAGAGAATCGAAGAGGCCTTCGCAGCTGAAATTCAGAATACCTCTTTTCGCTTCATGTTCTCCTGATACCTGGGCCAAAATCTGGCAAAAATTTTCAGAATGCGCAAAATTGGGCTTTGTAACAGGAGAACATGATGTCAGAAGAGGTGGCACTAAGTAATGTCTCCGGAGAGAGAATCGAAGAGGCCTTCGCAGCTGAAATTCAGAATACCTCTTTTCGCTTCATGTTCTCCTGATACCTGGGCCAAAATCTGGCAAAAATTTTCAGAATGCACAAAATTGGGCTTTGTAACAGGAGAACATGATGTCAGAAGAGGTGGCACTAAGTAATGTCTCCGGAGAGAGAATCGAAGAGGCCTTCGCAGCTGAAATTCAGAATACCTCTTTTCGCTTCATGTTCTCCTGATACCTGGGCCAAAATCTGGCAAAAATTTTCAGAATGCGCAAAATTGGGCTTTGTAACAGGAGAACATGATGTCAGAAGAGGTGGCACTAAGTAATGTCTCCGGAGAGAGAATCGAAGATGCCTTCGCAGCTGAAATTCAGAATACCTCTTTTCGCTTCATGTTCTCCTGATACCTGGGCCAAAATCTGGCAAAAATTTTCAGAATGCGCAAAATTGGGCTTTGTAACAGGAGAACATGATGTCAGAAGAGGTGGCACTAAGTAATGTCTCCGGAGAGAGAATCGAAGAGGCCTTCGCAGCTGAAATTCAGAATACCTCTTTTCGCTTCATGTTCTCCTGATACCTGGGCCAAAATCTGGCAAAAATTTTCAGAATGCGCAAAATTGGGCTTTGTAACAGGAGAACATGATGTCAGAAGAGGTGGCACTAAGTAATGTCTCCGGAGAGAGAATCGAAGAGGCCTTCGCAGCTGAAATTCAAAATACCTCTTTTCGCTTCATGTTCTCCTGATACCTGGGCCAAAATCTGGCAAAAATTTTCAGAATGCACAAAATTGGGCTTTGTAACAGGAGAACATGATGTCAGAAGAGGTGGCACTAAGTAATGTCTCCGGAGAGAGAATCGAAGAGGCCTTCGCAGCTGAAATTCAGAATACCTCTTTTCGCTTCATGTTCTCCTGATACCTGGGCCAAAATCTGGCAAAAATTTTCAGAATGCACAAAATTGGGCTTTGTAACAGGAGAACATGATGTCAGAAGAGGTGGCACTAAGTAATGTCTCCGGAGAGAGAATCGAAGAGGCCTTCGCAGCTGAAATTCAGAATACCTCTTTTCGCTTCATGTTCTCCTGATACCTGGGCCAAAATCTGGCAAAAATTTTCAGAATGCACAAAATTGGGCTTTGTAACAGGAGAACATGATGTCAGAAGAGGTGGCACTAAGTAATGTCTCCGGAGAGAGAATCGAAGAGGCCTTCGCAGCTGAAATTCAAAATACCTCTTTTCGCTTCATGTTCTCCTGATACCTGGGCCAAAATCTGGCAAAAATTTTCAGAATGCACAAAATTGGGCTTTGTAACAGGAGAACATGATGTCAGAAGAGGTGGCACTAAGTAATGTCTCCGGAGAGAGAATCGAAGAGGCCTTCGCAGCTGAAATTCAGAATACCTCTTTTCGCTTCATGTTCTCCTGATACCTGGGCCAAAATCTGGCAAAAATTTTCAGAATGCGCAAAATTGGGCTTTGTAACAGGAGAACATGATGTCAGAAGAGGTGGCACTAAGTAATGTCTCCGGAGAGAGAATCGAAGATGCCTTCGCAGCTGAAATTCAGAATACCTCTTTTCGCTTCATGTTCTCCTGATACCTGGGCCAAAATCTGGCAAAAATTTTCAGAATGCGCAAAATTGGGCTTTGTAACAGGAGAACATGATGTCAGAAGAGGTGGCACTAAGTAATGTCTCCGGAGAGAGAATCGAAGAGGCCTTCGCAGCTGAAATTCAGAATACCTCTTTTCGCTTCATGTTCTCCTGATACCTGGGCCAAAATCTGGCAAAAATTTTCAGAATGCACAAAATTGGGCTTTGTAACAGGAGAACATGATGTCAGAAGAGGTGGCACTAAGTAATGTCTCCGGAGAGAGAATCGAAGAGGCCTTCGCAGCTGAAATTCAAAATACCTCTTTTCGCTTCATGTTCTCCTGATACCTGGGCCAAAATCTGGCAAAAATTTTCAGAATGCACAAAATTGGGCTTTGTAACAGGAGAACATGATGTCAGAAGAGGTGGCACTAAGTAATGTCTCCGGAGAGAGAATCGAAGAGGCCTTCGCAGCTGAAATTCAGAATACCTCTTTTCGCTTCATGTTCTCCTGATACCTGGGCCAAAATCTGGCAAAAATTTTCAGAATGCACAAAATTGGGCTTTGTAACAGGAGAACATGATGTCAGAAGAGGTGGCACTAAGTAATGTCTCCGGAGAGAGAATCGAAGAGGCCTTCGCAGCTGAAATTCAAAATACCTCTTTTCGCTTCATGTTCTCCTGATACCTGGGCCAAAATCTGGCAAAAATTTTCAGAATGCACAAAATTGGGCTTTGTAACAGGAGAACATGATGTCAGAAGAGGTGGCACTAAGTAATGTCTCCGGAGAGAGAATCGAAGAGGCCTTCGCAGCTGAAATTCAGAATACCTCTTTTCGCTTCATGTTCTCCTGATACCTGGGCCAAAATCTGGCAAAAATTTTCAGAATGCGCAAAATTGGGCTTTGTAACAGGGGAACATGATGTCAGAAGAGGTGGCACTAAGTAATGTCTCCGGAGAGAGAATCGAAGATGCCTTCGCAGCTGAAATTCAGAATACCTCTTTTCGCTTCATGTTCTCCTGATACCTGGGCCAAAATCTGGCAAAAATTTTCAGAATGCGCAAAATTGGGCTTTGTAACAGGAGAACATGATGTCAGAAGAGGTGGCACTAAGTAATGTCTCCGGAGAGAGAATCGAAGAGGCCTTCGCAGCTGAAATTCAGAATACCTCTTTTCGCTTCATGTTCTCCTGATACCTGGGCCAAAATCTGGCAAAAATTTTCAGAATGCACAAAATTGGGCTTTGTAACAGGAGAACATGATGTCAGAAGAGGTGGCACTAAGTAATGTCTCCGGAGAGAGAATCGAAGAGGCCTTCGCAGCTGAAATTCAAAATACCTCTTTTCGCTTCATGTTCTCCTGATACCTGGGCCAAAATCTGGCAAAAATTTTCAGAATGCACAAAATTGGGCTTTGTAACAGGAGAACATGATGTCAGAAGAGGTGGCACTAAGTAATGTCTCCGGAGAGAGAATCGAAGAGGCCTTCGCAGCTGAAATTCAGAATACCTCTTTTCGCTTCATGTTCTCCTGATACCTGGGCCAAAATCTGGCAAAAATTTTCAGAATGCGCAAAATTGGGCTTTGTAACAGGAGAACATGATGTCAGAAGAGGTGGCACTAAGTAATGTCTCCGGAGAGAGAATCGAAGATGCCTTCGCAGCTGAAATTCAGAATACCTCTTTTCGCTTCATGTTCTCCTGATACCTGGGCCAAAATCTGGCAAAAATTTTCAGAATGCGCAAAATTGGGCTTTGTAACAGGAGAACATGATGTCAGAAGAGGTGGCACTAAGTAATGTCTCCGGAGAGAGAATCGAAGAGGCCTTCGCAGCTGAAATTCAGAATACCTCTTTTCGCTTCATGTTCTCCTGATACCTGGGCCAAAATCTGGCAAAAATTTTCAGAATGCACAAAATTGGGCTTTGTAACAGGAGAACATGATGTCAGAAGAGGTGGCACTAAGTAATGTCTCCGGAGAGAGAATCGAAGAGGCCTTCGCAGCTGAAATTCAAAATACCTCTTTTCGCTTCATGTTCTCCTGATACCTGGGCCAAAATCTGGCAAAAATTTTCAGAATGCGCAAAATTGGGCTTTGTAACAGGAGAACATGATGTCAGAAGAGGTGGCACTAAGTAATGTCTCCGGAGAGAGAATCGAAGAGGCCTTCGCAGCTGAAATTCAGAATACCTCTTTTCGCTTCATGTTCTCCTGATACCTGGGCCAAAATCTGGCAAAAATTTTCAGAATGCACAAAATTGGGCTTTGTAACAGGAGAACATGATGTCAGAAGAGGTGGCACTAAGTAATGTCTCCGGAGAGAGAATCGAAGAGGCCTTCGCAGCTGAAATTCAAAATACCTCTTTTCGCTTCATGTTCTCCTGATACCTGGGCCAAAATCTGGCAAAAATTTTCAGAATGCACAAAATTGGGCTTTGTAACAGGAGAACATGATGTCAGAAGAGGTGGCACTAAGTAATGTCTCCGGAGAGAGAATCGAAGAGGCCTTCGCAGCTGAAATTCAGAATACCTCTTTTCGCTTCATGTTCTCCTGATACCTGGGCCAAAATCTGGCAAAAATTTTCAGAATGCACAAAATTGGGCTTTGTAACAGGAGAACATGATGTCAGAAGAGGTGGCACTAAGTAATGTCTCCGGAGAGAGAATCGAAGATGCCTTCGCAGCTGAAATTCAGAATACCTCTTTTCGCTTCATGTTCTCCTGATACCTGGGCCAAAATCTGGCAAAAATTTTCAGAATGCGCAAAATTGGGCTTTGTAACAGGAGAACATGATGTCAGAAGAGGTGGCACTAAGTAATGTCTCCGGAGAGAGAATCGAAGAGGCCTTCGCAGCTGAAATTCAGAATACCTCTTTTCGCTTCATGTTCTCCTGATACCTGGGCCAAAATCTGGCAAAAATTTTCAGAATGCACAAAATTGGGCTTTGTAACAGGAGAACATGATGTCAGAAGAGGTGGCACTAAGTAATGTCTCCGGAGAGAGAATCGAAGAGGCCTTCGCAGCTGAAATTCAAAATACCTCTTTTCGCTTCATGTTCTCCTGATACCTGGGCCAAAATCTGGCAAAAATTTTCAGAATGCACAAAATTGGGCTTTGTAACAGGAGAACATGATGTCAGAAGAGGTGGCACTAAGTAATGTCTCCGGAGAGAGAATCGAAGAGGCCTTCGCAGCTGAAATTCAGAATACCTCTTTTCGCTTCATGTTCTCCTGATACCTGGGCCAAAATCTGGCAAAAATTTTCAGAATGCGCAAAATTGGGCTTTGTAACAGGAGAACATGATGTCAGAAGAGGTGGCACTAAGTAATGTCTCCGGAGAGAGAATCGAAGATGCCTTCGCAGCTGAAATTCAGAATACCTCTTTTCGCTTCATGTTCTCCTGATACCTGGGCCAAAATCTGGCAAAAATTTTCAGAATGCGCAAAATTGGGCTTTGTAACAGGAGAACATGATGTCAGAAGAGGTGGCACTAAGTAATGTCTCCGGAGAGAGAATCGAAGAGGCCTTCGCAGCTGAAATTCAGAATACCTCTTTTCGCTTCATGTTCTCCTGATACCTGGGCCAAAATCTGGCAAAAATTTCCAGAATGCACAAAATTGGGCTTTGTAACAGGAGAACATGATGTCAGAAGAGGTGGCACTAAGTAATGTCTCCGGAGAGAGAATCGAAGAGGCCTTCGCAGCTGAAATTCAAAATACCTCTTTTCGCTTCATGTTCTCCTGATACCTGGGCCAAAATCTGGCAAAAATTTTCAGAATGCGCAAAATTGGGCTTTGTAACAGGAGAACATGATGTCAGAAGAGGTGGCACTAAGTAATGTCTCCGGAGAGAGAATCGAAGAGGCCTTCGCAGCTGAAATTCAGAATACCTCTTTTCGCTTCATGTTCTCCTGATACCTGGGCCAAAATCTGGCAAAAATTTTCAGAATGCGCAAAATTGGGCTTTGTAACAGGGGAACATGATGTCAGAAGAGGTGGCACTAAGTAATGTCTCCGGAGAGAGAATCGAAGATGCCTTCGCAGCTGAAATTCAGAATACCTCTTTTCGCTTCATGTTCTCCTGATACCTGGGCCAAAATCTGGCAAAAATTTTCAGAATGCGCAAAATTGGGCTTTGTAACAGGAGAACATGATGTCAGAAGAGGTGGCACTAAGTAATGTCTCCGGAGAGAGAATCGAAGAGGCCTTCGCAGCTGAAATTCAGAATACCTCTTTTCGCTTCATGTTCTCCTGATACCTGGGCCAAAATCTGGCAAAAATTTTCAGAATGCACAAAATTGGGCTTTGTAACAGGAGAACATGATGTCAGAAGAGGTGGCACTAAGTAATGTCTCCGGAGAGAGAATCGAAGAGGCCTTCGCAGCTGAAATTCAAAATACCTCTTTTCGCTTCATGTTCTCCTGATACCTGGGCCAAAATCTGGCAAAAATTTTCAGAATGCGCAAAATTGGGCTTTGTAACAGGGGAACATGATGTCAGAAGAGGTGGCACTAAGTAATGTCTCCGGAGAGAGAATCGAAGATGCCTTCGCAGCTGAAATTCAGAATACCTCTTTTCGCTTCATGTTCTCCTGATACCTGGGCCAAAATCTGGCAAAAATTTTCAGAATGCGCAAAATTGGGCTTTGTAACAGGAGAACATGATGTCAGAAGAGGTGGCACTAAGTAATGTCTCCGGAGAGAGAATCGAAGAGGCCTTCGCAGCTGAAATTCAGAATACCTCTTTTCGCTTCATGTTCTCCTGATACCTGGGCCAAAATCTGGCAAAAATTTTCAGAATGCACAAAATTGGGCTTTGTAACAGGAGAACATGATGTCAGAAGAGGTGGCACTAAGTAATGTCTCCGGAGAGAGAATCGAAGAGGCCTTCGCAGCTGAAATTCAAAATACCTCTTTTCGCTTCATGTTCTCCTGATACCTGGGCCAAAATCTGGCAAAAATTTTCAGAATGCACAAAATTGGGCTTTGTAACAGGAGAACATGATGTCAGAAGAGGTGGCACTAAGTAATGTCTCCGGAGAGAGAATCGAAGAGGCCTTCGCAGCTGAAATTCAGAATACCTCTTTTCGCTTCATGTTCTCCTGATACCTGGGCCAAAATCTGGCAAAAATTTTCAGAATGCGCAAAATTGGGCTTTGTAACAGGAGAACATGATGTCAGAAGAGGTGGCACTAAGTAATGTCTCCGGAGAGAGAATCGAAGATGCCTTCGCAGCTGAAATTCAGAATACCTCTTTTCGCTTCATGTTCTCCTGATACCTGGGCCAAAATCTGGCAAAAATTTTCAGAATGCGCAAAATTGGGCTTTGTAACAGGAGAACATGATGTCAGAAGAGGTGGCACTAAGTAATGTCTCCGGAGAGAGAATCGAAGTGGCCTTCGCAGCTGAAATTCAGAATACCTCTTTTCGCTTCATGTTCTCCTGATACCTGGGCCAAAATCTGGCAAAAATTTTCAGAATGCACAAAATTGGGCTTTGTAACAGGAGAACATGATGTCAGAAGAGGTGGCACTAAGTAATGTCTCCGGAGAGAGAATCGAAGAGGCCTTCGCAGCTGAAATTCAAAATACCTCTTTTCGCTTCATGTTCTCCTGATACCTGGGCCAAAATCTGGCAAAAATTTTCAGAATGCGCAAAATTGGGCTTTGTAACAGGAGAACATGATGTCAGAAGAGGTGGCACTAAGTAATGTCTCCGGAGAGAGAATCGAAGAGGCCTTCGCAGCTGAAATTCAGAATACCTCTTTTCGCTTCATGTTCTCCTGATACCTGGGCCAAAATCTGGCAAAAATTTTCAGAATGCACAAAATTGGGCTTTGTAACAGGAGAACATGATGTCAGAAGAGGTGGCACTAAGTAATGTCTCCGGAGAGAGAATCGAAGAGGCCTTCGCAGCTGAAATTCAAAATACCTCTTTTCGCTTCATGTTCTCCTGATACCTGGGCCAAAATCTGGCAAAAATTTTCAGAATGCACAAAATTGGGCTTTGTAACAGGAGAACATGATGTCAGAAGAGGTGGCACTAAGTAATGTCTCCGGAGAGAGAATCGAAGAGGCCTTCGCAGCTGAAATTCAGAATACCTCTTTTCGCTTCATGTTCTCCTGATACCTGGGCCAAAATCTGGCAAAAATTTTCAGAATGCGCAAAATTGGGCTTTGTAACAGGGGAACATGATGTCAGAAGAGGTGGCACTAAGTAATGTCTCCGGAGAGAGAATCGAAGATGCCTTCGCAGCTGAAATTCAGAATACCTCTTTTCGCTTCATGTTCTCCTGATACCTGGGCCAAAATCTGGCAAAAATTTTCAGAATGCGCAAAATTGGGCTTTGTAACAGGAGAACATGATGTCAGAAGAGGTGGCACTAAGTAATGTCTCCGGAGAGAGAATCGAAGAGGCCTTCGCAGCTGAAATTCAGAATACCTCTTTTCGCTTCATGTTCTCCTGATACCTGGGCCAAAATCTGGCAAAAATTTTCAGAATGCACAAAATTGGGCTTTGTAACAGGAGAACATGATGTCAGAAGAGGTGGCACTAAGTAATGTCTCCGGAGAGAGAATCGAAGAGGCCTTCGCAGCTGAAATTCAAAATACCTCTTTTCGCTTCATGTTCTCCTGATACCTGGGCCAAAATCTGGCAAAAATTTTCAGAATGCACAAAATTGGGCTTTGTAACAGGAGAACATGATGTCAGAAGAGGTGGCACTAAGTAATGTCTCCGGAGAGAGAATCGAAGAGGCCTTCGCAGCTGAAATTCAGAATACCTCTTTTCGCTTCATGTTCTCCTGATACCTGGGCCAAAATCTGGCAAAAATTTTCAGAATGCGCAAAATTGGGCTTTGTAACAGGAGAACATGATGTCAGAAGAGGTGGCACTAAGTAATGTCTCCGGAGAGAGAATCGAAGATGCCTTCGCAGCTGAAATTCAGAATACCTCTTTTCGCTTCATGTTCTCCTGATACCTGGGCCAAAATCTGGCAAAAATTTTCAGAATGCGCAAAATTGGGCTTTGTAACAGGAGAACATGATGTCAGAAGAGGTGGCACTAAGTAATGTCTCCGGAGAGAGAATCGAAGAGGCCTTCGCAGCTGAAATTCAGAATACCTCTTTTCGCTTCATGTTCTCCTGATACCTGGGCCAAAATCTGGCAAAAATTTTCAGAATGCACAAAATTGGGCTTTGTAACAGGAGAACATGATGTCAGAAGAGGTGGCACTAAGTAATGTCTCCGGAGAGAGAATCGAAGAGGCCTTCGCAGCTGAAATTCAAAATACCTCTTTTCGCTTCATGTTCTCCTGATACCTGGGCCAAAATCTGGCAAAAATTTTCAGAATGCGCAAAATTGGGCTTTGTAACAGGAGAACATGATGTCAGAAGAGGTGGCACTAAGTAATGTCTCCGGAGAGAGAATCGAAGAGGCCTTCGCAGCTGAAATTCAGAATACCTCTTTTCGCTTCATGTTCTCCTGATACCTGGGCCAAAATCTGGCAAAAATTTTCAGAATGCACAAAATTGGGCTTTGTAACAGGAGAACATGATGTCAGAAGAGGTGGCACTAAGTAATGTCTCCGGAGAGAGAATCGAAGAGGCCTTCGCAGCTGAAATTCAAAATACCTCTTTTCGCTTCATGTTCTCCTGATACCTGGGCCAAAATCTGGCAAAAATTTTCAGAATGCACAAAATTGGGCTTTGTAACAGGAGAACATGATGTCAGAAGAGGTGGCACTAAGTAATGTCTCCGGAGAGAGAATCGAAGAGGCCTTCGCAGCTGAAATTCAAAATACCTCTTTTCGCTTCATGTTCTCCTGATACCTGGGCCAAAATCTGGCAAAAATTTTCAGAATGCACAAAATTGGGCTTTGTAACAGGAGAACATGATGTCAGAAGAGGTGGCACTAAGTAATGTCTCCGGAGAGAGAATCGAAGAGGCCTTCGCAGCTGAAATTCAGAATACCTCTTTTCGCTTCATGTTCTCCTGATACCTGGGCCAAAATCTGGCAAAAATTTTCAGAATGCACAAAATTGGGCTTTGTAACAGGAGAACATGATGTCAGAAGAGGTGGCACTAAGTAATGTCTCCGGAGAGAGAATCGAAGAGGCCTTCGCAGCTGAAATTCAGAATACCTCTTTTCGCTTCATGTTCTCCTGATACCTGGGCCAAAATCTGGCAAAAATTTTCAGAATGCGCAAAATTGGGCTTTGTAACAGGGGAACATGATGTCAGAAGAGGTGGCACTAAGTAATGTCTCCGGAGAGAGAATCGAAGATGCCTTCGCAGCTGAAATTCAGAATACCTCTTTTCGCTTCATGTTCTCCTGATACCTGGGCCAAAATCTGGCAAAAATTTTCAGAATGCGCAAAATTGGGCTTTGTAACAGGAGAACATGATGTCAGAAGAGGTGGCACTAAGTAATGTCTCCGGAGAGAGAATCGAAGAGGCCTTCGCAGCTGAAATTCAGAATACCTCTTTTCGCTTCATGTTCTCCTGATACCTGGGCCAAAATCTGGCAAAAATTTTCAGAATGCACAAAATTGGGCTTTGTAACAGGAGAACATGATGTCAGAAGAGGTGGCACTAAGTAATGTCTCCGGAGAGAGAATCGAAGAGGCCTTCGCAGCTGAAATTCAAAATACCTCTTTTCGCTTCATGTTCTCCTGATACCTGGGCCAAAATCTGGCAAAAATTTTCAGAATGCGCAAAATTGGGCTTTGTAACAGGAGAACATGATGTCAGAAGAGGTGGCACTAAGTAATGTCTCCGGAGAGAGAATCGAAGAGGCCTTCGCAGCTGAAATTCAGAATACCTCTTTTCGCTTCATGTTCTCCTGATACCTGGGCCAAAATCTGGCAAAAATTTTCAGAATGCACAAAATTGGGCTTTGTAACAGGAGAACATGATGTCAGAAGAGGTGGCACTAAGTAATGTCTCCGGAGAGAGAATCGAAGAGGCCTTCGCAGCTGAAATTCAAAATACCTCTTTTCGCTTCATGTTCTCCTGATACCTGGGCCAAAATCTGGCAAAAATTTTCAGAATGCACAAAATTGGGCTTTGTAACAGGAGAACATGATGTCAGAAGAGGTGGCACTAAGTAATGTCTCCGGAGAGAGAATCGAAGAGGCCTTCGCAGCTGAAATTCAAAATACCTCTTTTCGCTTCATGTT
This sequence comes from Andrena cerasifolii, assembly GCF_050908995.1. Classification (NCBI taxonomy): domain Eukaryota; kingdom Metazoa; phylum Arthropoda; class Insecta; order Hymenoptera; family Andrenidae; genus Andrena; species Andrena cerasifolii. Next base: position 4,852,802 of record NC_135133.1, on the reverse strand, counting down.
CTCCTGATACCTGGGCCAAAATCTGGCAAAAATTTTCAGAATGCACAAAATTGGGCTTTGTAACAGGAGAACATGATGTCAGAAGAGGTGGCACTAAGTAATGTCTCCGGAGAGAGAATCGAAGAGGCCTTCGCAGCTGAAATTCAGAATACCTCTTTTCGCTTCATGTTCTCCTGATACCTGGGCCAAAATCTGGCAAAAATTTTCAGAATGCACAAAATTGGGCTTTGTAACAGGAGAACATGATGTCAGAAGAGGTGGCACTAAGTAATGTCTCCGGAGAGAGAATCGAAGAGGCCTTCGCAGCTGAAATTCAGAATACCTCTTTTCGCTTCATGTTCTCCTGATACCTGGGCCAAAATCTGGCAAAAATTTTCAGAATGCACAAAATTGGGCTTTGTAACAGGAGAACATGATGTCAGAAGAGGTGGCGCAAAGTAATGTCTCTGGAAAGCAAATCGAAGACGGAGAACTATTCAACGCAGAAGAGCAGAGGTTTTGAAAGGTCTTCGAAAGGCGCAGTTCTTCACAGCATGACCCACAAATTCCGGTTTTCCACAAACCCGGGATTTCTAACTGACCCACAAGCCAAAATGAACTTGCTTTTTCCCAAAAAATCAACTTTTTCCCACAAAAAGTAAAATTTCGGCCCGAATCTTCTCTCGCAGGTGCATCGCGAAAATCTGCCTCTCTTGCAGGTGCAAGAATCGTGCACTGAATTTCGGAACAAGGGTTTTTTTAAATGCCGTACCTGCAAGAGAGGCAGGTTTTTGCACTGCACCTAGAAGAGAAGCTGCGGGGCCGAAATTTGCGTTTTTGCAGGTGCCACGCGAAAATCTGCTTCGCTTGCAGGTGCAACAACTCAAAGCAGCCTCTTTCGAATTCCATTGCACGATTCTCGCACCTGCAACAAAGTTGCAAACCGAAATTCGGCTTCCCGCGAGAACGCACAAAGTTGCAAATCGGGAATTCATTTCTCGAACACCCCTATTTCATATTCAACAATGTTGAAAATTTTAGCATTGCAACTTTGTTACATTTTTGCGGGGCGTTCAATGACTTACCTGAACACTTACCAAATTTTGCATGATCGTAAGGCGTCTAGTTTATAAGCTTAGAGTTTAAAGTGTTATGTGGTGATGTTGTGGTGCGTGGTGTGTGACGTGTTGAAGTGTGATGTTGTGGAGTGTAATAATGTGGAGTGTGATAATGTGGAATGTGATGTTGTGGAGTGTGATAATGTGGAGTGTGATGTTGTGGAGTGTGATATTGTGATGTATGATGTTGTGGAGTATGATGTTATGTCGTGAAGTGTGATAATGTGGGTGTGATGTTGCGAAGTGAGAATGTGATGTAGAATTGAGAAGTGTTAGCCGTGACAAATAAACAGTAAACAGTGAAGTTAGAAATATGATGTGAGACATGGGTAGTGATCTATGATCTGCGAAATGTGATGTAAAATGTACGACACATGAACCATAGAGTGTAAAGTGTAATGTACGAAGTATAAATTGTGATTTGTGAACTTTAATTGTACATTGTAGCACGTACCTTCATCAGTCACCTGTATTCCCGATTCTTCTTTATTTATATTACGTACAACTGTGCTACTTGTCTCTAGATACATATCCACTTGGCCCAGGTAAGGGAGGATCAAGAGAAGACAAGAAACGTGGAAAATAGGTGAACATGTTCGGGATACCAGTGGCGCGGAACAAAAGTGAAAAGGCCCTTCAAGCTTTCAGGCCGGTGAAGCGCGTTCGAAGATCATTTGGAGCGCCTACTTGAGCTGACTTCGCTCGTATTCAGCGTCTTTCGAAGAAGTCTCGAAAGAACGTTCCGACTAGAACGAGCCCGATCCAGATTGACACGCCGGTGTGTACCTGTCACTGCGAGCTTGTAACGTATCAAGCGTTACAAGCGTTCGCGGAATTCGCCCCGCGATTTTCTCCCCTCTTCCTCGCTCCTGTCGTGCATTTACGTGCACGCGAATAGTTGCACGCGCGCAACGCGACGCTCGCGAATTACGAGCGCTACCGGCGACGATTCTTTAATAAACCGTTAGCCGGATAACACACAGTAGGGTACACGTAACGGGCAACCATTTCCATGGATAAAAAGGGGTTATACTATACGTTAATATATCAGGTTATCTTCGATCAGCTTTATAACGATACCCGGGGTCCCGGTGAGCCTCTCTTAACAAGCGGCTCCGGATTTTTCTGGCAGTTAATGGCGACTTTCTCCTGTTTATTGTGCGCACGATCGTATCTCGTTCGAGAATTAATTAGTGTCAGCCTCTTTAAAAGGTCCGCGCAATTCTCACGAAATGCGCAAATCCGCACGAGAGCGGATTCCGCAGCGAGCATTCGTCTCTGTCCCTCCGTCTCGTTCTCTCTCCCTCGTCGCTCGTTTAGAAAGTCCAGCCCGGTCGCCCGGCTGCAAGATGAGACCGGTGTGCGAGAATAAAATGACCTTTCTCGTTTGATCCGCTCGATATCGGAGCATTCCATCCCTGTCTCGCGCCTCTAAAATTATCGCTCACGGCCTGAACCCCTCCTGATTTAGGCGAACCCGCGATCCCCTTGACCTTTCCGCCGCTGCTTCCAATCCTGTGCAACCGCAATTCTAAATGCTCCCTCAAGTGACATTACTCGCCGAACAAGTTGCCATCCAACCTTGCTCCATTACTAGAAACTTCTGCACTCTGACTTGCGAGCTTAACTCCCCGATTGGACTTCCAGGGGCCATCGACGCCCGGCCCCTAATTCTGCTTAACACTTTATCACGCGCGAAACCCGCTTACAGGCTCTCCCGTCTCAATTACACAAATTATTCGAGTGTTTGCCGAGGCGCTCAATTAAGACTCGAGCCGCAACTGCGGCTGAACTCTGACTCGAGAGGTGGTTCGATTCGCAACAGTGACACGAACCACCCCATCGCGAGACGAGCCGCGTCCCGTCGCGCATTTTTCCCAAAGAAACTTCTCCGTCCCGTCAGTGGAGGCAGCTCGTTGCCAAGCATTTTTCCCAAGTTCCAATCTTATTAGACGCAGCGGCGACGCATTCCAACGACCCTCTCCCCGTCAACCGCGAGAGGCCCCGGAAGGCTGCACCCCGCCGGAGGGGGTGAGTTAGTCGGGAAGTTTGGTCCGCGTTTAAAAGTTTCTGGATAAGGGAGGTCGATAAACAAGCTCCGACGGTTAACGTGATTCTCGAACAACGACGAGTAGACATTTAAATTATTTTAACTTCCGCGACTACGATTCCATCTCCGGGACTTATAACCCTCTCGGGGCAGCTGTTTAAATTTAATGCGCCGCACGAGCATCGTCGTCGCGGCGTGAAGCAACCCCGAGCGCGGTTTCTTCCGGTATTCCGCAGCCAGCATCCCCTCGCCAGTGTCGTCAATAACTTCGAATTCCGCGGCCAGCGGCCATATTCTCTCGTACAAGGGTCTGTCTCGAACGAGGAGGCGAGGCTCCTAGAGAGGCCGCGGATAACGAACGCGGCGAAGGGAGTAAGGACACATGCGAAACGCGCGCGCGACTTGCACGGGAGGAAGGGAGGGAAAAGGGGAGGAACAGGGAAGGAAAAGGGAAGAAAAAGAGGCGAAAAAGTGGGGAGGGGAAAAAAGGTTATTACGGTGAAGGCATGCCACGTACGAAGGCAGCCCCGAGAGGAGGCGCGGGGCGAGGCGAGGCGAAGTCGGAGCGGAGCGGCGACGAAGGTGGAAGATGGCTCTCACGTGGCGTACTTAGGAGAGCCACCGAGGCGGTCTGCCGTCAATAATTCCCACATGTAATGAGGCGGGCTGTTGTTCGCGGGCGGACAATAACGCCCATAATTCACTGTCCGTGCTCGCCAGAAACTTATCCTCCCGTTTCCCGAGCAATGCAGGAAGGAGGAGGAAAGGCGCCCACGAGCCCGAGCGGCAGCGTTCGCGATAAGGGGCCGCTGGGATGAGTTTGAGCTTTAATCAAATTAGTCGCCACCGTGGCCCGAGGGCTTGTTAAAAGAAACAGCCCTCGCCCCGTAGCTGCCGCTTATCCGATGCCTCCAATGGGCGTTTTACAGAACACGGATAACGGGGATCGCCTCGTGTCCCCTTGGAGCGATAAAACCGACGGAGGGATAAAAATACCACCGCCGTTTCTACGACAGAGGGAGAACCGTCAGCGAGAGAAGGCTGAGACGCCGCAGATGCTGACGGACAAGATTCCGCAATCGCTACCACGCTGATAGAAACAGCAGGGGAATCGTGCACGATGCTGTGGAATTGACCAAATGTCAGTGGACAAGGAGTAGCGTGTCATGCGTGGTTCGCAAGATATCGTGGAATATTGAGAGGGAGGGAGTAACGAATAGCGGAATGGACAAATTGGTTGCTTTGGGGCATAAGCTCGTAGATAGAACGATAAAGAATCTTTCGTTATTCCAAGCCTGTAGATCCCTAATCATTCAGACTTCGTTAATGGGAGCCGGTGCCTCGGGAGATCGTATTGCAATAGCCATGGCCGACCTTGTCTGAGCCTTGTCGGTCAGCGACAACCGGTCCCCAGACTCCTATTCCAAAGTCGGGAAGACCACGATTCGTTAAGTCCCCTGGCAACTTGACATTGCCAACGGTTTACCTATAACAAGGCGGCTGGCCTGACCACTTCAAGTTTTACAAGAGTTTTCGCCATACAGCGGCCAGCAGGAAGAAAGGCGGGTACACGCGAGCGTCCAGAAACGTCGCGTTCGAGCGCTCGAGGAAATTTCCGAGAATTCGAAGCAGGAAATAGGGGAGACCGGGGCTGGTTGGCCCCAGGGGTAGGTTGACTAATTGTTAGTCAGAGATAGTTTTGGACAGAGTTGGATACCAGAGAAACAGGCAAATTTTCACCGATGAAGAAGAAAAAGCTGTAGCCGATTATATAAAAAAAGCTGCTGATATTTATTACGGATTCACCCCCTATGAAACCAGAAAATTTGCGTACGAGTACGCCATGGAGAACAATAAAGTGGTACCTGATTCATGGATAATGAAAAAAATTGCTAGAGAAGATTGGTTGGGACATTTTCTTAAACGACATTCTACATTGTCAATTAGATCACCACAAGCTACAAGTCTTTCAAGAGCTACATCTTTTAACAAGAACAATGTAGCTTTATTTTTTCATAATTTAAGAATTGTATATACTCGCTTAAATCTCAGCCCCAGAGACATATGGAATGTCGATGAGACAGGGGTTACGACTCCTCACGGTCCTAATAAAGTAATTGCACGGCGAGGCATGCGACAATTAGGCAAGATAACTTCAGCTGAGAGAGGAACATTGGTCACGGTTGCGGTTACTGTCTCAGCAGTCGGAAATACAGTTCCGTCGTTTTTCGTGTTTCCTCGTGTAAATTATAAAAATTATTTTATTCGAGGTGGACCACTCGGATCATCTGGTGATGCCAACAAGTCAGGTCGTTATAAAGGTTTAAATTTTTATTTATTATTAAAAAGTAATAAATATTTTATAAAGAAACAACTCTTGTGACATTGTGCTATTTTATTACCACTCAGATAAGTTGCTATCAACATTTTCTTAACTGATTGCACCTATACTCAACCTACCCCATACTGTTAGTCTACTAACCCCGACCACGGGGCTGGTTGACCAGCATGTAAGGTGTTAGAAAAACATTAAAATGCCTTAAATGTTGTCGCATTGAGTCAACATTAATAATTTAATCAGATAGCCAAATGTATGCCCTATCAAATATAGTAACCGCTTTAATGATATTTCGCCCATATAATTGATTAAAAATCAAAAACTGAAAAACTGGCCTACCAGCCCCGGTCTCCCCTACGCGATGCCTATCGAGCGCCCAACTCGTGTCACCAAAGAAGCCACCGGTGGTTCAGACATTGGGCGCTTCACCGAACGACAGCGGGCCGAATGATCCTCCAATTATTTCGAGTGGAACACCTTCGAGCACCGCGGCGGTAACGAGGATGCTCGTCTACGAGACCGCGAACCTTTAAACCACGATGTTGCCCGCCTCGGGCGCGAATTCCTGGGGGCCCCACGGGCGAGGAGGCAACACGCTCTCCGCCGCTAGGTAATGGCTCTCTCCTCTCTGTTTCGAGAGGCGAATTCGATTGCTGCACGCGCGTGGAGCGCCGGTGGAAGGGAGAAGCGACGAAACGAGGACTCACCGGGCGAGGCAGCCCGGGACCTGTTAAAAATACAAATAACGTACAGAAATTACTTTTGTCCCGCTACGCGGCGAAGATTTACGGCGGGGCAACAAGCTTACATTGGCGCAGCGCTTGGAGACATAAATCAAGGAGAACTTATGAGGGGCCATTCATTAATATTAATAAGCCGTATGTATCTGTCGGGGCATAACGATACGATAGTTGCCCGATCGATACCTAGAGAGATTTTTCACGGCGTTGATGAGAAACGATGATTCAAAGCGAGCCCCGCGCGCGAAACTTCCAGCCACCGCCGAGCCGTGGCCGCCTCGCACTGCTCGCTACACGCGGCGCGGTGCTCACGGCAGCGAGGGGAAAATATCGTCGACGAAGCCGGGCGATGAGGCCGCCTCCGGTTCGACGCGTCGGCGTCGCGTCGTGAATGGCCAACACCGGTGCCCCGCGACCGGTGTTGGATCGGCTGTTATTTAGATACACAGGTGCGCGCGACGTATTTGGCTCGCTGGTAATTGCACCCGGTCACCGGACAAAGCGGCTCGCTATCAAACAAGACGGATTTTGATTAATTCATTTACTTATCCCCGCAATTGTACGCGGTGACGTATTATCGCGACCGTTCGCGCATTCGACGCTGCTCCTCGCCTGCGTACCTATTCATCGGCTCGCTTCCCCGTCCACCTTCGCTCGTAATGAATGTTTCAATGAACGGGCGGCATGAAAAATGGGCGCGATTCGCTTTCACGGGTGTTTAAAGCGAAGAATGCGCGGTACTGTTTATAGGGAGCGTAATGTTGCGAAGCGACTAAGGGGCGAGGTGTTAAAGGATCACCGGGGGGATCAAGATTGGAGCCCTGATCGACTATCGATCGATCGTTCGGGGACTTTGGGAGCCACGAGCACACCTGTTCCACGAAACAATCGCCAACCGAATTACTCGGTTGACTCGATGGGGTAGAGGATGAAGTAGGCTGAAGGAGCACAGAAAACGCGGATCAACAGACGCGGTCGCGTCTGCAAGATAATTCTCCTTCCCACTCTACCCATAGGCACACTGAGCGACCATGTCTCTATACACGAATGATAGCGAAATTGTCCCGCAGCTATTTTGGCGTGTATAAAAACGTGTATAATGGCTTTGGTACGTTTGAAACAGATCAATCGCTTTTATGAACATATCATTTAGCCTCCAAATCCAAATGAATTATTAAAAAATGATTGGCCGGAAGTTGAATATAAAATAGACGACTCCGACGCACAAAAAGAAGACGAAACAGCTGAAAACACTGATGAGCAAGTTAAATTACCTGCATTGGTAAGTCAAGCTGATAAAGACGATGGTATTTACGAACAAATACACAATTTATCCATTATACGAGAAAAGGATTAATGAAAAACGACAACATTATATCAGCAAAAAAAGGTAGAGGACGCGCCAATTGATATTTATTGTAAGTCCAATAATAATCAATAAATATAACCCATAACCACAAATTCAAACGACTTGAAATCAGTCACTCGCGGTTTTACGAAAAAGACAAAAGCCGCTGCGTTCGGGTCAGTAGTCGCATCACGAGTTCCGTAAATACACAATTTATATCGAGAAACGGCAGCATTAAAGATTGAAATGGAAAAACGTATAATTTGTAAAAGTTTTTTTGTCAACTACAGGCCTCTCGCTCGCTAATTCCTTAAAACCGAAGCTGAAAATCTGAGCACTGAATTGATTTGTGGCCAATAAAGGAATGTCGAGTATAAAAAGTGACAGAAGAATCAGTGTTCGAACGGAGAACGAGAATACAATTGGAATTAGCAAAGTTGATTTCACAATCTTTGCCTGAGAATGTTTTTAATGTTTTTCGTGAATTAAAGGTACAATTGGAATTAGCAAAGATGATTTCACAATCTTCGCGTGAGAACTTTTTTCGAGAATTAAAGGGATAAAGGTACAATTGGAATTAGCAAAGATGATTTCACAATCTTTGCGTGAGAACTTTTCGTGAATTAAAGGGAATTAGCTTCTTTCATACATGAATCATGTTTATGGGGGGGGGGGGGGTATGTATAAGCATTAACATTAATGTATCGAACGATTAAACACTGACAATGAGAATAAAAGAGAAATCATTCGGCGTAGAAAATCATTTGCAAATCCAAGAGCAAATGTTACTAATTGCTCGATATCTCGAGTTCTATCGATCATAATTAATAATAAATTATACTGGGCGGTTAGTGTAAATGTTGTTAACATTATTTGTTATTGCAATAGCCACTGGAATGGATATTTTAGCAGAAAATCCATTTTTACCAAAGAATTCGGTGGATTTCGCAATTGTAATTAACCGTCGACCTTGTTTTGATCGGGGGACATCGTTTCTCAAAGGCTAGATAAGGAGCTCACAGAGCTCCATGTACTCAGTCGCGCGTCGGTCCTCCAAGCCTGGAGGACCTCGGGGGACCCTGGAGCTGCCGAGCCACCTGGACCTTCTCGACTTCCTGGACTTCCTGGACTGGCTGGGGACCTGGTCCTTCCTCCACCCCCGGAGCTCCCGAGCCCCCTGGACCATTGGGACCTACTGGACTTGCTGGACATGCTGGAGACCTGGTCCTTCCTCCACCCCCGGAGCTCCCGAGCCCCCTGGACCATTGGGACCAGCTGGACTTGCTGGACATGCTGGAGACCTGGTCCTTCCTCCACCCCCGGAGCTCCCGAGCCCCCTGGACCATTGGGACCAGCTGGACTTGCTGGACATGCTGGAGACCTGGTCAGGGTTTCAACCTTGGTTCTTCCTGCGGCCCCTCGCCCCCCTGGCCTGGGTTACCTTATTCGGTTGGTGCCGATGAAATTTTGGGGTTCGTTAAGCCATTTAAAATTTTATTATTCTGCCAAAGTCAAAACAGATTTCCCTCTCTATCTAATTGCTTTCTTCGATTGATTTTCATCATCTGTCCGATTTCATGCATTCCTTCCAGGATTTTTGAACGAGTCGTTCTATTTCGTGTATTTCTTCGATGGGTTTGCATGATCTGTCCTATTTCATGCATTTCTTCGATGGATTTACATGATTTATTTTATTTCATGCATTTCTTCGATGGGTTTTCATGATTTATTTCTTTTCATGGATTTCTTCGATGGCTTTGTATGACTTTTGTCACTCTATCGCGCGTCTCGTCGATGTGTCGTCATTCCATGCTCTTCTTCGTGTATCTCTACGATGGTTTTGCATGCTCGTGCGTGCTCTGCTATTAGTCGAAATTATCTCGATCGGCACCAACTAATTAAGTTTTTTCTTAGTTTCCTTCCAGGCTGACCACACCATTGATAACACAACGTACTTGATTGTTTCGGTTTCCAGGTTCATCCGTTCGCGGGGAAGAGAAAAGTGGTAGTGAAAAGTGTTGGTGCAAAATGATAGTGGAAGAAGATGTCTATCTAAGGAAGCGTAAGTTAATTTATTATAGCATGAAGTATTTAAGGCCCCATGTAAAATTGCGAAGTAGTCACTAAATCGTCAACTTTGTTGCTCTTTCGTTGGCTCCTCATCTCCGATGAGGAGGTCGCCGCTGGTTCCGTTTTCGGGAGCAAGCGACTGAGCATGGAATCGGTATGGGTGGATCAGTTTCATCCCCTGGTGTTCTTGTCCAAAGGGAAAAGTTTCGGGCGTAGGGGGTGTACTTTTTGGTACACTGCCTGCGTAAGTCACCCGGTTCGATTACCCAATCTCCGTGTTGGACGGCTTGAGTCAGGTCAAGTGTTTGCTCCTGACGAGTCGCATCGGAGCAACAGGAATCGTCTGGGAGGCGCCGAGCGCTTTTCCCTTTCGACTCGGAGAGCAGGGTGGTAGGAACTGCGCCACCCTATACTCCTTTCATGTTCACCGGTAGTCTTTCCTTCTTTCCTGAATTTCTTTTAATCGCGTGATTGCTTGGCAGTTCCCTAGATTCTACATCTAAACCAAAGAGACCGATGGAACTTTGTTTCCATCTATCTCTTTGGTTTAGTTGGCTTAATGTAAAGGGAGATCGATGGAACTTTGATTCCATCTATCTCCCTATGGGTCTCGAAACGCAGCAACCTCCTCGCGGTGAGACCTGGTAATCGGGACCCCTGGACCATTGGGACCTACTGGACTTGCTGGACATGCTGGAGACCTGGTCCTTCCTCCACCCCCGGAGCTCCCGAGCCCCCTGGACCATTGGGACCTGCTGGACTTGCTGGACATGCTGGAGACCTGGTCAGGGTTTCAACCTTGGTTCTTCCTGCGGCCCCTCGCCCCCCTGGCCTGGGTTACCTTATTCGGTTGGTGCCGATGAAATTTTGGGGTTCGTTAAGCCATTTAAAATTTTATTATTCTGCCAAAGTCAAAACAGATTTCCCTCTCTATCTAATTGCTTTCTTCGATTGATTTTCATCATCTGTCCGATTTCATGCATTCCTTCCAGGATTTTTGAACGAGTCGTTCTATTTCGTTGTATTTCTTCGATGGGTTTGCATGATCTGTCCTATTTCATGCATTTCTTCGATGGATTTACATGATTTATTTTATTTCATGCATTTCTTCGATGGGTTTTCATGATTTCTGTTACTCTTTCATGCATCTCTTCGGGGGGTCTACATTCCCTGCTCTCCTTTATGTATCTCAACGATGGTTTTGCATGATTTATTCTACTTCATGCATTTCTTCGATGGTTTGGCATGATTTATTTCATTTCATGGATCTCTTCGATGATTTTGCAAGACTTCTTCCCTGGCACGCATATCACTGATGTGTTTCCTTTCCCTGCTCTCTTTGATGTACGTATCTCTACGATGGGTTTACATGATTCATTCTATTTCATGGATTACTTCGATGGGTTTTCATGATTTATTTCTTTTCATGGATTTCTTCGATGGCTTTGTATGACTTTTGACACTCTATCGCGCGTCTCGTCGATGTGTCGTCATTCCATGCTCTTCTTCGTGTATCTCTACGATGGTTTTGCATGCTCGTGCGTGCTCTGCTATTAGTCGAAATTATCTCGATCGGCACCAACTAATTAAGTTTTTTCTTAGTTTCCTTCCAGGCTGACCACACCATTGATAACACAACGTACTTGATTGTTTCGGTTTCCAGGTTCATCCGTTCGCGGGGAAGAGAAAAGTGGTAGTGAAAAGTGTTGGTGCAAAATGATAGTGGAAGAAGATGTCTATCTAAGGAAGCGTAAGTTAATTTATTATAGCATGAAGTATTTAAGGCCCCATGTAAAATTGCGAAGTAGTCACTAAATCGTCAACTTTGTTGCTCTTTCGTTGGCTCCTCATCTCCGATGAGGAGGTCGCCGCTGGTTCCGTTTTCGGGAGCAAGCGACTGAGCATGGAATCGGTATGGGTGGATCAGTTTCATCCCCTGGTGTTCTTGTCGAAAGGGAAAAGTTTCGGGCGTAGGGGGTGTACCTTTTGGTACACTGCCTGCGTAAGTCACCCGGTCCGATTACCCAATCTCCGTGTTAGACGGCTTGAGTCAGGTCAAGTATTTGCTCCTGGCGAGTCGCATCGGAGCAACAGGAATCGTCTGGGAGGCGCCGAGCGCTTTTCCCTTTCGACTCGGAGAGCAGGGTGGTAGGAACTGCGCCACCCTATACTCCTTTCATGTTCACCGGTAGTCTTTCCTTCTTTCCTGAATTTCTTTTAATCGCGTGATTGCTTGGCAGTTCCCTAGATTCTACATCTAAACCAAAGAGACCGATGGAACTTTGTTTCCATCTATCTCTTTGGTTTAGTTGGCTTAATGTAAAGGGAGATCGATGGAACTTTGATTCCATCTATCTCCCTATGGGTCTCGAAACGCAGCAACCTCCTCGCGGTGAGACCTGGTAATCGGTGAGAACCGAGCTGATAGCTGCGATTGTCAAATATTTTAGTCGGATATAAGAATTTCTGTAACTTGCAATCCCCCCCCATAAACATCACTCATGTATGAAAGAAGCTAATTCCCTTTAATTCACGAAAAAAGTTCTCGCGCAAAGATTGTGAAATCATCTTTGCTAATTCCAATTGTACCTTTAACCCTTTAATTCGCGAAAAACATTAAAAACCTTCTCACGCAAAGATTGTGAAATCAACTTTGCTAATTCCAATTGTACTCTCGTTCTCCGTTCGAACACTGATTCCTCTGTCACTTTTTATACTTGACATTCCTTTATTGGCCACAAATCAATTCAGTGCTCAGATTTTCAGCTTCGGCTTTAAGGAATTAGCGGGCGAGGCCTGCAGTTGACACAAAAACTTTTATAAGAGGGACATCTTCTGTTAAAAATGTCGTATGAAAATCGTTTTACGATGGAAAATAATAAAAACTTGGTAGAGACTAATTTAAACGAATGAAAGTCGGTAATAGATTAATAGCACATTCGCCAACCTGCACTAGTGATATGAAACATTTTCTTTTAAGTCGACTTCATAGTTTTTTCTTATACAACGCCCGCTAATTCCTTAAAACCGAAGCTGAAAATCTGAGCACTGAATTGATTTGTGGCCAATAAAGGAATGTCAAGTATAAAAAGTGACAGAGGAATCAGTGTTCGAACGGAGAACGAGAATACAATTGGAATTAGCAAAGATTGGAATTAGCAAAGATGATTTCACAATCTTTGCGTGAGAACTTTTTTCGTGAATTAAAGGGAATTAGCTTCTTTCATACATGAGTCATGTTTATGGGGTGGGTTACTAATTACCCGAGGCGAGATACTACAGAAATATATCCTCGCGGCAGCAATTATTCTGGCCAGATAAGAGAAGGCGAAACGAACGCGCGATATTTCTCGCTTTTATCTACGCGCCTCCGCGGTCGCGTTGCAATATCAATAAACAGCGACGCGGATTTTTCTGTCGGTTTACGAGCTCTCAGGTGAATCGTCGCGTCTAATGAAGACTATTAAAACCAGAACAAATCGCTCCGTCGAAACGATAAGGGATAATAAAAGCCGGTCCCGCCGCGGGAAATGGATCGACGGGGAGGGTAAAGGGGACGTGATAAAAAAAAAGGGAGCGCCGAGGGTGCGCCGCGACGGTAGCAGAGACAAATGATGTCTAATAGGGAAGAAGGGCCGCGAGGGAATTCGGCGCGCCGGTTGATGCCTATCACTCAGACGTTTAATTAATAACAACACTCGGCCCGGGCTGACATCTCCCGCCGATGTGTGTAATAGTTTACGCCCACCCCGATCGGAAGCCCGTCCGCTCGTATCGCGCCCGGAGAGGTCCTCCAGTGCTGATTCATTTCGATTAATCACGAACGCCTCTCCGCCGTTGGGAAAGTTAATGCGGGCGGCGCGCAGAGGTGTGTTTAAATTGCCCTTTCTGTTCCCCGTAATTACGACAGGTACTTATTCGAGTAATCGTAAGAGGTACAACGCGGCCCGATGTACTTTGGCATTACGGTGCTGAATCCGCGAGTGAAGTTGAAAGGGGAAGCGAACTGGAACTGCGCTGAATCGAATCTCGACCGGTATCGGATTGAATCTGAATACGTAATGACTCGGTGCTAGTAACGAGCCTGGGCCGTCCGTAGGGAAACGTACGATAGTTCGGAGGTCTGGAATCTGGTGCGATCTTCCGCTCGTCGAAACAGCAGCTCGCGCTCGGGCCCGCCGAATAATCGGAGTAACGAAAATTTATGCGAACGGTGGACGGCGCACACTGCGACAAACTGCACTCTTCTGTGTCAAAATCGTAGAACTTTTGATAGAAATAAGATAGAGCGATGAATCTTCCTGGAGGTTAAAGCTAAGATGATGCAGAATAAGGGGAAAATATAGAAAATGTATGACAAACAAGTTTTGATCTTGAAAATCTATGTCAAAGTTGACATTTTCGAAGAGAAATGCGAATTTTTCGTTATAATGTGTGGCTGAAATTTTTTCTTAACTTGAAATACTTATCTGGCTGCAGAATTCGTCAATATTTTCCCCTTATTCTGCAACATTTTAGCTTCAACCTCCAAAAGGATTCATCTCTCTATCATATTAGGGGAGAGCGGGGACAAACGTAACGGCGTCATGAAAGTATCACACCTTTTCCCCTCTTCCACAAACATTTCCAAAACGTTTGTTTTACACAGTTACACATGTATAGTGTCTCTTTTATTCTACTCAGTGACGCTGAGCAGTAACACAAATTGTAGACTGTGGGCAAGCTAAAATTGTTATTTAGATCGTTCAGGTAAGTTTCTTCTATTTTTTTTTTTTTAATATTTTTAGTTAAACTATAGATATTAAACCAATTATTTGCTAGAGCGTTCTTAGATAATGTCTTTATAAGTTCCTGTACTTGATTTCAACAAGTCTTGTATAGTTTGTATGTTATAACAGTTCTATTCTGAAAAACATGGCTGGGCACAAAAGTAACTCGTCACTATGGGGATGAAAGTAACATGTTACTTGGGCGAGAAAAATAGCATACAGGATAGGAATTCTTCAGATGATAATGATTGTCTATGTCTGGTTTGTTTGGACCCTTTCAGTGAAAGCTGTTCGAGAGAGAAGTGGATCAATGTCTAGATTTTAAGGGTTAGTCCCACGTAAACTGCACCATGGATGATCTTCACTACGTATGTCATAATTTTAATTCGGTGTATGTCAAATTTAATATCTATCATTCAACTAAATACACAATAACAAAGAAATGTCCAAAGCTGGTAATGCTTTCTACCTTTCGTTATTTAAAATTTATTTTTTTATTGTTACTTAAAATATGTGTATTTAAATGTTTTTTTTTCTATCGTTTTTTTTATATAATAAAAAATCCTATTTTGCGTTGGAAGAAGTGTTTTACTTAATTCTCCTGAAAATAATTAGTGTTGCTTTCGTCCTAACCCTGCAGGACAAAAGTAACAATGACAGTCACTGCGGAAAACTGCCATAACTCTTTGACTACTTATCACGTAAGGCTGAATCTGGGCTCAAATGGCAGACCAAGAAACATACTATCTTAAGGCATAATTGTCATATTTATATCTATAAAAAGTAATTGTAGGCTAGGCCAAATGTAAAAAATGTTTTTGTCCCCGCTCTCCCCTACTATCGAAAGTTCTACGATTTTCACACAAAAGAGTGCAGTTTGTCCCACTGTGCGGCGAGTCGGCGTCAGCGGAAAATGTCGTAATTAACCCGCGGTTTCACGTTCGATTCGGCGCGCCGCGCCGCGGCGGCGTTAAGGGGGAACCGGCGGGACGGTTAATTTATGCCACGCCGGGCTTAGAGGGACGCTTCGATCTATAGATCACCGATCGGTGGCTGCGCGTTATAACGAAGAAATTCCCGAGATTAAGAGGCGCCGCTGGTGCGCGCTCGCGGAGAACAAACGGGGAGATTACATCATAGATTAAGTCACACTATAAATTCTCACCGGACGCGAGCGATAATGAGCTCCGGACGATACATCAGCGTCGCCGAAAACGCAAAATTAATGTAGTTCATCGTGCATTCCGTCGTTAGGCATAAATCCTTCAATAGGTCGCGGCGACGTGCTGGCTCGATCGGAGGAGAGAGAGGGGGGATCGAGAGATCCAGAAGAAGATCGAGCGAGGGAACGGAGCGAAACGCGTGGGCGAGAGGAGGACGTCGGTTCGAAAAGGTGAAAGAAGGGGGGAAGGAAGAAACACGTTGATCGGGGGTAGCGAAGGTGGGAAGGGGGGGGCGACGAAGACGAACGCGCGCGAGCTGGATGAAAGGAGAGGCGGGAGGAACAGGAAGAGGAGATATCGGCGTTAACGAGAAAACGGAGTGGTGGACTCGCCGCACGCGGAGAGTTCACCGTGGAACGGTAATGATTAAGCGGCTGATTAATTTCAGATTAGCGGCTATGAGACCGTACACGCGAATGATCATAATGGAGTGTCCGTCGCGATTACAACTCGGTCTATTACGTTGATTAATCGGATACAACTCATATACATATGTATGACATCCAGCGCGCGATCGCTCGGCTTCATTCATCCCGTTTTCACTCCGTCGCGCTGCGGAACCCTGGGTCCGAGCGGTGTCGGACGTGGCCAACGACTTTCCGTCTTTCTCCGGTTTCGTCAGACGCCGCTAGAACTTTTCCCCGAAACATCTCGTGTTCCATGTTCGGACACGATAAATCCCCAAGATTATCGATCGCGCGGCCCGATACCCCGGACGCTTTCACCGTTCCCGAGCGCGTTACTTCGCGTTCGAGCCGCGCGTACCGTGTCCGGTCATTCAGAAGTCCCGGCCCGAGCATTTTTCATCGGACTCGTCCCCGTGGCAGACGGGAACGACGCCAGCGGAACGACGTCCAGTGAAAGTAACGAGCCGGAGATGCTTGAGCCTGAAAAGGCTTCAATATCGTTTCGGTGTAACGCGCGTTAAAGGGATTATCGCGAGAAAAACGCCCGGCCGGACGCGAGAATCATTGAAAAATGATAAGTAGCCATAAATTCGTTCATTAAACCGTTAGAGGCGAGCGGCACCCCCCTCGCGCCCTCGCCGTTCTTATGTAAATGCAACCGCATACTGCGCAACTTAATGATAATACGGTATCGAGCGCTCGCGCGGCCGCGTCGCGTTAAAATGTTGCGAACGCCGGCTTAAGATCCTCGGATTGCCGAAATTATTGGCACTCCCGGGGTTCGTTAACCCATTCGTGCCACATTACGAGCCGGGCTCGTGGCGCGTAATACGTATTCGCGTGCAAAAACAACGAGTCGACCACGCCGCGGCCTCTTAACAGGCACTAGAGTCTTTTTTAAAAATAATACGCACCGAGAAAACGGGACGAAGCGGAGTTGTTATAAATATAGCGGGCCACGAAAGATATTCGCGCACCCAGTTTCTACTCGCAGAAAGAATTCCTAGCTGCTAATTGCCATTCAAGGGATATTTATCTTTATGGTAGGTACTTTCCACTTTGTAAAGGAACTCCTCCGGGTTAATAAGAGAAATGCATAATTGATGAAACCGTATGGTAATTGGTAATAAGCGCCAGTATCTCGATCGAGGGGACGTCATGCTTAACCTGGAAAGGTCAACGTACTCGAGCCCACGTTTTGTATCAATTTTACTTGCTCGTCCCTGAGAATTACTTTCCCCCAACGATTATATTCTTCCCTGTTGGATAAAGAGAGCACTTAATGCTTTTCCAAACGACTGCTCGGTTAACCGTCTTTCACTGGCTTCCACTTTCCCCTCCTCCGCCACGAACACCGACCGACGCGTTAATTAATAAGTATCCGTGAAACCCGATTGATTGCGTCTCGTTTGCGCGATTAAACGTTAAGCCCGTCAGATGCAGGGAAAAAAACTCGTAGCTACGTCCGCCGCGGGCGAGTCTCCGCGTTGAAGTCTCTAATTATTGACTGTCACTACTGCGGTGAAGTGCGGTGGCGCAGCGAGCACTCTAGTTTCTAGAATTCTATATCCTCAGCGTTGCGAGACACCGATCCCCCTTTCCTCGCCGTCGCTACATGTCACGATGCACGTACAATACAATCGGCCAGAGAAAAACCGTGGAAACGATCGGATCGGCGCGTCGAGCGAGCGTAACGCTTGCCGGCCGACAAATCTACCCCCATTAGGCCCGGCGAGGCCGCGATTAAAACGGATTATGGTCGGCCTATTAAAATCCGAGAATCGAATCGCGGTGGCCGGTGATCAAGGCCGCCCGGGTGAATTTAAATTGCGCGGTCCCGCGTGGCGGCCTCGTCTAACTGTCCGTAATTAAAACGGGTTTATCGAGGCCCATAGATTCCAGATACCGCGAAACGTTGACGTTAAACGACCGCGGGGCCCGTAAATCCCGGGGACGACGTTCTTGCGAGCTCGTGGCGGCCGTTACCCGTGCGCCGCGGACCGAGCAGGGCCGAGGAAGAATGCTCTCTATCGAAAAGGGAGAATATGGATGGAGTGGAAGTGCAAGAAAACGAACCACCGGAGAGAAAGGAAGACGGTCGGGGCCACGCACCGGTGCATCAACGATCGCGGAGGAAGCTCCGGCGATGGTGGTAGCGCGGAGTCGTACCGTTCGCGACTGGAATGGCGAAGGACGGTGTTGGTTAGGGGCGTTGATGGTGGTGGTGCTGGTCGTGGAATAGCGACGACGCTGCTGGCGGCACCGGCGGACGCGCGGCCGGCGAGGGTATATAGTCGGTACCGCCTGTATAGTAGTCGTTTCTGACCAGCGTCTGGCTCGGTGGTATCCGAGCGGAGGGCTCGAGTAATGTGGACTCGAGCCATATTAGGAGGGCTACACCGTGGCCGTTTCCTGCCAGTATTCGATGCTATCCGATGCATATTGAGAATCCCGGGACTGCCAATGTAGAGCGATCGAGTCAATATGATCCCACGTTAAACCCTATTCGGCGTTGCCTCTCTGCCTCCCCGTTACGCGCTGCCTCGGCAAATGTATTCCTCCGTAGAGGGACACCGTCCGCAGCGTGCGCGCCACCACCCTAAGTCGACTAATTCCGCGATAAAATACATAAAGCCGTTTATCAAGCATTGTTTTTGCAACGGCAGGCTACAAGGGAACCGTTTTTAGCTGACGGTCCGCTGCGTTATCGCGCTCGATAGCGACGCAGGATGCCGGGAGTAATTGTGCCGGGACACACGGTGTGGCCAGGTTCAATCGACTGGGACCGCGCGTTCGCTAACGAGGGAAGATGGTTGCCAGGACGAAGGTCCTTTTTCAATGAAGCTCGAGCTGATTCCCGAGAAAAGCCGGGGGATTAAGCGCGTTTCATTTTCACGCGATGAACGTTTTTTTTTGCACGCTGTAAGACGAACGAAAGGGAAAAGAGGAGGGTTGGCGAAGCGGAGGAGCGAATCCTGTCGCTCGCGTTTCTGTCAACAATCATTTCGTTCCCTCGGGTGTCCCTTCGCGGCCGTTGCGCGAGTCAATTTACATTACACACACCGATTCCATCTATCGATCTTACAACGTCTTCCGCGCTCGAGTCCCATTCGTCAGCGCTGTCCGCGCGCGCTGATTATTCCCCGCCGCGTGAGTCTTCCCTATGCTCCTTTTTCCCTTCTTCCCGCTCTCCCTCTCTCTCTCTCTCTCTCTGCTCCGGCCGGCCAAAGTGGCCGCGCGTACGCGCGCGCGTTCGCATGCACGCTGCATCGCAAGTAGCCGGGGCGAGGAGGGATACGATTGCTGTCGCATGCCTCGATAATAAAAGGTACGCGTGTCGTAATCGGACGATACGGGGCGTGAAACGCTGACTGGAATTGTATTTAGCGCCTCATCCTCAAGATCACATCGTAGTACCCCTACTCTATGCCAGTATCGTCACATTTTTAACATAAAATAAAATAGAACACACATGCGGCATCGACCGCGATCCTCAAATGCTTTCTTTGTGCAGAAAGAGTCACACGTAAATACACGCAATGGATAGGCAGATGTCAAGACGCCGTGAGTTGTCCTCGGACGAAGAAGAGAAGCTGGCGAAACGCTTTAAGAAATTGTAGAAGGAGGCTGAAGGATATAAAAAAGAAGAGGAAGTCGCGTCGTCAGAGGTGATCGTCTTCCGACTCAGCGCGGAGGTTTTCTTCAAGTAGCAGGAAGAGAAATTTCCCCGGCTGTTCGTTACCAAACCCCTTTGCGGGAAAAGATTTACATACGGGACGTACGTATGTATCTACAGGCTCTAACCTGGACGGAAGTACTCGCCAGACCTATTCTGTGTGAGCGAGTACGGGCTGTAACCTGTACTCCAACTTCCGAAAAACATAAGCTGGTATCGCTCACCAGATTTAATTTGCGTGAGCGCGTACAGAATGTCTAAGAAGCATAAGTAGGCTCACCAGACCCATTCTTGGTGAGCGAGTACAGGCGCTAACCTGTACTTTACTATATTCTTAATCGCCGATTCGATACACGACGAGACAGTTATTCGCAGAAGTCTTCTATTGGCCAATATTAATACCACAATGCGAGGGACGTTAAGCACGACGGCGGTTCATGAGTCACTTTTTGGCAAAGATTTGTCAGAAAATCTAATATCAGCAAAAATTTTAGAGCAGTCCGCCACAGACCTCAAGGTGTCAAAGCCTCCAGCTTCGAAGAGTTAAAAAAACTCGAAAGGCCCGCCACCCCGTGCACAGAACAGGACTTATTCGACGGGATCAGGCGGGCAGAAGCGAACAGCGACGTCCTTGTACCAGAACCAGGAATCTCGTCATGCGGAGCAGCCTCAGCGGAGACATCAAAGCGCATACAAGAATTCGCAGAGGAGGCACTACTCGAAGAGGCGATAAACGATACTGTAAGCTGTACTGCTGGTCGTTTAAGATTATTTTATAATAATTGGAAGGTTCTAACCTCAGACCCTAAGATTTTGCCGTGGATCAGGGGTTACAAGATTCCGTTCAAGTCAACTCCGCGCCAACCTAAGCCTATCTTAAACAGAGTATCATCCGAGACGGAAAAAGCAAATGTAGCTGGTTTAATTGCACAACTCATTACTAAAGGCGCGGTTGTTGAATGCAAACCGGGAAAGGACCAATTCCTCTCAAATATTTTCCTAGTCCCCAAACCTGATAAGTCTTTGAGGTTAATTTTAAAGCTTAAGCACCTAAACGAGTTCGTGGAGACAGAGCACTTCGAAGTGGAAGATTATAGAACGGCTATAAAGTTAATAGAACAAGATTGTTACATGTCGACTATCGATTTAAAGCACGCGTATTATTTAATATCTGTTGACGAGTCACACAGGAAATTTTTAAGCTTTGAGTTTTGTGGAAAATATTTCCAATTCACCAGTGTACCATTTTGGTTAAGCTCAGCTCCTATGGTTTTCACAAAACTATTGAAGCCTGTAGTAGGTTGGCTAAGACAACTAGGCTTAAGTTCGGTTCTGTACTTAGACGACTTTTTACTGCTTGGAGACACCTCTTCGGAATGTACAAGCAATATGATCAATACTCGCAATTTATTAGAGAACTTAGGGTTCATAGTAAATTATGAAAAGAGCCAAATGGTGACGATCGCGGAAACGCGGGATCGGCAAGCGATCGCCGCTCCGCATAGGAACTCCTCGACCCTGCGGTGAATTTTCGAAAGAGCAGAGCGATGCTTTTAGCAGGCGCAAAAAGATATCAAGAAGCGTTGAAAGCCGCTGGGGAACTCGCGCTCGAAAAAGTGAGAGACGCCCGCGAGCCAAAGAAGAGGAGCTGTCAAAGCCTCCCACGTGACGCATACCGATATACATGGCAAGTGGACATATTTTAAAGGCAACCGCGCTCGCTAATAAGATCGCGTTTTACGACACCTCGTTAGGGGAGGGAAGATTTACAGGCGGTGTTCGGTGGTGGTGCACCGGTGCACCCCCGACGGACGGAATGGTAGATGACTCCTCTTTGCCTCGTGCCTGTTCGCGTCGTACATTCCCCGGGCATGTAGCCTGGGCGATATGAAGAGTCCGGGGAAGGGTATGAAGTTTTATGAGAAAGAATGGCAAGCAAAGAAGCCAAGCCTGGCCAATATAGGAGCCACTGCGGGGCTGGCTTTTGTTCCTTCGACAATGCGCGCCTCTATGGGCCCTGTGTGTCCTTCGGATATCAGCCGGTGTACGCGGTTTCGCCGCTGATGAAGCCGTGATATCGCCGATAAGAGCACGGTGATCGATGGTGCTCGTCGGCGAGCCACGATATTGCGACGGGGGCTGAGTGATCGCGGAAGAATCGAGGTTTCCGAGCGGGTGACGTTGCCTCTCCGTGACATCGCGGGGAATCGTGGCATTACGGGCAGGAGTACACAGCCCCTCTCGTTATTAGAGTGCGCAGCTTCGCGGGGGTGAATCGAACGCGCCGCCAAATCGCGATATTTCTTTGTTCAAGCGAACGCTCCTTTAGCTCCTTTAGCGGGCGGAGCGAGGGGAGATATTATTGCCCGGAATGAAAGATGGGGGGTGGCGGGTCGAGGACGAAAACAGAGTGGAGAAAAGGGAGGAAAGAAAAAGGAGCAGCGCGAAGAAGACGAAAATGAAACGAAACGACGAGGAAGGGATGGCCACGGTGGAGATGAGGAAGAGGCAGCCGAAGGGACGAGGCAAAGGGAAAGAGAAAAATAAAGGCGGCATCGGGAGTCGCACGGAAAGCTTCGGTTTGGCGTGCCTGGCGTGCTACGACGGAATTAGCGAGATGGCCGAACCGGGGCTTCGGCATAAAAAGAGGCTGACTATGCAGAAGACACTTCATCCCGTAGCGGCTCTCTCGTCCGGGGCCGACTTTTGGTCGGCCTGACAGACAGACTGCAATAGATAATATCTGGAGGAGACGTTCGCCTTCCCTCGAGGTTCCACTCCTCCGGCCCACACTCTTACAATGCTGCGGAGGTGCACGCGCGTTCCACGCACACCCTGGCCGGGCCGGTTCCCCCTGGATCACCGACAAACGTTCGGACACGAGGCGCGGACCGGGGCGGGCTGGTGTGCGAGCCAAGAGAACCCTTCGCGCTAAGCTAACGGCGTGCACTTATCGAGTTAGTTTTTTGTGTCAGCCGGTTATTAGATTATGATTAAACGATTCGAAGGGCAGAGGGAGAAGGTGATCGTGGGGGTACGGGGCAAGGCGGACGGGGCCCTGGCGCGAGGAGCACAGTGTGGGCAGAACAAACGGCTATCGAAAAGGAGGAGCTAATTAAAATACAAATACCTTAACTGGCTCTCCGAAGGATTAGTTCCAGCCGGGGGCTTACGACGCCCGGGACGTCTTCCTCGTTACTGTCAAACAGCCAGCAACACGCTGACGCTTCAGCCCCCCTAGACCCCCCTCCCAATTCTCGCTCCCTCGCACTTGCTTTTAAATCGTGAATCGAATTGATACGCCGTGTCGCATTCTATTCCACGATAATCGGGTTTCGGACGATTTGCGTGGCCGCGATGAAATCTATTTATCGACGGCGATCGTGATCCTGACGTTAAGCGCTGAATGGGGACCGGATTTTTTTCCCTATGTGGTTAATTGGGTCCTTTTTAGGGTTTACTTTGGGAAGCAGCTTGGAGTTTCGCTAGGTATATAGAGAATTTAGTTTTGCACCGTCTTTCGAGCTCCTACATTAAGGTGAATGTTCCAATTTCTGCTCATATAATATGTTACCTTTTCAGGTTAAAATAAGTTACATCTTTTATGGAGATATTTTATAACACAACAGTAAAGCATAAAATAATGATAAATAAAAAATAAAATGCCTTCGAATAGAAATAGAGGTTACAACACATATTGAATTGTCAGGTTACGTTGCTAAAATTTTGGTGAGTAGAAATGCTGACATGACGGTGATTCACTTGACTCTCAACCTAATCACCTGTTTTCTACTTCAAAAAATCAAAAATAGTAAAAAAAATCTGAATCCAGAGCACAATACGGTATTAGTTTTTGTTATTAAATAAGAACTTTTACTGCAAAAACTATTCTCTGCCCAATTATCGAATACTAATAGTAACCCTGTTGCACAATCAGCTAAAACACGGTCGAAAAATCATGAGTCTCCCATTTTAAGTTTTTCGTTGCTTATGCTGCACTTTGATTAACGCCAAGCTCGTGCAACACTCGCCTAAATGTTCAAATAATTTAGAATTATTTTGTTGTAACTATAGTACAAACGTGACGCTTATAATAATAAGAAAAATACGAAATGAGTAGAAACGGGGACACGAGAAGAAATTGGGACATTCGCCTTATTTTCATATGTTTCGTTCGCTGCTAACGACTATTTTTATCGAATCGAGTTTTTAATCAAGAGTTACCTGAAAGCGATAAAGAGATCATTGCACACGGGCTACGGTACATCTTGGGACACCCTGTGCCGAGTACTCACCGCAGAGGTTAGCAGCATCCCGAGGATGTCAAGCCACTTTGCTACATACCTGAAACAAACAGACCGAGAAAGCTGGGTTAATCTCGGAATTTATGAAGTTCGGGGTGAAAGTACGGAGCAGCGAGCCGACGAGGGGGCAGATCGCGGAGTCACCGAGCCGTAGGCAAACGAAAAAGAGGCGGTCGGCCGCTGGGCGTTAGGCGGCATTCGTATTCTTTCGTCGGCGCCGTGACATCTTATAAATTTACACTCGCGCGTTACGACGCACCGCGCAAAAACGCAACGGTGCAGCAGCCAACGGTCTCCCATCCCCGGTTACCGCTACTTAAAACGGTCGGATCGTACCGGGTCGCTTAACGAACGCTGTCGAACACGCGGGAATAGCTGCTTCATAGTCCCCGGTTTGATGTTTTTGCCAAACGTCACTGGCGTGTTCTTGCCAGCGGCCAGAGGAGCATAAGGAAACGAAGAGGGGGTGGAGTAAAAAGTCGCGATCCACGACAAACCGTTGACGATCGCCCATCGATGTTTCTACTTATCGTGGCGGATCGCTTGGTTCCGTTAACTAACTTCGACGACAAATAGCTGCGCGGTAGCTGCACCCTCTGACAGGACTACTGGCAACTGGCTGAGTTTCCTTGGAGTATTTTGACGCGCGTTCGTATCGAGAAGAATACATCCGCTAATAGATTCGATGAAAGGGAGACCATTTGATTTTGTCCCGACTGTAGCGACCGAGCCACCGAGGCTACGTCCACCACTCTTCATTTGCGTAAGAATGGAACCTTATGAGATGGCGATACAAAAACAAAAAAAAAAAGAAAATGCGTGGGTCTGACATCAGAGCCACCGATGTCTCAGCGGGGGCTGTCGGATGAGCGCGTCCCGGACATCAGTCGCCAGCCACCCAGTCTGAGAGGGCTCTTAGAATTATTAGAATCGAATGGTAACTGGTCCCGTAGAATCGCGCGCAAATCGAGCACTGGCGAGCAATTGGGTTCTGGCGTTTGTCACGGATGCTTTGTACCGTTCCTCCGACGGAGCCGAAGAAGGAACAAGAAGCTGGATAAAGCTAGCGGAGAACAACGGACGATCGAGAGCAAGCCGATCGGCGGTTCGAAGCGGCCGGAACAAATCAAACAATATAATAAAGCGCGTGGCAAGAAGCGACGAGTCGCAAGAAGCATAAAAGCAATCCTCCGGACGATGCTCGTCCGCGTGGAATTTCCAGCGTATGATCATCGGTATCTCGGTAGGATAAGCGAAGAAGAGAAGGGTTACCGCGGGCAAAAAGGACCCGAAGAGGGACCAGGCAGCGGGGGGAGAGCAGGGGGTGCAGGAGGGGGCCAAAAACAGCCGGGTCAGAAGATGAAGAACAACGAGGAGGAGGACGGAAAGGCGACGGAAGGAAACTCGTTTCTCGAAAAGAGACAACGGAGAACGCGAGGCTGGCAGAGACGAGGAACAAGACGAAGAAACAGGGAGGGGAGGGGCAGGAACCGCGAAAACGAACTACACGGGGCAAACAGGCATCAGAAAAGTGTACTGGCTTTAACGAAACGGTGAACACGAGCGACGAAGCACCGGAGACGGAGCAGTTTCGAGGATCGCCGAGGGAAAGGGAGAAAGAGAGAGAGAGAGAGAGCCGGCCGGAGAGCGTGTGGGTACGGCGATGGCCGTATTTCAATCGCGGGAGAAAGGGAGAGGGAGAAACGGGAAAGAGGAGAGGAAGAGGAAGAGAGGAGAGAAGGAAGAGAGAGCCGAGAAAGTCGAATACCGGTGAAGGCGAGTGTAAGACAAGATATCGTACTCCGGTGGTGATAGTCGAAATGCACGTAGGGGCGAGCCGTGGATCCGACGAATGCGAGGAGGGGAAAGAAAGGGAGAAAGAGGGAAACGGGGGAGGGGGGTGGTTGAAAGGGTAGAGAAAAAGGGAGAAAATGAGAAAAAGGAGGGACGGAGAAGGAGAGGAGAAGGAAAGACGAAGGAAAGCGGAGGGTTGGAGGGGAGAGGTGAGCCTTCAATGATGTTCATCCGCGTGTAGTGAATATCCGGCTGTTGGAGTCCGTGTGCGGGGAAGACAGGCGAGGGGCGCGGGGCCCGTCGAGTTTCAGCCTTTGCTCTGCGGCGTTGCATACAGGGTAGGACGGTGGTGTCCGCGGCCTGTGTACGTGTGGTACAAGAGCGAGGGCCCGGTGGTTCGTGAGTGTGTTGGGTGTCGGGTCGTAGACCACAGCAGAGTCAGCCTCTCCGAGCGCCCAACCGGTCGGGCAACTTTTTAACGAGCTGCGGTTCTCTTCTCCGCGAAGAGAAGGAAAGCCGAGACCCTGGTCTGAACCGAGTTGAGCCATCCTCGGCTTCGAAATGCATGCATGCATGCATGCATGTGCGCCATGTGATACCAAAGTGAACGAGGAGGAAGAAGAGGTAGAGGAGGAGGAGAAGGAGGAGGAGGAGGAGGAGAGAGTATATACTGCGAAGGTAAGAAGAGTACAAGAGAAGCAGCCCACTCCGAGAAGGAAGACGAGGAGGCGCAGAGGGAGAGACAGAGAAAGAAGTAGGTGGAGAGAAAGACTCGTTCTTTGGGTCCGCCATGGGCATGCGGTTATAGGGTTAAACGGGCCAAACTCCGTTCGAGAGTCTCGTGGAATCGAACGCGGCCGATTACCTCGCCTATTTACGGCGCTCCGCCGCCGCGCCACGCGGGACTCTCTTCTGATCGAACTGTCGGCGTAACATAGGGCTTAACGCCGTCGGAGAATACCTGCACGAGGCATCCAGTCGTTTCAGCTACCCGACCGTGAGCCTGGTGTCCAGGTCTCCGCTGCGTGCGCTAACGCCACGGCCGTCGAGTCCTTCCTGCTAACCCCATCCTCCTCCTATCACGGCCACGTGATATCGATTCTTATTCGAAAGCCCGATTTCCTGTAGCCGACGCTGTGCATCCCCCGAGGGAGCAAGGGGGGACCCCGTAGGTGGAGGATATCGTCTCCGAGTCTGGGACGCTGGGACGAGGGCCGTTGCTGCGCGCGTTTCCATCGGTTTCGAGGAAATTGCACACCGTATCCAGAGATTCAATGCAGCGATCCTCGCGCCTCCGCGTTAAGTCGAAATTTCGCGAATAGCACGGGGAGCACGGGCAACGGCCAGGGGCTTTCATACGACGGTTGATACTCGGATTATCGCTGCGCGCCGGACGCGTGTTCGTCATTAATCCCGTGGCGCGCAGGTCTCGGTGAGATTATCGCCGTGAAGTATTAGATGTAATATGCATACAAGCTGCAATTTTCCGTGAAGTATATCGCCAGCGTCGATCCTAAGCGCTGTCGCTGCATCACTGTTATTACGGTACGCCCGGAAGCCGGGCTCAACCCGGAGAAAACTGTATCCATATTTTTACGGCCCCGGTGGAAACGTTTCTATTCCGACGATGAGAGATTCCGCCGTGCAGAACGGCCGGGTATGAATACGAGTTTATGTCAAAACGAAAAATCCGACAGCGTTGAAACTGTTATGGCGTGCATTCGTATTATTACACCTCGAGTGCGCCTTGCCTACCTGGATTTGTAAAACGAGGCGAGGAGGAACTTCGCCGCGTACTCCTGCAATTCGTTGCCTCGCGGATAGGTCTTACTATGTTATCCTTCCCCTGATTATTCATCAGTTCTCGGCTCTTCGCCAATGTCTAAATCAATGCAGATATTACAATACAGATACAAGACGGTACTCAGGAGTAGATATATAACGACTCGATCATCCTCCGGATCGCAAAATCGGGGATCCGATCGTTCAGCAGACTGACCTCTGAACACTCTGAAGTTCAGAGTCTGAACCCTTCACGCCCTGTAATAGGGGAGACCGGGGCTAGTTGACTAACTTTTAACATTTCTAATTTTTATAAATAGACCATTGGTATTTTGTTGACTTGTTGCATACCAAAAGTTTACAAATTTCACTAGATATACAGGCTTAATTTTTAAAATTGTTTTAATTGAGTCTAGGTCGTAGTTTTTATTATATTTAGAGTAGCGAGACGAGTAAGTCAACAAACCCCGGCTGTGGGGTTAGTTGACAAATATGATGGGGTTAGATGACTCGACATTTACTTTTCAGTTTTAACCCTTTGCCTGCGAAAAGCGTATGTATACGCTGTCACAGTTCCATCAATATAGTATACGCAAGGCGTACATATATAGATATCCTACGACCAACAAATTTTTTCTTCACTCCTTCACACTGTTATTTTTTTTTATTAAGTATCAAGGTATTAGATACTGTAATTATTTTCTACTTGTTTGTTGTGGTCTATTTGAAAAGTCTGAAAGTTTGAATGGAGAATAGGGTGAAAAACTGGTAGGGGTGAGTTTGGAGGGATTTGTGGTGGGACAAGTGGATTTGAGCAGCTAAACTTTTTGCCTCGATAATCTTGAGGATAAAAAGAGGAATTTTTAGTGGTATTCCTATGGTTAGTCAAGTAACCCCGTCCGACATTGTCAACATGTTAAGGGTGGTACGTACAAAACCTCCGCGCACCGGATAAAATAAAATACCCTAAATTATATTCAATGTATCACGTTTCCACAAAATATTCATGAAAAAAGATCAAGCAATACTTAGTGGACAAAAATTCATAAATAGTCGAAACAGAAATATTTACTTCCCGCTGACCTTTTTAGATTTTTCATTCTCGCTGATAGAACACGCAAATTTTTGTCACGGTGACACGTTAAATGGCAAGCTGGTCATTCATATGCTTCAATATCGCGTATCGCAGCATAATTTATAGCATAATACAACAATTAAAGGGAATTAGTCAACTAACCTCGTTAGTCAACTAGCCCCGGCCTCCCCTACTTGCGCGCTTCTAGACTTTATTGAACCAAGCGTAGATCGAAGCTGGAGGGATCGAGGAGAGGAACTCCTCCGCGAGAACGGCCCTCCATAATGTCGGCATTACTCTTTCGCGGGATTCCGTACGGTTCGGAATTTAAAGACAACCGTCGCGTCGACCGGATCCTCGACGCGACCGACGCGGAGGAAGTCTCGTGGCTCGAGGCCACCTCGGAGCCCGTGTTATCCCTCGGCTCGGAAAGAGCTCTTGCCCGAGGAGGCGGTCGCGGCCGCTCGCGCGCGTTGAATCTGCCCGTGGCATCTTCCACCGTGGAAACGCACGCGAGTCGCGAAATACCCGTGGCTCTCGGGGCCTTCATTAACAAAGGCTTGCCTTATAGGATATTCCATCTATTTACGACAGTCACGAACGGTCAGATCGTTAGTCCCGACCGACTCCTTTTTGGATCCCGTTGCTCGCTCGCCCCGGCAGACTTTCACGTAACCTTTTTACTCGACCGCGGTACGTGGTCGCGGGGCGCGACGCGAGAGGGAAAAGCCGCCCGGTAAAAACAGTAAAGCGAATCGACAGGGGAATTTCGGCGGAGGCAGGGTCGGCTGCACGCGGATCGGCCCCGCGAGCCGATGGGCCAGTCGATTCATTTATCGGAAAGGAAATTACCCGGGGCCCATTTTTCGTGGCTCGCCCGCCTCGCGAGCCGTGTACGCGAGGGGCAGACTCGTTCGGAAATAATTATAATTATCCGCTTGTTTGCCCCGGGGATTCTTTCTACACGCTCAATAATAACCGCGGTTAATTTCTCGAAACGGTGGCCCCGCGTCCGTGACAGCCTGATCGAAAGTTTCCCCGGGCCCAACAACGTGGTCCGTATTGAATAGTGCCTCTCGCGTCGCCCTGACGTCGCAGCCTGTGATTAGGGTAATTCCGGGCGAGATGGTTCGATCACGTTTATGATCTAGAACATTGCGATTTTCAGTTGTTTTTAGTTGTATATTGCGCGTCGCTCACACGCAGCATTAATCGTGTTTTCTGTTTGCTTTCAACTGTGAAATCAGGAAAGTTATTTGTAATGTAAAAATTGACTATTCTCGAAAAATTTCTACGTGTTCTTTAAATTATAATTTACTGACATTTTACGAATGACTTTTTCTGAATGCACTGCGTTAATATAATGTTTAGAGGTTATATTTGCGTTCTTGTAATGAGATATTGTCGTAGCATTATTGAAAAAACAAGCGAGTCAGCGCTCCTTGACTCTCGGGTTAGTTGGCCCGTCATAAAATCATGCATAATAGCTAGTAAATGTTTTTGTAGAACATGCCAACGGAATATAAACGAAAATATAATCAGCGTAGGAAGTTATGGACGAACGAGGCATTGTTGAAAGCCGTAGAAGCAGTCCAAAGTGGCAAAAATGGGAGTAAATGCAGCAACCAGAAACTTTGGTATCCCGGCTCCTACATTGAGGAGACGAATAAAAAGTCAGGACTTCGCGGTGAAAACATTAGGACCACCGTCATTGCTAGGTGCACAAAATGAGGCAAGCCCGTGTAAAAAAGTTGCAGAAATACAGTTTCGCACCAACACGTTAATGCCGAAGATCCATGGCATTCAATTTAGCCGAAAGTTTGGGTATAAATCATAAATTTAATAAAGAGAAGGGATTAGCTGGATACGACTGGCTAAATATGTTTTTGAAACGTCATCCAGACCTCCGTATCCGAAAAGCCGAAGGTGTTTCGTTGGCTCGCTGCCGGGGCATGAATAAGGTAGAAGTTGACCTGTACTTTCAACTTTTAGAGCAAACCTTATACGAAAATAATTTAATGAACAAACCAGGGAATATATTTAATATGGACGAAACAGGTCTACAACTAAATAATAAACCTGGTTATGTTATTGCACAGAAAGGATCCAAAAATATTGCAGCTCTTACGTCATCTGAGAAGGGCAAAACCATAACGGTCATTTCGTGCTGTAATGCTGAAGGCTCATTTTTACCGTGTACTGATTGTTTTAAATATAGTGGGCCATCTTTCCCCGACTTATCCTATCCTGTTGCCCTTCGCCGTTAACGCCGCGGAATTTCCGACTCCACTACCTTCCCCCGGCTAGCCGCTCGGCTTTGTCAAAACGTGGCGATCGTTGATCGATCGGCAACGGATCCAGCCGCCTCCTCGCGAGTCCTGTTGCTCCCCTTCGGTTTCGTGGAAGCCGCGGGAAGCGTAATGCAGCAGTTTGCCGTTCGTGCAAGATTTTTCCAAGCGCAGATCCTACTCGAGCGACTCCTTCCAGTCTATTATCGGATGCGGCGATAATCCGTGCTATCTGAACGTAGCGCTGGCACGCAAACCCTTCGAGCCGCTCCTCCTCGTCTTTCCTCCCTTCCTCGAGGAATTATCAATGATAAGGTCGCGAAGGGGCGGCATCGGCGTGGATCGCAGAGCAGAAGGAAAGAACGCACGGGTAAGTGGTGGAGAGAAGGAGGAACGAGGAGGGGCGGGAGAGGAGCGGACCGGTACGCCGGTGGCTGGAGGATCCGAGGGGGAACGAGCGGTCGATCTTCGAGATGGTTCGGGTCGTCGAGTGGTGAGCTCTACCTTCTTTTATTACGTATTTCAATCGAGTGTAGGTCAATTGACGATAATCACGAGCGGAGTTATAGCCAAGGCCGCGCGATTGGAGGGTGAAAATGTAACGAGCGAGGGGACCGGGGCCCGGAACGGTGCGCCGGGGGGTCCGACGGGTCAGGGGGGGGAGGGAAAAGGATGAAGGGCAGAAGAGAAGATGACGGTGGGCAGAGGGTTGTAATGAGAGGGTAGCGGAGCGCCGATAAATCCAGCGGGGTCCCAGCATTTGTAAATTACAACCTGCCAATACTGATCCTCGGTAAATAAATGAGCCTGCCCCCACGCATGCATAGTGCCGTCCCGTGATCCGGCCTCTGAGCAATACCGTGGATGTCGGCGGTGGCGGTTGGTCGCGTTAAACCAACAGGGAGGCGGTGTTTGCGGCTGATTTTGCGGCCTGGCTGGATCAAACGAGGGAAATTTTTGCGCGGCGCCGCGCGCGGAGAGGGATGCGCGGCGTCGGATGACAAGTGCGCGCGAAACGAAAGTATATTCTCTCGCGGCACAGTTTGTCCTGTACTCTACTAACACTTCGCAACTTTCAATCGTGGCTTCGATAATTTAACACGCGAATCCCACTGTGAAACGCGGGAGCCCCGATATTGGTACAGCGGTGCAGACGGATGGGGGTGCAATTCGACCGGCGGCCAGACCGAAAATTGCCGCGCAAAACGAGGACCAAGAGAGAGAGAGAGGGAGGCGCGGAGGCTGTCGAGATGGAACGTAAATAAAATTCGTGAGCGTTACAAGACCGACACGCTCGTGGGGGGGAGTTAAACGAAAGCGACCCGAGGAACACAGCCATCGATAATGCGGCAGCATCATATTGCACCGATGCCTGGACGAGGGGCAGCGGAGGGAGGGAGGAGGAGAAGAAATGCGATTGCACTTCCCTTGTACACACCTTTGCACACTTTAATTCCTTTAAATACGCGCTCCATAACGACCGGCCGCCATTCTTCAAGGCGATATGTGGCCGCAGCGACTGGGGACCAGGGGCGGACTCCGGCTCGCCGAAACGGTTAGCAGATATTTAACTGAATATCGAACTCATTTGTATCACTTAACCGGCCGCGGTATGAAGAATTTATTGCCGCGAATTAATCTAGCAGCACAATAGCGCGTAACGATATCGCGGCGCGTATCTGATCGGCGGCGAGCCGCGCCACGGCGAAATAAAACTATAAATTTATTAATCATGCCCCGTCCGCCGGCGTGCGCTCTCTCTCTCTCCTTCTCTCTTTCTCTATCTCGCTCTTGCTCCCTCCTTTCCCTGTTCCTTCGTCGGGGATAATTACACGCGCGCCCACGGAGGTTTACGGGTGCCATTCGAAAAAAATATTCTCGGGATGTTCCACTTTTCTTCTGCCTTCTGTCTGCGCGAGAACGAGAATGCTGGCGCAAGTAATTGGAGGATCTCGTGGTTGATGAATGCATTAGGAGCGAAAGAAACACCGTGTACTTGATTCTGCACAATTTTTCACTGGCTGTTTAGTTTCCCCGGTGCGGGTGCTTCTTGAAATATTATTTACTTTGCCTGGGCAGGTGATTTTTTTCCAGAATATTGAGCGATGGAATCGCGTCGGGCGAAGTGAAAGATTGTATATAGGGTAAAGGACCCATATACCGACGGCCCCCTATTACCGGACTCAATATTCATTTTCATTATTTATAAAATCCAGGCTTTATAAATTAAAATATAATATTCTTATAATAACATTAGAAATTATAGTTTTCTAAATAAATGAAGGTTTTTGTAATTAATGTAGGTTAAACAAGTAAAAAATGTATAGAAATTCTCATTCTAGCAATTATCGGCATTTGACCATTTTTTGCAAAAAATTCCCAGAATGTATGAAAACTTATGTTGAAATTCTTAAATAACTTTCATGCCATCGCTAAACGTCCGGTATATGGGCCCTATACCCCAAACTGTACGGCGTTATGAAGGCAAAGGTTTGATGCGACGTAAATGAGTGCGCTGGCAAAGCAGCGGAAGAAAGTCATTCAAAGCGAGGCAGCGAGTTTAATTTACGGTTCTCGCGTAGGATCGTGTTAGTAGCGTTATTGTATCGTTCGTCACGGATCATTATCGCGTTCGGTGCCCGGCATTCAGCGATATTATTTGTCTTCGGACCGATTCGAACGCGAGTTTTGTTCTTCTAATCGTGGATTAATGATAGGATCAACGACGAATGGAAACTATCGCTGGATGTCTCACTTAAAAGTAATAATTTCGCGAATATCGATCGACTTAAAATTTCAGACTCCCACGCCTGGCGGGAGCAGCCGAGTGTTTTCGTTTCGGAGTAATGAGGAATGTAATGGAATATTCCGTATTGAAATTCCCGGCGCAGGGATGCTCGCGAAATAATTCAGAGCTTAAATACGTGGTCGGACAGCATAATTCCCTTCGTTACCCGGCGGAATCGGTGGAACTCGTAAAATCGCGAGGGGTGTAACCGAAATCCGCCCCTATTCGATTGAGAACGTGGGTACCGCGCTCACGCACGCGTCCTACCTCGTTCAGAATCGTACTGTATTGCGGCGTGCGGACGAGGCTTTAACGACCGAGCCTGAAAAAAATTGGGCAGTTTTCGTTTACCGAGTCTTAGCCGGTTCGCGAAGTCGTTAATTTTCGGGTGGCCGCCAGTGGGATACGTCTCTCGCCCACCGACGAGTCTTTGAACCCGAGATTACCTTCGGCTCCCTTGGCTTCCCTTCGATCCTCTTTCGATCCGCGCGAATGCAACAAACCCGCCATCTCGGATTTGTCTGGTGAAAAAACATCCCACTACCTCGAAACACCGAAACCTCTGACCTAACCGAGTGCAGCTCTCCACTGCGAGATAAAAAGTCTCGAGAACTTTCGATGAGAACGAGGAACAAAGTTATCGGCGCAAGTGGTTTCGATAAAAATACCCTTGAAAATATGTCGCCCCAGCTGCACGCGCAAGAAGCCGAAGGCTCTCGGCAAACCAGCATCTTCAAGTTTCCTTTCCAAGGGGTTCGAGGAAAAACGGAAGCGCCTGGTTCGCGCAACGGGCTTTCCAACAACCTGCCCGGCTCTATTTTCCACCGGAGACGAGTTAACAGTCGCTCATTTCTCCCTGTCGAAGGTGCTTATTAAAAGCAGTCAAGTTGTCAAAGTTCCACGCGCTATTAAACGATCAGCGGCGTGAATTATCGCGCCAGGAAACTCGAGCGAGAAAAAGAACGCGGTGAACGAACAGCACCGATCATCATCGACGGAGCGATCGGCCAAGCCCTGGTCGCGCCGTTACGATCACAATTAAGATGTTCCACGGCGAATGTTTGTTGCGATCAACGATTTCCACGATGGGTTCGTGAGTGCCGATTCTTACACGGAGCTGATTCCACGCGGTGGACATCTGTAGAAGCAGCTTGGAGCCGGCGGAATCCGTTAATTTTCACGGTGGTTATCGACGGGCCACGGTTCGCGTTCACGGAGCTCGGTCCTCGGACGCTGGCCAGCCTTGGATTGTCTTCGACCCGCGGTTCGCTGCTTCCATCCTCCGAATTTCGACTCGTTACCCGGCAAACTTTCACGGGCCAAAGCGCTCGTTAGCCGGGTGGAAAGTTTTCTGCCGTAATACCGCACGTAACCCGGCCACGATCGCGAGCAGCACGACCTAGCGATCGATCGACGAGGGCGAGGAGCCGCGATGCAGGGCCAGGGATCGGTACCCCGGGTCGGTTTCAGGAATTCGTGGGGTCACGAGTCGTCGACGGGGACACGCGGAGGCTGGATTTTTCCCGTGGACTCGAGCGGCGAACGCCGACGTGTTCGACGCCAGGCGAACAAGCCCCGAGCCGGTGAATTCTGGACTACCTTGGCGTTAGCCGTGGCGATCGCTCGCAGCCAACTACGCATCCCCGGAGGAGGCCTCTGGAGTTATCGTAATCGTTAACGAGACTGCTGTCAGCATCGTAAGATACCCGTGGGTCCCTCACCATTAACCTTCCGCTAACAAAGGCATTGCCACGTTCTTCGCTCCCGGCGCACCGACCCGCTCCCTTCCTTATTTATATGCATAACTCAGAAAAGGTGTAATGAAAATTTCACGGTCAACTCGATTATAGACGATCGCCGAGCTCCCCTCACTGTCTCTCTTTCTCTCGTCCACTGCCTTTGTTTCACTCGTCCACTTTGCCTGTCCCTTTCTTTCCCTGATCCTCTCTCACCTGAGATCTTCCTCCTACCTGTTTCCCCTTCGCCCTACCCCCGCCACTTTTCACTCCTCTGTCTCTCGTCTCTCTTCCGCGCTTGTCCACAGGGCGCATCGTTTCTCCTCTCGTGCTGCGCTTCTAATCCCGCGCCGGCCCTCTCTATCCCTCTTCCCAGCACCGTGTACTCGTCCTTCTCCACCCACGAATCCTCTGTGATTGTCGGCCGTTCCTCCAGCGGCGGAAAACGACTTCTCGGGATCCCGCGGCCGACTCGCTCCGCGCGATAAATTTTCCACGGCGATTATCGATACGCCGCGACTATCTTCTGCCCGTAACCCGCGACGGTAATAAACTTTATAGTAACGATGGTTGACGAGCAGTCGCGGAAAGCCACGGGATCGAAGGCAGAAGAGGGATCCGCTTTTCGCGGTTATTACGGACGGGACATTCCATGCGAACTCGGACAAATTCCGGAGTAAGTTTTCGTAGATTGCCGAAATTTGAACATGTTGTAGTCTTTAGTGATATTTAAAATCGCGCCCGATGTTAAAAACCTGCATTTGTTTAAAATAATTGCACAAAAATGGATCAAATTTTTTTTAAACTGAAATAATTTTCTTTTAAAACTTCAATGTCTTCTGTATAAGCACCGTAAAGCTCACCTCCATCCGTTTACTACTTCCATAGCTATAATGTATTGGAAACAAGTTAGCACTTAACTTCAAACAGCTATAAAATCGACATTTTTCCAAATTTTGAAAAATCCTTTGAGGTACGTTTAAATATTACTAAACACTACAACATATTCAAATCTCAGCAATCTACGAAAACTTACTCTGAAATCTGTCCGCGTTCGCATGGAATGTCCCGGACGCATGGGATTATTTAAAAGCCGAATCTCGTTCGTAAGTTTCACCAAGGGACATTTATATTTATTGAACGGGACACCGTTACCCACCTAGCGTAATTCGACGTTTACTTCTAATACAGGGATGTACCGAGTCTTTACTGTGATTTAATTGACGCGAATGCCCGCTAACCGGTCCTCTTTCCACGCGTAATTGAATATAAGCTTGCGCGGGACGAGATATCGCCGGTGGTGTATCCGCGAGATGGAATTAATCGGTGATAAATAATTAACAACTGTATTTGCTTGGCTATCTCGTTGCTGGAAGCTTCCTCTAAGATGTCTGCACTTGAAAACGGCGAGGGGGCTTTCAGAACATTAGGGAAATATGGCATTTACATACAGGTTGCGCTCTACGGACCACCAAGTGCCACGAGACTTCACTCCGCTATCTGGAATTTTTAATAACACCATTTCGTATGTTCCAATTAAATCTGCTCCCCCGAGACAGAAGCAATTCCCAGCTATTAAGACTGTTCAGCGTTATTTGTTTAATTCAACGCTGAAAATGTACGCGCGAACCGAGGGAAAGCGAGGGGCTCGCCACGGTTCGTGGGGAGCTCGCTTTATGGACACGGGATCTCGCGGCGTAAAACGCAGGCATTACTCGCGTTGCTGAAACGCTAAGGATGAGAGAGTGGAGCGCATTAAAACACGGCACAACTTAGTACCACAATAATGAACCAAAAGAGGACGTAAGGTAATTGAGTCAACATGCTTTGTAAGGGAACGCTGCGATGCGCCGTGGTGTTCCTTTCATGAAAGCCATTCGTCCACTTCCGGTTTATTTATTCGCCAGGGGCTAATGACAAGTTGACACTCCGGCGCATTCTTATCAGCCACGATTCACCTCCGTTTCCCCGCAATTTCATCCTCGTCCAACGATTACGGTTTCGCGATGCAGGTTCAGACTCTCCGTTCTTTCTCACGCGGTCGAAATTAAAATTATTTCACAGATTCGCCGCCCGAGCGCGAGACCAGCTATCGTTACGACCCATTGTTGCACGCTGGCGCGGTAATAAACTGCGCGTAAAAAGGCGCTGAGGAGAGCGGGACTTCATGGCTGGGCGATAAGAATGTAGGACGAAACTACTAGCAGGTGATCGTCGTGGGCATTGCCTCGGAGCTCGTGATTTCGTGCCGATCTCAAAACAATAAACTACGCCGGGGACTGCTCGCTGAGACACGAAGAAAAGTCAGACACCGAGTGAAAGTGCCCCACGAGCATCCTAGATATCAACTTCTTGCGCGCTTCTTGGCGATCCAGACTAGATCGCGACCTCCTTCGCGGGATATTTTGAAATTCTCAAATGGAGCAATCACAGAAGGCCCTGTGGTACATTTACGCCAACTGGCGAGCTGTTGTTTGTTCCGCATCACCGTCGAGAGCCTCTTCGGTGCATGGTTCCTAATCTTTGTCCAACAATTACTCCGACCGTGGGTCGGGGTGCTCGCTATGCAGAATTGGGCAATCGATCCTTCGGCGATACGCTGGCGAATGGTATCGCGAGAGATGTCAGACTATTGATAGAGACACCTCGATTTCCCAGCGGTGTGCAACGCCCGGGAATTATTCTTCGTCAGATCAGCGGGAAAGGTTATGAATTTTTCACTGTCCTTTTGTAATCGCTGGACAGTATCTCGAGTGTTCGGTCCCGACTGTCAAAGCAGCATTCCGGATAAATAAATTACGAGGTCCGATAGGGGGTGGGGGAGGTCCAGGTGAATTATCGTTATGCATCAGTCTTTATCAAACCGGTAAAGCGACGATCGGAATCCGGTAGTTCGGTTCGGAGCATTGTGCTCCGTGATCCAGAGGGGGGTTGATCGATTCCCTTGTTCCTGGTTAATGAGCGAGTGGCTCTCGGCTGTGGTGCAATCACTGTAAAAGACGGAAATCCAGGCGCGACAGATACGTTCAAGGCAGCTGATTGCGTAATTCCTCGGCGCGTGACGCCGGTGTCTCTGCTCCAGGCCCGAGGTTCCCTCTGTCATCGCGTGCCTCTCTATGTATATCCCGAACGGGGGACACACGCGTGTGCTCTGTCCAGTCATATACTGGGTGCCTCCGATACACGTGTTCCCCGCGTATCGTCGCAAGAAACCCGCGTACACTGGCCTGTAATACATTACCAGGCAATCTTCTTCTCTTAGAAGCAATTGCCTGGCGTTTCACCCTGGCAGGCAAAGAAACCCTGTAAAACCCTTCGGTGAAACCGCACCGCGATGAAGTCTCGTTGCAAAGATCCTCTTCTCGTTCCAGCTAGAGCGTTTAACCTCCCTGGCGGATCTCTGTGGATTTTATCGACAGTCTACAGGAAAGTTCGTAATTCGAACGTCCCACCCTGTACCGGGGGCCAACGAAGCCGAAGCTGGGCGTTCGTGATGTACGGTGACGTGTGGGAAGGCGTCTGTGGGTGAGAAGGCGAGGTGTCAGGAATCGACAGGTATCTATTCTTAAGGATCCTGTCAAGCAGCCGTTCGGAAACACCCTGTATACATCGGGCCCAGGTTCGGTAGTTGATTAGATTTAAAAGAATGCCCCGTCACCTGCGCCGTTGAAAGGAGACTAGGCCCAGGGGCGGGCTGGTGGGGCGTTCGTGGCTGGTAGGAGGAGAATACGGAGGGGAAACGGAGAGGAGGAAGGACGAGAGGGTGGGGAGTGTGGAGGGGGGGGGAGGATCGTGAGGAACGAGGGGCCCAAGTATGAGGGCCCAGCGATCACTGACCGCTTTCGCCGATCCCAGCCGCCAGCTAGCCACCTTTCAGCGGCGCAGCCATCGGGCAGCATCCTCCTTCTTAAGGCTCATTCACATCGCGTCGCTAATCAAACCCGACAAGCGACCGGAGAGGCAGGGGAAAAAGTGGCGTTGGAAGTTCGGCTCCCCGAGAAATCATGGGAATTCGTTCTTCACGGTGGTTCCAAGTGGTCCGGGGTTGCGCAACGCCCGTTTCGGAGCGGATTCCATGAACGATCATATCGGGTCTGACCGATCCGACGTCCAGATACACCAGGTCGCGAGTAGGCGTGCATCATCGCGGTCCGTGGAATCGAGCGACTTTTTCCAGGAAGAACTCGGGCCGATTCCGTATAACGAGGAGGAGAATCGGCGGGAAAGAACCCGAGGCGGTCGTGGCACTTAACTGGTTGCAGTTTCGCTTTACAGCCGTCGTGATATATGGTTAATTCACGAAACACCGGACACACGGGCAATAACGTTAGCGGCGCCGGTCGATGACTAAAATCGCGAACTATGGGCAATTACCGGTGCGCCGCGAAAACGTGAAATATTACACCGATCCAAGCCCACGGCCTTGGTAAAGATCTTGTAATAAGCATCAATGAGCGGCGCGGGGTTTATTTGCTTCCCTGGCTATTAATGACAACGAGCCTCTATCCGTTATTTCGTGCAACTCTTACTATCTCTGTAATTATGAATCGTTTCATTCAACGGTCGGTGATTATAACGCTCGAAAGAATCGTAGAGCCACGTCTGCTCTATCCGAGCAAGCCGAGAGAGACGTGTTACGCGCGCTGGAATTGGAACGAATCGGCCGGGTCAGCATTCATTTTACTAATGGTACTTTTATTGGGCCGATGAAAATGATGTATCCTCCTATTTGAATTTCGATAAGTAAATCAAGGCGGAACGGTCGGCGTATTCGGGAGGAGAGAGAGAGAAAGAGAGGAAGAGAGAGCGAGAGAGATAGAGAGAGAGTGAGAGAGAGAGGAGGGGAGATGGCCTGCCAATGCTGGACCCCTACTTTGGCCAGGTAAAGGTAACAAATCACTTTTCAACGACGGGAGATGGAACTACCGAGCACTGTTTTCTGAAAGGAGGCGGACTTCTCTGTGGGGAACCACTTGACGTGTCCTTACACACGATCCCTGACACAATGCGTCCGATCGTTTTACACTCAATGGGGCCCGGAATGCGCGAATCCCAAACAGACCATAAAGCTAATAATGACGCAGCGGAAAACGGGCGTGAAAGGAAAGAGTGTTTCACTCGACGCTTTCACAAAAGGAGCATCACGCGCTCCGATCGCTTTTTCAACCTCGTTCTCTAATTTTCCACTGGATCAACGTTCATCGACCACAATTTCGTAGAACTTCCGCGACGTCTCGCCGGTGTGACTCCTACGCGAAGCTAATTCGCACCACAGACGGATGCCGCGCTGGATAGAATCTGTCTACCTACCGCTGTCGAAGTGACTCTGAATTCTGTGAAAAGAGTTGCGAAGATCTTAGGCGCGAAAGAGGAACAATGCGTGCCGGTGTAACATCAGATACGCGCGGAGTCTCGCGTAGATTATAAATCGACGGAAGAAACAGGAGATGCGAGATGTAAGGGAAAGGAGAGAAAAAAAACAGGAACGACTAGTTGCAAAATACTAGCCGAGGGACTGGCGACAACTGGAATGCGAATGGGAACGGGAATTCGCACAAAGGCATTGAGCAAACACATTCTTTTT
This sequence comes from Andrena cerasifolii, assembly GCF_050908995.1. NCBI lineage: Eukaryota > Metazoa > Arthropoda > Insecta > Hymenoptera > Andrenidae > Andrena > Andrena cerasifolii. Next base: position 4,811,733 of record NC_135133.1, on the reverse strand, counting down.
CGAGGTTTCATTCGTCGTGACAGAATCGTAGAAACGATGTGAGAACAGATGACGGTGAGGCAAGGTTTCACGGACGAATCGAACGGCGAGATACACGGGCAAAAGGGGATAGAGAGGAAGCGCGAGAGAAGGAGACACGAAGAGCCGAGGGGAACACGAGATGCGGGGAACGGAGGGGAAGGTACGGGCCCAGGGAACGGGCAGAGGGACGAGGACAGAAGGTAGCTGAAAGAGTGGAGGTGGGACAAGGAAACGGAGGACGGTGGTGGATGGAGGCTGCAGATGCTGAGGAGCCACTGTAAGGGCCCGGAGAGTGTACCTGTCTTGTTTTTATAGGCTTGCCAGAACGTCGGGCCCCGGCTACGGACGACGACGACGACGAAGGAGAGAAGGTGGCCAGGGTGGGGGAAGGAAGGACGAACGGGGACGGGAGGGGGAGCGAGGAGAACGGCCGGGGTGGGCGGAGGGGAGAGGGTAGCGGTGCCAGTTCGGGCCTTACAACTTGCCAACCAGTCCTCGGAGAACCGTGGGTCTTAACGGAGCCGTATATACGCGTATCAACGCCCGTGACTTTTCGTCATCGTCGTCACCGTCGTCATCGTCGTCGTCCTCGAGACTTTTTCTCCCGCGGTGTATCGACGAGTCTCGCGGTAAGAGGTCGTTGAACCCAGGCGCGCGCGCGCGCTCACGGCTTCTCGGCGGATCGTAGCCATCGACGCGACGTTCTCAACGATGAAATCCCCAGGATTATAGAGAGGGCTTAGCAGGAAGATCGGTGGGAAGAAGGATCAGGTGAAACGTAAGCGCAGCTACGGTCGTTGACGGACGCGACGCCAGTCCGATGAGCCAAAAGGATAGAGAGAAGTGACATGGGCGACGTGAGGTAGAGAGTTCGAGTTGGGCCCGGGACTTAAATGGATCGTAGCCGGTTTCGCGACAGATAGGAGGTCTCGCAGGTTCACGGGGAACCGCGGTTGGAACGGGATTTCATGGAAGATTGAGAGAACGGGCGAGAAAGATGCGGGGCAGTCCTGCGTTCTGCGCCATATTACTGGGCACGATATTCGGTGTCCTCGGCGCGTCCCTCAGCAAGGCGCTCAGGTACAAAGCGCCGGACGAGTGCAAGTGGGTCGCGACCGGTGACACCGAGGACGACGTCTCGCTGGTCTGCCGCCTGAGGACCATCAACAGCGAGCTGGAGAACACGAACTTCAGCGTGATACAGCCGCAGCATACGGTCCGACTGCGGCTGGAATGCAGCGACGCGTTGTTCTACCAGAGCTCCCTGAGCGCAGGCAGCTTTCGGCCGTTGGTCGAGCTGCGGGAGCTGGTGATCGAGTACTGCAAAATCGGCAATCTGTCCGATGACGCGTTCAAAGGGTTGAAGGAGTTACGCAATCTGACCGTGAGGACTCACAACACGGACTGGTCCGCGATGGCGCTGGACGTGTCGGCCGGCGCGTTCACCGACGAGCTAAGGCAACTGGAGAAGCTCGATCTCGGGGAGAACAACATGTGGAGTATACCGGAGGGTGCCCTCTGCCCATTAGTCAACCTCGAGGTCCTGAACTTGACGAGGAATCGGCTCCGGGAGGTGATCAGCTTCCGGTTCAACGGCGCGGCTAGATGCCTCTCGAACCTCAAGGACCTGGACCTGAGCAACAACAGCGTGGAGACGCTGCCGAGCGCCGCGTTCGCCGGCCTGGCGAGGCTGCACAGCCTCGATCTGCGATGCAACGCCATCAGCTTCATGGCGGACCGAGCGTTCGAGGGCCTCGCCTCGTTGGCCATCTTGAGGCTCGCGGACAATCGGCTGGCAAGCCTGCCCCCCGAGCTGTTCAGCGACGCCCGTAACATCCAGGAGATCCATCTGAGGAACAACACGTTGAACGTGCTGCCGCCCGGTTTGTTCAGTGAACTCACGCAGTTGTTAGTGCTCGATCTGTCTCACAACGAGTTGACCGCCGAGTGGGTGAACGCGGCCACCTTCGGTGGTTTGGTACGCTTAGTGGTGCTGGATCTCTCCAACAACCGTATCGCCCGACTGGATCCAACGGTGTTCCGCGACCTGTACAGCCTGCAGATTCTACGGCTGCAGGAGAATCTGCTCGAGAGCCTCCCGGAGAACACGTTCTCCGCGCTCTATAATCTGCACACGTTGCTGCTCAGCGATAATCTACTGACTGTTGTCGACGCGACCACGCTCAGCGGGCTGTACGTGCTGAATCTGCTCTCGCTGGACAACAACCGGCTGCACACCATACACCCGAGCTCCCTAAGGAACGCCTCGTCCCTGCAAGAGTTCCACCTGAACCGTAACCAGCTCAAGTCCGTTCCGGACGCGCTGAAAGCCACTCCCCTTCTGCGAACCCTCGACCTCGGTGAGAATCTCATTTCGGAGATACCGACCGGCACGTTCGACCACGTGGCGCAGCTCTACGGGCTTCGATTAACCGAAAATCATATTGGGAATCTGACCAAGGGCGTCTTCGATCGTATCAAGGAGCTGAAGATATTAAATCTCGCGATGAACCGCATACAGTACATCGAACCCGGCACCTTCGACGAGAACGTGAACCTGCAGGCGATACGTCTCGACGGCAATCAACTGACGGACATAGCCGGCCTGTTCACCAACCTGCCGAACCTCCTCTGGCTGAACGTCAGCGATAACAAGCTGAAATGGTTTGACTACGCGATGATACCCACTGGCCTGCAGTGGTTGGACATACACTCCAACGAGATACGGGAGCTGGGCAACTACTTCGAGATCGAGAGCCAGCTGCAGTTGAGCACCTTCGACGCCAGCGAGAACAAGCTCACGGAGATCACCGGAAACGCGATACCGATGAGCGTCGAGCGGTTGTTCCTCAACGACAACCAGATATCCAAGGTGCAGAGCTACTCGTTCTTCAAGAAGCCCAATCTGACGCGCGTGGACCTCAAGGGCAACCAGATCCGCAATCTGGAGCCGTACGCACTTAGAATCAGCGCGGTGCCGCCCGACAAGCCTCTGCCAGAGTTCTACATCGGCGACAATCAGTACCTGTGCGACTGCACTATGGAGTGGCTGCAGCGGGTCAACAGGCAGAACCAAAGCCGAGTGCAACCGCGAGTGATGGACCTGGAGAGTATCTACTGCAAGCTCCTCTACGACAGGGAACACGCTTTCGTCCCTCTCGTGGAGGCGTCGCACTCGCAGTTCCTCTGCAAGTACGACACTCACTGTTTCGCCCTGTGCCACTGCTGCGACTTCGACGCCTGCGACTGCGAGATGACTTGCCCGCTTAACTGCACGTGTTACCACGATCAATCGTGGTCGGCGAACGTGGTCGATTGCTCCAACGGCGGTCACATGAACAAGCTGCCCGAGCAGATACCGATGGACGCGACGCGGCTCTATTTGGACGGCAACGACCTGCGCGTCGTCTCCAGTCACGCCTTCATCGGCCGCAAGAAGCTCAAAGTCCTGTTCCTCAACTCGTCCAACATCGAGATCGTGCAGAACCGATCGTTCAACGGCCTCAGGGACCTGGAGGATCTTCACCTCCAAGACAACAGGATTCGAGAGCTGCGGGGGCACGAGTTCGAGGGCCTGGACGCCCTCAAGCAGCTGCACCTGCAACGGAATCGGATCTTCTCGATTGGCAACGACACCTTCTCGTCCCTGCGCTCGCTGCGCCTCCTTCGGCTGGAGAACAATCGGTTGACGACGCTGGCCGTGTGGACGCTGCCCGCGTCCATCGAGATCAGCCTCTCCGCGAACCCGTGGTCCTGCGAGTGCGATTATCTGCAGAGTTACCGCGAGTGGATCCGCGAGCCGAACGTGCGCGTGACGGACGCGTCCGCGTTGCGCTGCGTGTACAACGTGACGGAGTTCGAGGCGTTCGGTGACGAGGTGTTCGCGGACAACGAGTTCGGGTTCTACGTGACGCTCGGCGACCGCGAGACCAGCAACGACAGCGTGTGCACCGGGGCGGCGAGCATCGACAACGACGTGCACCGCAACTACACCAAGACCATCATCGAGAAGCAAATCCTGCAGGACTATCTGCCGCTGCTGGTCGCCACGCTGGTCAGCTCTCTGCTGGTCATGCTGGTCTGCATGCTGGCGTTCGTGTTTCGGCAGGAGCTGCGCGTGTGGTTCCACTCGCGTTTCGGCGTGCGGATATTCTACAGGAACCACGAGGTGGACCGGGACGATCGGGACAAGCTGTTCGACGCGTTCGTCAGCTACAGCTCCAAGGACGAAGCGTTCGTCGCCGAGGAGCTGGCCCCGGTTCTAGAAATGGGCAATCCGTCGTACAAGCTTTGCCTGCACTATCGGGACTTCCCTGTCGGCAGCTTCATAGCCGACACCATCGTCCAGGCGGTCGAGTCCTCGCGGAGAACGATCATGGTCCTGTCCGAGAACTTCATCAAGTCCGAGTGGTGCCGGTTCGACTTCAAATCGGCGCACCATCAGGTGCTCAGAGACAGAAGGCGCAGGCTGATACTGGTGCTGGTGGGCGACGTACACCAGAGGGACCTCGACCCAGACATTCGACTGTACCTCAAGACCAACACCTACTTGCAGTGGGGCGACAAGCTGTTCTGGGAGAAGCTGCGGTTCGCGCTGCCCGACGTGCCCAACAACCAGAGGACCACGCAGAGGACGAGGCAGCCGCCGCCGGTCCGACGGCAGCACAACAACAGGACGTCCAACGGATCCCGCACAGTCTCTGTGCACATATGAGGCCCGGACGCTCCAGTGTGTGCTGTTTTCTCTGTGCGCGTGTGTTCTGATGGTTCTCTTCCTATGGGTTCCCGAGTGGGCGTCACCGCGAATTAAACGGGACGGGTGAACAGAGAGTGAGAGAGAGAGAGAAAGCGAGAGAAAGAAAGAGAGAGAGAGAGAGAGAGAGTGAGCTTGAGATTCCCAGTGCGTTTCACTACGGTGCAATACGTGGCATAGATGCGTCCAGAGTGTAAATATCGCGAGGATCTATATATGTATAAACGAAAAGACAGTGCGTTGTAAATAGAGGCCAGAGAAGGGAAGTGAATATATATATTTAAGGTGCTTCCTCGGTGACAATGGGATATACTAGACTCAGCGTGTCCCCGGTGTCTGTACATTGCAGCGAGTCAGTGAGTTGCTAGATAGCCTAATGCCGTTGTAAATACGTCGATGTTTCGTCTGCCAGGACTGTTCTCGGCTCGCTCCCGAGATCACGGTGGAATTTAGGGCCGAGAGTGCGCGATAGGTCTCGTATGCCATGTGAATTTATCTTCATCGCGCCATACCGCGAACAATAGGGACTTTGGAGGAATCGAACGCGCGTGCAGTCTCCCCCGGTGCTTGCTCGTTACTGCCAGCAGCAGCGTGTCCGCGGCCGTGAATCGCCATCAGTTTGTTGCGGTAACGATAGAGGATTGTCGTTGCGCGATCGAGCCTCGTTCTCCGCCGTTCGTTCGAGTCCCCCCGGTGGCTTCTTTCTTTTGCGCGCGAGCCGCCAATCTGACCAGTGATACCACTTCCTCTAATCGTAGCTATGTTGTATTTAAATTGTAGTTGGACTGGGGCGAGCATCGCCCAGGTGATACGCTGACGCGTGGGCGCGACGACTTGTAAAATATTATACACGCGTGCGCCTCAATTATTATTTATTTTCGTTCTGCGCGTTACGGAGGCTTGACGGGATCCACGAAAAGGCCGCCGGAGCCTCGCGGGCTTCGGAACGCGATCATGGCCGCGGGATCGCGGCAAGTCTCCATTTGAATTCGACGGCTGGCTCGTTTCTCTTCGCCGTCGATGATTAATCACGACGAACGGGTTCTCTATTCCGGAGGAACGGCACGGCAGAATTCTGGCCAGGCGCGCTCGCTCGCGTCTCGCCGTAGCAACGATGAATCAAACTTCTCGCGCAATTAGCTCCCCTTAACTGGCGACCGTCGAATTCAAAATGCGCGTCACGCAAGGAAACTAAAGTGCCCGCTATAAATAATTGAAATATAATGTACAAACGTGGAACAATTCTCCCCTTTAGCTTCCCTCGCAACCGGCTCCTCTTTGTTCTCGCAGACTATCCCGATCAACGTGAAAGATATTATTAGAATAAATACCTGTGACTGAACAATAAAATGCTCTATTTTTATGTTTTTAACACCTACTCTTATTATTACTCTCGCTGACCCGTTACCCCAGCAACACTCTCGTCCTCTCGACGGGTTCGTCCGTTTGCTCTCGGGTGGATACTTAGAAGCTCGTTGATCGCCAATCTCCGCGACGGCCGTGCAAATTTATACGCGCAATATTTGGCGATGCGCGAACAAAATGGAAATGTCAAGTTAAATATTCGTTCTTGCCGGTTCGCGAGGCTTTCGATTCGAGCGCGTAAAACTGTGCAAATTTCCGCCACCGCCGAGCCGGCGGTTCGGAGAGAATTTCAGTACGAAACAATACCTTATGCTAATCGAGTCACGTCTGTTTACATTGTCATCACGTTTCGTTACCGTTACATCGACGGAATAAGTAATGCCCGCCTCATTGTAATAGAAATCAGATAGTTTGGTAAAAGACCGTCGCCGGGGGAGGCTTGCTCTCGCTCTCCCAGTGTCTTTGATCACTCGCGTTGCAAGAACAGCCACGTTATTCGCACGAAGCGGAACCGAACGGGAGCCTGGGTCGCTGAATTCGAATGGCGCAGCCGTTTGCTGTTCGTCGTTTACGAATAATTAAATGCAGGAACGAGGAGCGTCGACTGCACACGGCAATGACGCGAGGTAATCGAAAGGGGAATGCTAAGCATCCTCGCTGAATAATTCCCCCTAGATTCGAGGATTGATTTGAAAATAACTTGCGCGAACAATACCTCTGCCAAAGCCCACAAAAGCTGCTACCTCCGAGTGGAAACTTCACATATCACCACCCGCGACTATATAATTAAAGGACGTAACGGTGCTCGGTAAATTAGATCCTCCGAGTGTTTACATAAAACAGACACTCCTAGACTCTCGTCCAATCTTCGTAATTGAATAAGACATGCCTCCGTAAAGTTCCATCCCCGTTACCCATCGTCTTCGACGCGGTCTTTCCAAGTTCTCCGTTAGCCTTTTCGCGTTCCACCGTGGCCCCTTCCATTTCGGAGAACGATCGATGCTTCGCGATCGCCGAAATGTCGCGCGATTCGAACGCCAATGAGATTTCAGCCGCGCGGGATAGGCTTCGGTGCATACCGACGCGAGGGTAGACCGGTATCGGTGCCTATGATTGCGCGTAATCGGCGAGTAATCGCGCGGCAATTGCATCGACGCGCGATGAGATATGACGCAAAACGTCCGACGCGACTTGCCGCGCGATATTATGAATAACGCAAATATGTGTCACGGACCGGCATGCAATCACGATTACGTGAATTATGGAAGAACAGAGGGAGAGAGTCCCGCCCAGGCTGCATTGCGCGTTTTGCGGTTCGCTCTAATGGCATTCGGTGTTTCGCGTAGCTCGGCCGCGTCATTTCGCAGCAATAATTGTAAATCGCGGTTTCTAAGGCTCCCCTAACGTCTCTAGCGTCAGTCGACGGAGGGAATCACGCTGGTCAATCAATGAACGGGGTCGATACCGTGCGAGCGTTATTGGTTCGTTGGGAAATCACGCCTCGGGTTAATCATTTGCTTCGGGGTCATCCTGCGGTGGAGCCGGATAATCGACATTTGAATGTACACACTAGTGAATACAATTGGAGGATCGCTTGTTTTGAGGATGGATTGTGAAAATAATCGCTCACTGGATCGCTCGCGGCTTGGACAGGCATGCGTTTGGAAAGCTGCGCGCGCTGTGCGTGCTAGCGTGCGTGGAAAATATTCAGACACTTCGAATGCGACTGTTATCGAGTAGGTACTCCTGCGGAGCCTCCGTATTCGTCAGACGTTATCCCCTCGGAATAACGTTTATCTCGGGACCCATAAAATTACCTCAACGATCAGGCATTAAACAATTTCAAAGAAGTAGCCGGTAATAACTCCCTGGGCGACCGGGGGGACAGTCAATAAATAATAATGGAAAGCCCGTAATTGAATGAGTATGATTATTCGACGGGACACCTCGGCCATTCTCGCGCGCAGTTTGGAAAAGAACCGTGGACTTTCTCAACGATCCGAGCAAACGCACACCGCGGAGCACTTTGCATACGCGAGCCAGCCGCGCCTGGACAACTATGGAGATATGAATTGCAAATTTCGCGGATAAATTTGACCGTGGAATGATCGGGCCGTGTATCTCGAGACCGATCGTTAGAATGTATTCGCCCGATTCAATTACTTATCTTATCGGAGTATTATTAAGCGTTTATGACGTACGTCAGACATCACGGGGTAAAATAGCGACGGTTGTTTTCTTCGGCAGTGCACGCAGGGCACCGTCGCGAGAGCAACGAGTCGTCCCGCTGTTCTTTCTATGCCCCTCGATCCTGTTCTGCCACTTTTGTAATTAACAAGCCCCCTAACAACGTATCACGGCCAGAAACCCCTCCGCTCGCGTCGTCTCGGGTCGCTCCTCCGCTGAACGCCCCGCGTGCCCCCTTCGTGGAGTATAATTTACTCCGGAGGCGGGGAGGGAGGAGGGAGAAAAATCCACGATATCACACAACCAGCCGCGACTACCGTGCGAAAGAATTGAGAATTATACGAGCGAATCGAAGGGGCCCAATCGCGATCTAAATGGAGCAGCGGCGCGCGGCTGCCGGTCGATCGTGTAGATCGATTGGAAGGCGAGCGGCCGATACCAGCCGAGGGGAAAAAGAGATCTGCGCAAGGAGAAACATGATTAAGAACACGCACCGCGGCCGAGGGTGGAGCAGAGGCGAAAGGGTGCGATTGACATTTCGTTGAATATTCAGATCGGCGCACGATAAACGGAAAAACCGTCGGGCGTACAAGAATGTCGGCGACTTTCTGATCACCTTTACAAGCTGCTCGCCGGTGTTCATCGATCAGCGGGAGTTTTAATTGAAACCGTGCCTCGGTACGCGTGTGCGCATGAATCTTCCACTTTGGAGGCTGTCGAATAGATAGCGCTCGAACAGAAACCTGCAATAACTCGAATTATGGGTGGCAACCATTCGGAATATTAAACTAAGGGAGAAGGAGCTAGCCGCGGCCTCGGCTGGGACAGTAAATCGTGAGAGTTTAAGGGTAGACGCGAGTTAATACGGCGAGAAGCGCGGGGCTTATTAAAGAACCAGCGAAACGAAGATGAAACCCGTCGTAGAGGGAAAAGTGAGGGGACACAGTCGTAAACCGGGCAACCTGTGCGTCGGAAACTTTCGCTGGAGGGGAAAAAAAACTGAGAAACGCAGGGAACGAAGGGATGGTGGAACGAGGAAACGAGCGCGTAAGGATATCCGCGGCTGAACACGCAACAGGGAACGAAGAGGATAAGCCGTAATGGCGAAGCATAAAGCTAAAAGATCGTGGCGTGGAAAACAATGAATTAGGGACGATAAAATACAAAGGGGAGGGAGATGGTTTAAAGGGGCCGAGGAGGGGGCCGGGGAGGTGCAGCGGCGGTTATACTTGGAATATTTGCTTGGCCGGCGAGCTCCTTGGTTTAGCAGCTCGCTAACTCGTTCGCGCAGTAGTTAAGCAGCAAGGAGAATGCAGCTCGCATGCCTACCAACCTTCTCTGCCTTCTCTCCCCCGTGGTCGGAGGCTATTGGGGCCCCGGCGCGCGATGCTTTATGCAGTATAACGGAATTTCTGTTTGCACTATCTTGCCGCGCAACGGCACACGCGACTTCTGCTCCGTCGTGGCCGAGGCCATGTTAGGAAGAGGCCGATTGTGATTCGTGGCTCAGATTAAGACCAATGAGCGGAAAGGCATCGTTAGTCGAAATCGCCTGTGCATCGATGCATTCGAGAGATAGGTTTTGCCCCTTTTCGCCGTAACGGATGCCGCGGATTCGCGCGGTCTTTTGTTCGACTCGAACCGGGTCGATCGGGGCCTCGGGACACGTACAGGCGAGGAACGGTTCCGTGGGATGGACATGCGCTTCTATCTCCTTGCTAGATGCTTCCGTTCCTCGCGATATCGCTGGCTAGCGAGTGTCCCGCGATATTTATCGAACCAAGGAATTTACACCACGAGAAGTCGTGTTTGCAACGTTTAATCACCGTTAGCGCAGGCAAGAAGAAGCTGATTAACTGGGAAGAGGGCCACTTAGTCCCAAAACAAGCGCCCGCTTATGCATAGGGTTCGATCACTTACGCGAGCAGCCAGTAGAACGTCCTCTTATTACGCTGGCGCAGCAACTTTGTACAAAGCAGCTCGTGCTTCACAGAAGCAGTTCCACGCGACAAGTCGCCTCGTATCCTCCAGATGAGATTCATCAGCACTGCTCCGAGAGATTATCGCCCCTGGTCGGTGCAACGACGCAACGAGGACAACTGCCCCAGCCCAGGAACGATTCGACAGGGTGAGGCCCCCGGTTGTCGAAAAGGCCCGTATCTCCAATTACACGCGTGCATTGGCACGTGAACTTTATATTCGCGTGTAGGATCGCGCGTGTACGCGAATGGTCGCCGCGTAGTTTAGTTATCGCGATTGAGAATTTAGTGTCCGGCCTGGCATTGTCTCGCGGAGCGAATGCATATTTCACACGTGCGCTATCCTTGCGCCGGGGCCCCGACGTCGTGTACCCGCTACGGCGGCCCGCTGATTATGCGACTCGGGGTACAGTCGGTTACACCGCGATACCCCTCTTGCATATACATCGTCGCGATGCCGCGCGCGCCCCAACGACTAACATCATAATAACTCGCAGAAATCATTTGGAGGCTTTGTAAGGGAACGTTCGAATGGCCGCTGAGTGGAGCGGCGACGTTAATCCAGGCTACGTCGCAACGATCCTCCGAGCTAGTATTAATTACGCCGCCTTACAAAACCGGCCGGCTCCGTAGAAAGACCGCGGGCAACGAGGGCCGCGGGGCGGCAGCGAAGAAAGAGCCAATAAAGAGCAAAGAAAGAGCAGCGAATTTTTCCTCCCTCGCCCGAACAAATAGCTCGCGTATTTGAATAGTATTAAGCCCGTGTACGAATCAAGTTGGAAACTTGTCCGAAGTTCCTCGAGAACAACGATGATCAGGCGAACGAAAGATTCACCGAGGGCGATTCTATTTGACAAGGCACCGGGGACGATCTTTCCTCGAGTTCGAAAGGGTCGAGGGAGCAGAAAAGGATACTCCGTGTGGCTGGAGCCTAGCCGGAGAGACGGCCGAGGGTTTCATAAGGGGACTCGTTTGCGCGGCAACTGACCGTGCGACTAAATCGAGTTTTAACGAACCGGGATAAATGTTCGATAATTGGATTTATTAAGGGGGCATTGCGCGGCGAGCTGGCGGAGCAAACATTATGATAGTGACGGAGGTGGATCTGGCATTCTGCGAGAGAGTGACACGAGCGGAAGAAGCGTTCCGTGGAGCAGCCAGCCGCCGCGTCTCGATCGATTACAAAGCACTTTCGCGGAACATTGAATCGGATCCAACCTCCGGCGGGTTCGAGAGGTCGAAAATACAAGTTGCAGAGGACCGACCGGTGACTTTAATCAACTCTTTGCAAGCGCAACTCCTCGGGAACGAGTCGCGCGGGGCGTGTCGGGCCCATTCCGGCTATCCTTCTCTCTCCGTCTCCCTTTCGCGCAGGGCTGTAAGCTGGCCCCTGAGACTTCGCTCATAATAATACCACGGGACCCCGTTGACACGCCTCGTTGCTGGTTAAACCTGGCTAACAGAGCAACGGGGGTTTAACATTTTTTTAGGCCACGTCCGACTGATCGTTAAGCACTCTTATCAGAGAGCCACTTGTAACGAACCATCGAAATCGCATCCGTCGCTTGAATTAATCAGCCGAGGCTACGCCGGCGTAGCCAGTCCTCCGTGGTATTCGGGAAACTTTATTCCAATGCCGATTAGTTATGCGTAATCAACGGAGGTAAAGTTCGTTAAACGTTTCCTTATTGCTACTCAATTTATACTATTGGTGTGTTCGTCCGCGGGATGTGATAAGTCAATCTTGACCCCTTGCGGTTCCACGATCCCTAGGTTGATCAATTTCTTTAATTGAACTTTAATATCTACTCGTGGAAGACCTCGAATTAAACCGAATGATCCAAGCGCGCTGCGTAACGGGTGAAACGAAAGACAGGGAAAGTCACTTACGAAATCCAAGGCACAGAAGAACTGAGACTTCTCGAGTATCCAACCGCCGTCGCAAGAACAACTATTATAATCCCTAAAACAAGGCCCAACTCCTGGCACAAAAACATGGACACGCGACACGCCAATCAAAGGAGAGGAACATCTGCTAGCCAAGAAAATGCGAGCAGCTGCGAGCGATCGACATTCCCGGAGGATCGTCCAGGCTGATTTTCGTGCAGGCGACCGAGACGAAAAAGAGTATCGAGATTTTCGAGTAGACCCGAGCTATCTGTACGCGTCTACCAGAATTTGCTGTGAAACGCAGCGACGTTTAACGCTCCAGCGGCCGTCAGTTCCGGCTCGCGCGAAAAGCGGGAATTAAGTTATACATTGATCGAGATAAGTGGGACTTGGCTGAATGATTAATACGCGCGTTTACGCGCGGTGAATTTATCGGCGCGCGTCCGTTGTCCGAGCATTCCGTGCCGGGTAATTCTCCTGCAAGTTCACGGCTCGTAAGGACGACGTGTAAGTACGAGCGAGCGGTCACGGCCGTGTCGAGCAATTTTCTGACCGTGGCGCGTATGGTCGCGGAATAAGAAAAACCGACGAAACGGGGATGGCGGCTGACTGACGAGGGGAGGTCACCGCAGTCAGCTTACCGATTTCTATCAGCCTCCTTCTGCCGGGTCCGCGGCAAAAATTAGCGCGGACACTCCGATTGCAATGGAAATTACTAAAAAGAGCCTGGTCGCAATCTCCACTCTGGGTTCGCTAGAAAAACCCGACATTATCTACTCGGCCACTGTAATCGCTCTGCTGAAGAACCCAACGACCAGCGACGACGGAGTCGAAGAGGACGCGGCGCGATAGCCGGGAACGCATTACAGTAAATCCAGGGCTGGCGATTAAACTGTTACAATTATTATAGATAACGTTCGCAGCCTTCGGTGGCTTAATGCGACGGCATTCTTCCCCCGACGGAGGCGTGCGCGGCGCACAAAGAAATCGGCGGGGCCGCGGCAAAAATTGCAACTCATTACCGCTACTTATTCGCCGTATATTTTAGACGGCGCGTCCAGACACGGTATCTGTTCCCACAAAGAATTTTCAATTAGCGATCAGGCCCCGTCCGTGGCACGGAACTATCGCCGTCGCATTCCCGGCGCTCCACCGAAAACGGCCGCGCTGCGCGCCGCGTTTCCGAACCCGATCCTTTATCTATTAACTTATCGTTCCTCCGATCTGCCGGGCTTCCCCTTTACGCCATATATGTCATCGAGCTTAGAACGTCGAATGCCGATCGAGCCGACCACTCGATCCCCTTGGCGCACCACGGTAGCATCCACCGCCGTGAGCGGTGCTGGAGAGGACACAAGGAGGGACACAGAGAGAGGGAGAGAAAGAGAGAGGAGAGGATGCTCTCTGAGGTTCGCGGGGCACAAGGCACAGCCATGCTGGAGAGAGCCAGGTATTCCGTCTGGACGTCCTCTTGCATGCTCGCATGCCTTGCTCCTCGCTCCTCTCGATTGCTCGGTTGCTCGGTTGCCTGGCTCCGGGCAACCATGCTGTATGGTGGGGACACGGTTAGCGCCCCGTCCACCTTCCTTCCAACGGGCTATGACAAGAAACGCGCTCCTCTGTCTTATATGCCCTCGAGTTTTCGTCCTGCTCCGGAGAACGTTGTCCTCGGAAAGCCGGCCTCTGGGCTCGCAGTCGAGTCGAGTCGAGTCTTGTGCGCGCTGCTTATCGTCCTTAAGGCCGGTTTACAGGCGCATAAGCTGCGATGGTAATTAAACGACCCCCCCGGTTAAGGTTGACGCACGGGGACGCGCGTCTCGCGCGTCGGTCCCCTCGGTTTTTAATTGAGCACCGGCGAATCGGCACTCCCAGGCGCGATGCAATTCGTTTTACGGCCGGTCGATTGAAAGATTGTCGGGGGTTCTGAAGCGGAATGTAAAGCCAGAGACAAATCCCACTTGGGGGAGGCGGTAAGAAGCGGCCGGTATTTGCTGAACTGGGATTCGAGGCTGCGCGCCCGTTCCTTCGCTGACACTAGACGCGAGAGGTAGAGGGTAGAGAGTAGCTAGGTGGACGAGGAGCTTAACTTCGCTCCGTAATTCGTTAGAGTATCAGCTAGGAAATCGTTCCGAGCGGATCGACAATCACATTTGAATGTACAGAGTTGCCGAAGGTGTCCGAGGCTAAAGCTTTCCTGAATCTGACGCGGAACGTGCAACAAAGGTACTTTCGGAGTCCGAGGGTGAATAATACAAGCCGGATAGCGGTGCATATTTCAAGGGGCCAAGGAACTTCTTAATAACACGAAGAAACGAATCAATCCGGACCCAGCGACGATACGTGCATAATGCAATTCCCTGACTTGCATTTCTTTCGCCGCGCCGGTAAGCAACGGTGGGGCTGTGCTCGTCGTGGGGTAGCTCCGGCGAGCGAACGGACGAACAGTCGATATCCAATGTAAAGGAATAATTCAGCGGGGCCGTGTTTCTGCCTCGGAAGACCGGGGATCTCGGAGCCGTATCCTTCCCCTCGAACTTTTCTTTCTCGAGCAGCTTGTCTCCGGGCTAATACCATTCGCTCGGCGATATCGAGAAAAAGTATTCCCCGCCGGAGCACGCTCTCGTGGCTGCTGTTGCTGCCGCTCCAGCGACGAGGACAGCTTCCTGAGCCGCGACGGAAAAACCATCTCACCGAGTTCTGTTCGCGGAAGAAGCGAAACAGCGGAAAGAACAAGAAGCGTACCAGAAGCGGGAGAGGCAGTGGCGGGTAGAAGAAATGGAAACGCGAGATCGCCCGAAGTGAAGACGTATCGGGACGAAAGCAAGTGCCTCCGTGTTCCATCGATAGGGAAGATCGCGACGAGGAGAGGGTTCGACAAGCCGGGATTTAAGTGAATGAAAATATCGCTGAAAGTTTGGAAAGGTGCGGTGCAACGACGGGGGAAGGGGATGAGGAGGCAAGGTTACACGAACGGAGAGGAAAAGGCCGGTGTATCCGGTATTTGAGAGCCGAAGGTGTTGCGTGCAGCTTAACAAGCTAACGACGCCGTGCGAGTGCGATTTTCTTTCCTATCAACCTCAATCTACTTCTCGCGCTCTCTCCTTCGCTCTTGCTCGCTCTCTCTCTCCCTCGCTCTCTATCCTTCCCACCCTCGCATCGTGCCCTTTTCTTCCTTCCCTCCTTTTTTTACCATTCCTGCCTCTCTCCCTACCTCGCCCTCGGCCCACGATCGTCTCGTCTCCGTTTTCGTGACTGCGCTTCTCGCCCTGCCCGTTCTTTACGTAATTCTCGCCGTGTGTGTCTTCGCATTCTCGTTCCCTTCTGCGTCGGCCCCAGCCCCGATCCTTCACGCGTCCGCGGCCATTTCACGGTAAAAAGTCAGCGATGAGGATGCCATCGTGGCTTCTGCCGTTTCACGTTTTCGAGCATGAAACTACGAATTCGTTGATAGGATGTATCGCAGAGGCTCGGTTCGAAACGAGCACTGAATCATCCCCGATCCTGCCGCCTCTCGCTGATCCATCTGATCGCACGATCATCGAGGATAATCGATGCTTGCGTGGCAGGGCTCGTGACGCGCTGGCATTCGAAGGAAGAGAGTCGCCACGGTTCCATGACAATTCTCGTGATCAACGAGTCGGTGATGCAGGAAAGTCGCCGAGGGGCAGAGTTCTCTGGAAGTGGATTTCGATTAATTATCCGGAGAACACGAACACGACTCTTAATTGTAAATTGCTCGGCCGCTGCCACTACGTTGGCACACGAGGTGGGAAAAACTTCTTCCGCTTGTTGTTACCATTCACCGTGCAACGCGCCACTGCCTGTACACGGATACGTGTAATTCTATCGGTGTTCGTGGAGGTGGAGTGATCTGGGACGGTACTGAGTCAGACCATCGTGGGTCGAACAGTCCGTTTCGGTGAATTATCCTTCGTCTATTAATCGAGCGAGTTATCCAAGACGATCTTCCACAGAATTTACAAGCGGAGACGTCTACACCCCGGAAACAAATTCCACTGGCACCAGACAGCCGAAAGTACACGTCCTCGCGGCGGGGTCGTTCTCCAGGAACCTCTCGCGATACGTATCGCGAGTGAGTAATCGCGGAGTGGCGAGTGGTCGTATTATGAATGAGTTTCCGTTCAGCGGGCCGCGTGTAACTATACATCAGCGCGTTAATTACGGGAATGAAATGTGTATTATACGAATGTCAACGATCCACGGGCACGGTATCGGGCCTATCCTTCCTCGAACCCGAGGATCAAGGTCTTCCTCGCGACTCTCGCGTTACGTACCTCGTCGACCAGTGATTCGCAACGCTCTGACAGGGAACCCGCGGCGACTTTCGCAATGATCCTCTTCAGATCCCAAGGAGAATCGATGCTGAGAGCCGTGAGAACGGTCTTCCCGTCTGCAATTAACCGCATCGCGGAAGAGCACCGTATCTAACAGAGCCCAGGTGCATATTGGAACCGTCTAAATCAATCGGAAGGGGTTTTATCCGGGAATACACTTAGCGAGCGAGGGGAAAAAAAGTGGCGGGCGGTAATTCAGCGTGCAGATAGCGAGAGCTCGACCTCCGCGCGCGATCCTACGCGGTCCAGCGCTAGGGGAGTCTAACAAACGCGACGCGCAAACAAATCCAGCAACCTGTCTTCCTGGATTCAGCCGCGATAAGGTGGCAAACTGTGGAGGCTTCGAGGCTCGAGGCAGCAGCCTCCGACATCCACTCGCGCGAGGCCGAAGGAGCACCACTGGCAGCGAGCTCGGGGAGAATATGGGCGGCCGATGGTGGGAATACATGTGCACAACGATGCTGCACGAAAATTCATATCCAGCGTGGCAGGCGAGCAGAGCGTATAAAGGCGAGCCACGACCGTCCAAATATATTTGCGCATACATTTTTTTTCCATCGCCGGTTATACAATCCAAGAAGTTACCAACCCGCGGTGCCCACCCCCTCTTTTCTCCCCCTGAGCCCTTCACGCCGCGCGCGCACCAGCGCCGAAAAAAGGGATCGTTGCGGCTTGAAATAAACGTACGAGCCTTCAAATACATTATCGAGGGAATTCTTGTTTATGGCATTCCAAAAGGCGGGACACAGCGCGGATATCATTTACTCTTACGCGGCCGGATGCGTTCCACCTCTCTCTCACACACTCTCTCCTCGTCGAAATAAACGCGACGGGGTAGAGAGAGCCTCCAGGGAGAAAATTTGTTCGACGGGGACCTCGGAGGTCGAGGAGGAATCGGGGAACGCGCGCGCGTCGTGAAT
Source organism: Andrena cerasifolii (assembly GCF_050908995.1). Lineage (NCBI taxonomy): Eukaryota > Metazoa > Arthropoda > Insecta > Hymenoptera > Andrenidae > Andrena > Andrena cerasifolii. The sequence continues at coordinate 4,794,263 of NC_135133.1, read as the reverse complement.
AATAAGCGGCCGGGCGATATTGTTACGAGCAACAAATAAACGCTCGCGGACGCGACTCCGATATTTCACGGGGAGGAGCACGCCTGGCGGGCCGCGAGGCGTTAAGCGTACTTTAGCGCCGCGGATCCGAACGACTCGTGACTAGATCCGCATCTTTAGAGCTCTTAATACGCGTGACGGCCCCGGCTTTTTGCTCCCCTGCTCCACAATGCTGGCCTGTCCTCTATGGTACCGTTATACAGGCTGTTTCATGAAAGGCTGGTGGAGGTTCTTTTGAGCACAAAGCCCATAGAATGGAAGAGCGAAGGAAGTTGAAACTGAAGAGGAATTTGCGAAGAAGGCCTGATCAGGTTGATAGTGGAGGACAAGGTATTTGGAGAGTCTTGAGGCCAGGGCTTGAAAACTGTTATAATATCGATTCCGGTTCTCCACACGGTTATGAAGAACCTTTATTCTGTATAACTGTTATGGAGAACCGAAATTTTCTATTTCTCTCTTCATATCGGTTCCATAACCGTTATCTTTTCGGTTCTATATCGGTTCCGAAACGGTTCTGCAATCAATTCTTTTATCGACTTTTGTCTAATTGATATCATTCAATAATTGTAGCTGCAGATTACTATATATGTGCATATTTTTTACAAAATCCTTATAGAAAAAGGAGAAACATTGATTTCTAATAAAGCGTTGAAATAAATAAATCAGCTACATATTTTTTACGTTCACAGTGTATTTTCACACACATTATATCATTCAGAATAGGAAGTTAAAAGTTTCTCCTGTTTCTATAAGGATTTTGTAAATAATGTGCACATATACAGTACCTAATCTGCAGCTACAATAATGAATGATATCAATTAGGGAAGAGTCGATACTAGCATTGATTCTGGAACCGTTTCGAAACCGATATAGAATTGAAAAAATAACGGTTATGGAACCGATATGGGGAGAGAAATAGGAACCGCAACCGAAACAGATGATAATTAGAAATTTCGGTTCTTCATAACAGACCGGGGGCGATAGTATCACTTTGACTTTGGAATACGCTTATGCAAAAACTATTACAGTTACAACAACAGTTTTTTTTACGAAAATGTAACTTACTTATCTGACATTATTGGAGCCACAACTGTTTCGCTGTATGTCAAGTAATATTCAGATTAATAATAAAAAATGAGAAGCGGAAAAAGTGTCACAACCATCCCTGACCCCGGGTCGGTTGCAACACTGCATGGAGTCGATAGTAACACAAATTTAACTTTACAAAATTAAAATACTTAATGATTTTAATTATAATAATAAATGAAAAAAGTAAAATTTAAAACTAATTATACGGTGTCGCTATTGTGGCAGAAATAGAAAACGTTTTGGCTAATGCATTCTTCATGCGATCAATCCTTACATTCAGTACATCGCATCCATTTTTTATTTGGTTTGCTTGTGCTGTGCTATAGGATTTCATGCAAACAAGACAATATTATTAATCTTCTTTGTCACTATTCGGTTCTGTCCCGGTACAACCGACCCCGACTGCCGATGTTACAATCGCCCCCGATCAGGTTTTTGAACTTAAATTATAAATTTTTAGTAACGAGACACTTAAAAGCGATAAGTAACGATCAGTATTACTTTACAAATGACCAGATTAAATATTAAAAAAATAGAGAAAACACGTACTTGCAAAGGGAGTATTAATATTACAATTTTAAATCAGTAAGGAGAAGTTACTTTAGGGTATCGAAAAGTTATTTTCTTCACTACGCATGGCTACTGTGTATCTATACTGCTAGGATATGGATGTGTGTATTCGAAATGTCATTCTTCATCATATATCCAAAATTTGTGTTAATATCTATCATCTTACTATCGCCCCCGGTCTACCTTAACAGTTTTAAACAGTTATTTTCGGAACCGTTTCAAGCCCTGCTTGAGGCACACTTTCGCTGTGATAGATACGACGCAGGAACTGATATTTACTATACCACTGGATCAGTGGAGGAGGTCACCCACTGCGTCGCCCCCGATTAGAACCCCTTAGATTTTCACTCGAGGCATTCAGAGCACTCGTGGCCAAGGTACTTGAACGATCCTGTATTCCGCGCGGAGGACGATTTCTCGTTGGACGTGCTACCTGAAGAAGAGCGTCACACGCGATTGGAGAGCATGGGAAACAGCTGGGACGGAATCGCCCGTACGTTTCCGTTGCCGGAGTGGAATGGTCGTTTCTGCAGGTCGAAGGAGTTGCCTCGTGGCTCCGGCGACCGCGACAGAGGATAATTAATACGTCGACTCCGCGTAACTATCTATTTATATTCCAACGGGCATTAACGTCGCCGTGATGGACGGACGCGTGCACGGCTATTGACTATCGGCGTCGTAATTGTGAGTTACTGGTAATCCTTTAACCTTTCTCTACTTTCCCTCCGCGAGAAATAACCTGTCGTCGCTGGTATACCTACACGAGGATTCATGAACGACGCTTGTCATCGCTTTCCAGGCGACGACGACGACGACGTATTGTCGGGGAGAAAACTGGGCCCCGGGTGACTTGCAAATGAGGCTTTCTACGCGCGAGTTTACTCGGTCAGCCCGTGGACCGAAACGATCCTTAATGGACGGGCACCTCCGCGAGGATAAATCGCGAAGATGTCTCTCGTTCCGTTGACACGCAGAGATCGCGAGGCACAGCTGACTTTCTTGCGTACGGGGGCTCGGTCTGTGACTGGAGCGAGCGCGATGGGGAGCATTCGCTGTCGGCTGGCAGAGATCAATGCATTACACTCATTACAGATTCATTTCAGCACGCCAACGCGCTCCGGCGGCTGAGAATTCAATTTTCGATGCCGGTTCGTAATTGACGAGGGCAGAGAGTATCGCGGAGTCGACTGCTCGCACGGCAGTTTCCTGGAACTAGACAGGATGTTAGGCTCGCACGAGGTCGCGGGTGAAGGACGCCCGAGGATGCAGGCGGCCCTACCGGCGACGCTCCTCGCGTTTCCTTTCACTGACAACGCGCCGTCCCACCGCACGGTTATCATTTCTTTCGCAAATTGCAGCCAACGACCGAATACGCGCGCATGTAACGGCCTGCTGGCATTTCTCTCGCGTCCCCGGTTTCCAAAGGGAAACCCCCGACCCTTTCCCTAAACGAGCGTTTACAAAGTGTCACCCCCGTAATTGTACCGTAATCAAAGTCCATCCGTTGGAATTCCAAGCGCTCTCGAGCATAGAAAGAATGTCCCACGCGTCCCACTTGCTCCTTATCGGTGTCCATCCGGCGTTTCAGGGCGGGATCCCGTGACACGAAGGGCCGTTGATCTTTGCGATGATTGGGTCACTTGACGAATGCAACTGGCCCAAGTTGGGAATAGAAGACGGGCGAAAATGAAGGAATCCACGACGAAAGATCTCTGACCTCTGAGAGGGACCGCCTGCGTGCCGTTCCTCCGCTAATTATCGTAATTAGGCGACCAGTGAAGCTTCCCCATGGTCACGAGTTCCCTCGATCGTCCCACTTTCCTCTTTCCCTACGTGTACGTGCCACCTTTCCACGAGCGATTCCCATTCGAGGGGAAAATGTCAGTTACTGCGAGGTTCGGGATGCAGCCGCGTTACGGACAACGTTCAAGTGTCGATGGTGCACGATGGCGCGCACCGATCCGCTCCGTTGCGTCGAGGGGGAGGCTAAGGACGCGAGGGGCCTTCATAACTTATCGGCCGCGTCGGTGGGGAGTTTGCTATGCACGCTTTCTTGAGATAACCTTTCAGGCCGACAATTATTGGTAATATCGATACCGCACGCCCGTCGGCCGAGGAACTCACCTTTCCGTGCCTCGAACTCACGATCCGCTCGAGAGGCTCGAGCTCTCCTTGTAAATTACCCTCTGCCTCCCCTTCCTGCCCCTCACCCCCGAGGTCTCCAAGGCATGCCACTCTGGAGGCACACTCTCCGTCTCATCCACCGGGGGATATCTGCCAGCCTCTCCTCTCTTTCTTCACCACCCCCTCCCAATCTGTTCCCGTGGCACCCACCTCCCCCGGTCGATCGCGTTGTTTACAATGGCACCGGCCGCGGCCTAATGAATTTCCATTCGGATAAAAGCGTACACGATGATAATTATGATTTACGAGGGGACCTGGGACCGGGGCCCCGCGCGCGTGCAATCGCGCCGGGATTCCGATAATGTTGCGCTGGCGAAACCAGAGCTGCGGGCTCTCTCCATCTCGTATCCCCGACACCACGGCCTGCGCCGCCGCGGCGCACCGGGCCGGGGCCGTTTAACACCGCGGGAATCAGATTTATAAGCAACCGTTGCGCATCTCGCGGAGCCCCGCCACGAGACCACGGGAATCGTTTTCGCACGGCTGCTCGGCCAATCTTGCTGCTGGCTGCTGACGAGCACCGAAGATTAGGTGACACTCGGTGCACCGATATGGGTCGCTCAGTAGATCCCCCTGTGAAAGGGCTGACCAGTACCTTCTCTAGATTCTCATCCCCACGAAGCAACCGGAGTGACACTCGCCGAACTTTCAGGACTCGGCGAAAAAACTAATGGAAGGCGGAGACGTTGGGGGACCCAAAGGTTAACAGGGACGTTACCATATTTTTACCCTTAACGCGAAAGGGTTCAACGGCCCCGCGCCAGAGTTCAATCGCGAACGCATAACGAAGCGATCTCGAAAGATCTCGACCTTCAGCTTGTCGATACGCTGCGCTCTCAATATAATTACACGTCTGTGGTCGGGTCCCGACAGCTGCTTCCGATGCACGAGTCGACGTTTCGCGGGAAGCTAGGGAAGAACAGCGGCGTCCGCGAGACGTCGGCAGCGGGACGTGGAAAAAACAGTCACGGAGGGAAGGATCCGGGACATTTAAAGAAACGCCTGTGCATCGCGGACGCGTACGGCCGTCCAAGCAGAAAATTATTATCATAATGACTGATAGATCTATTCGACGATCGAACAGCAATAAGGAAATGCGGATCGGAATGTCTCTCGATCGAGCCTCGCTTCCCCTCCTTCATCTGCCCGCTCGCCGTTCGTCCATTACTTCGGACGAATAGGAGACCGAGTCGGTGCATGCCTATTTGTCTGTATCTTCGGTGATATCGATACACCAGCCTCCGCCAGGGATCCTGGAGAACTCGGCGGACGCATCCGTTTCGCGCGAGGAGCACGGAAAAATCAATTAACCTGCCCACGGGCAGGAAACGCGATGCAAGCTGTCCTGTAACCGAACGGCTGAGTTTTTGCTCGGCTGGGAGCAGCCTCGTCAAGGATCATTGAAATCTTTTAAGACGCGTACACGATATCGTTTAGCATATTGCTATTATTATGGGCATTAGGTGGTTAACGAGTCAAAGGGGACGCAGAAGGCGCGCGCTCTTTTTTCTGTCGTTTTCTCCCGAAGGGGAGTATCCCTGGTGGATAATTTAAGGCACTTCACGAATGGAATTATTCCCGCAGAGGCGCGGGGACCCGATCGAACAAAGTCTAGCACCTTTGTGTCGAACTCGTCACGACCAGGGAGAGGACGTCTTATAACCCACGGGTGCGGGACTTGAAAAGAGTCCAATTATCTTGCACGCAACGCGTGTGTAGTCGAGGGCACAATTTTCCAGCGGCAGCGAAAAAAAAAAGAAGAAGAGCAGCAGAGACGTGGGGAGAAAGGAGGAACGAAAGAAAGAGGAGCAACGGTCCCAGCACGCTGCTCGAATCGAAATTCAGCGAGGATAGAGGTTGTCGTAACCGACTCGAGCGGGCAAGTCGATTACAGGATAATTGGACGAGCGTTCGACCCTTGACTTCTCTAATATCATTTCGGAAACCAATACTAGCCTCTCGCGGGTCGAACGTTCCGCTCGCTGCCCCTCAATTAACTCGGAAGATTACGCGCTCTCCCCCCTCGGCTCGATTCATCTTGCTCTCGGACGAACAATTTCACTTATCCACGGGACCTTAGCTTTCGTTCTATGCAAACGAGGGCGCGCGGATGGCGGCCCGATAAAAAAGCGGATGAAATTGCGAGTGTTCCCTCCAGCTGGTTCTGGAAAAGTACCATTTTATTGGATAGCATAAACGGGAGGGGATGTTTATTAAACCGGCAATTTGAATTACGGCTCGTTAAAAGAAACGCGTTTCCACTTCCGGTGATCTTCGAGGGACATGCTCGAATCACGCTTGTGGATCGCTTTCAAGATGGTCAGTATTTAAAGTAGGCGATCGCGTGGCACGCAACAACGTTACGGACCGCGGGGGAAAAAAATACACGTGGAAAACCGAATAATCGGATACCCAGCACGAACACATGCCGGCGCACGCACACAGACGGCTCGTCGAAGCCTTCAATTATTGTAGACTCCGCGAACGCCGCTATTTTTCTGCCAGTATACGCCTTTCGCGTGTGTACTTGCACACGCAGCCCTGTACGCCAGACATGGAACTTGTAGACCGGGCACACACGAGCCAACCACTCGGGATCACTGTTGTGTGTGCTCGTTCGCACAGGGTGTCTAGTAAATCATGATATAACGAGGGGATGATTCCTCGTGCAGGTACGAGTAAGAAGTATAAGGTACATCGTTTTTCTTGGTTTAAGGAAAAATAATTTTGCCCCCGCAAGTATTATTCCGGAAATTCAGCACAACTTGAAGTAGGTGAACCTCTTAAATTCTCGTGAATTCCTAAGTTCTTCGAATGTCGAGACAACTCTTTAATTTAAATTCAGAGTTTGTATTCCACGTTTTTCGCTAATTTTTTCATCACCCGAACCACAATTTACTGAGCACCCTGTGCACGATGGAAACCACGTATCTTCGCGGACCAGCTCGACTGTTCGCCCTCCCACTTAATCCGTACTCTTCGACCGGTCGTGCATACTTGTATGGGAAATGCTTATGAATTATCTATTATGTAGTACATCGTGTCCACGGGACGGCGTGTGTACTTTTCAAGCGTCCGAGTGGACGGGCCTCGAACGCGCGTTAAATCCTCTCCGAGGGGTCGCGGTATACCGCGGGGTGGGTGCTGGCCTCTGCGATCACCGCAGTCACAAAATTGTAGCCACAAGAACGATCCGCGCCCTGGGCTAGATCGCGAAAATCACAGGTCACGCGAGGAGCTGCGTGAATGAACTTCTCGCCCTGACGAGGGAATGGTCGAAACCCTTGTATTCACGACTCTCAAGCGTGGGCGGGGCGAAACGTTGGGGTACTTGATTTTCGATGATTCTTCAAAGTGGGTTCAAGGAAGGCAGGAGCCATGAGAATACGATTACAAATTAGACAGATTAAGTCAGTTCGACATTTCCTTGTGTAGAATCGGATCAAAATAAGAATGTGGTCCATGTTTCTTACATCGCGATAGAAATGAGCATTCCGATCATTCTTAGTACCTCGTCCCTCTCCCCCGCACCTACCGCAGTAGCCGGCCAATTGTTTCAAGTCACTGTTTACAGTTGGCATACGGCTTCAGTGAGATAGACGCGCGCGAACGTTACAATTGTGGTCCGAATCTAACCTACGTAATCTGTAATTTCGTATTTAAAATAAAAAGTAAGCTTGAAAATTCAAATTGTTATTAGTTTGCACCGTGTCCAAGTTTAGTATCTGACGTATTTTAAACTATTATATCGTAATATGTTTAGGTAATCTACAACCTTTGAAATACTCACATATGGGGCTAATCGGACACGCCATTTGGGGCGAATCGGACCACTTTCTTTTCATTTGAGTATTTCTACGACTATAAATATGATAGTTGTTTATATACAGATGATTCGTACGTACATAAAAAAGAGCAATCAGGGAGCATGGTGTCCAAAAAAAAAATAATAAATGAAGTTGTGATAAAAATTAAATCTAAAGAAATAACGAAAAAGTTTCGGGGCGAATGGGATATTCCTCACTTTTTCGTTTTCTGTTTATAAATGAAAGATTTTTATGTTTAGTTTCAATTTTTATATATTAATGTTCAAGCCAAAGGTACGCTTGTCACGAATATATAATGAAAAATTAGTTTTTTAATGTTTGACTAATATTTTTTTACCATCAAACACAAAGTGATCCGATTTGCCCCGGTCTACCCTACTTAGTGGACCGATAAATAAGGTCAAGTGATTGAGTCAACCTATGAAATTATAGTGCTGGAGAAGTATTCAATTATTCACGAATGCTCCTCGATTGCTCACTCGAATACGAGGGAGCTGCACAGGATATCGCCTCGCATTTCAACGTTCCCCTCGCATCTCTGGTTGGCGATTTCAGATTTTTCCATCGAGTTACAGGGAGCAAGGCGAAATATCACGGTGCCTGCCGACCGGCGTTCCACAGTCACAAAATTGTAGTCACGAGCAGCGTGCCAAAGGGTAGATTACGAAAATGACCGGTCTCGCGTCAATCCCCCCGTTTACACGCCGCAAGTTATACGTGTTAAACCGTAAGCTCCGCGGAACAGCCAGGCACCGCGCTACAATTCCTTGTTCTCGCAATAAATCAATCCCGAGCGACCTGGGCAAATATTTATTTCCTTAATTCAATTATCAGATACTTACGCCGACGTTTATCAGCGTAGTCCGTTGATTTATAACTCTTTCTAGCGCATTACCATATCAATGTTCTTTGATAAGTATGTCGCATAAGTATATCAATCTTGCCACGTAGGACAGGCAAGGGCTACTTCACTTGCGATCGTCGAGCATCGGTGATCGATGAACGAGCTCCGGGTGTTTATAAATTTAAATCAAACATCACCCTCGAAAGAATTCATAATAGAGCTATAGCGCAATCACTCCAAACGATCAGCAACTATAGCCATTCAACGAATATTAGAACAAAGCAGAAAGAGTTCCCTGACAATTATGCCTAATTGAACTACCGACTACCACCTGCACCCTTGAACTGAATTTCCCAAGGAAGCCTTTCGCCGAGCACCATCTCCCTGCGTTCCTTTCGCATTTCGCAGAATTTACCTTGTTCCAGGGAACCGCGCCTCGGGGCATCTACGCATTTAGCGAGTATTACGTGCACACTTTCGAGGAAGCCCGGAATAGCTGCAGCACGCATCTTGGAGCGTCTCGCCCATAATACGAAGAGGAAACATGGCCGATCGAGCGGCTGGCATTGAAGAAGTTATCGCAACGGTGGCCCCTGCCGAGGGCTGGATTACGCAAAATCGCCAGACGATCGTCGAATGCGTCTCCTCTCGCAACGTACGAGGCCTGGGCGAACCGGTGCCGGGCAATTTGTTGTCACCGCGATAAATCAACGCCGGCGAGCGAATAAATATTTGCGCTTCGACGGTTATAGTTGTTGCGCTCAATTTGAAGATTCTTATCTGGCGGCCGGGTAGGTGGCGCGTAGCCGCTCGACTCGAGCTATTCGCGATACCTCTAATCGATCGTTACCACGCCGCCGTTTTTAATAACCACCGTGTCGCTCGTCGGCTGAGAAACGAAGCCCCGGCTGAGGCCGGGCTAGATGATAAATAAACACCGAACCGCCATTAAACTCAGCAACCGTCTGTCAAGTTTGAACGACGCGCTGTGCCGGTGGTCGTGGCGGGGCGTGTCGGCCGTTGCGTTTCGCAAACACCGGTAATTAAATCAAAAGTCATGCTTCGTTCGTCCGAAGGGGCCCGTTCTCGCGCGCGGCGCGCGTTAAAACGCTCATCACGTGGGAGGACGAAATACCCCATTGTCCGGCGGCTCGATCAATCACGCAGGCGGCCGTTCGCAGGATTCCGATTCATAATTTCCCATAGCGACCGAATAAGCGAACCTTGGTACCATACAGGATACTCCTACATTCAGCCTGTACACACGTAGCCAGACATCGTCTCAATTACTTCGATCCCCCTTCTAGCTAGCAACATTCGATGTCAACGCGAATTCCGCCCCGTCGTGTCCGCGACGGCGTTGCATCGAAATGCCAGATCGGAGACGATCCCTGGTTACGTCTCGTCTGGGTCGGCCACGATATTTCCCCCCCGCGCGGCTGGCCAGGTTATAAACAAAGTTAACTCCGCGCTGGCTGGTTGTCTACGAAAGACAATCCTCGCGACCTAAGTCTCGTTCTAATGCCCCGGGCTGTGTCTCGAGACTCCGCGGCCCCTGCATACATTAAACAGACGTACATACGCTGCGCAGCCAGAGGAGGACGAGGAGAACGATAGAACGGAGACACATGTGGCCTGGATGGAGACACGGGTCTCTCTCCTAGTCTGTACGGTCCCTAGCTCCTGGAGCACTGTACACGCTCGAATCCTTTGCCCGGCAATCCGCGAGGGAACTGGAAATTATATGGTAATGAAGTGCTTCTGGGAGCGCGAGCGCGAGCAGCGACGGCGGCGGGTCGACTCGAAAGACAATACGATTTTACACGGGGAATTTAATAGACCGATGCAGGCGACGACGGATCCGCTCGCGGCTGTGTGCTGTTGCGCCGCGGCGCAACGATGCAACCAGGCCAGCCGCTGCAGGCTGAGTGCAGTTCGTGGTATTTGATATCGACATAATCGGCGTGCCGCGGGCTCGCTGGTAAATCCGGCTCGCTAGCTCGCTCCCTCTCGGCTTTTCCTTTCGCGAGAGAAAGAGATTCCGCGTGGCCGAGCGCGAACCACGCGCGACCTGCACACAGGGCGCAACGCGGTATGCGGGGCCCACTCAAGGGTTTCGACGGTTCGAACAATGAAATAACTTCTTGTAAACTGCTGGATGACTAGCGTCTTGTTAGCCCTGAGCCGCTGCGGAGTCTGTCTGGTGAGAGATGCCTGGCAGCTACTTTCAAAACACATCGCCCATTATCGTCCTCACCAGGGTGGCTCTTATTTTTTGGAAAAAAAATCTGTGTAATGTTTCAGCCCGATCGAATAAGAGGAAAACGTGCCCCTGGGCCCTTGAACGTTACAAAATAGTCATCGAAAATAAAAATTGCAATTTCTTTTCGCCTTCATAAATAAAAAGGGTACGAGAAGTATTTAAAGCTTTTAAATTTGAAAAAAATTGTTTCGTTTCAGTTTTTCGGACTTTTTTCGAAAACTGTTTGTCGCACGAGAAAAAGTAATACAACATAAAAGATGCTCCCTGTCTGGATCAACAACTTTTGTTTGACATGTTTTTTAATGTAATCATTAACTTGGAAGATAATTATATAAAATCGACTTTGCGAGCTGTTAAATAATCATTTAAATATTCAAGAGCCCACTGTTTTTTACTGTTTGTAACTATTCTGGGGGGTATCGCGAAGAAAATCTTGACAAAAATTTTCACAAAGAGTAAATAAGAGCCACCCTAGCCACTAGTGTTCCTTCTCGAGAATGCTTTCTCCAGAATTTCTCGAGAAATTTTATAATTGCTTATTTCTTACTTCTCGAGAAATACTATAATTCTCTTTTATATGTAATCTTTTATATATATCTTTTATATATATATAAAACGTCAAAATATAACAGTAACAGATTTTGCCACAAAAAAGAAATTGATTCGCTGACGCTACATTAGACGCATTGTGCTAATTAAAAATAAATTTTAAAACCAAAACGTAATTTTTCGCTTTGTACAAGTTTTGTATAAATGAGACAGGAATAATCATTTAGTTAAAGTTTTCTTGTGTTTTTGATAAATATTATCAACATTATTCCAAAAATATAATTTTTGCAATATGTTTTTCAATTTCTCGAGAATTCTCGAGAATTCTCAAGAAATATGATCTCATTTCTGATTTCTCGAGAAACAAAAAATATGGAGAAATCAGGAACACTACTAGCCACCCTATGAAAACTTCCGCCCAAAGTGCATCGCGTTTCGTTCCTACTTTCCCTTCGACGCAGTCTCCCCCTCGATCCCTTCTTCGCTTCGATTCCACGGCTTGTCGAGGAAACAGCTGCTCGCTCTGTCCCCGCGTTTCTCGACTCCGTGGGCCTCGCCTCGGCCCAACGCGTCGCCATCCATTTCGATGGCGAGCGCGTTGTTCTCGCCGCCTCGAAGATCTCTCCGGCAGACGTATCGCGAGCGAGGGACGGGAGATTTGTACGAGGATCGTTCGTGTCGCCGTAAATTCTGCTGACCCTGAAGGAGATTCGTTCCGCGAGCTGTCGGGCCGAATAGGAGTCGCGGACGAAGAGGGCCCGGACTCGCGTCGAATGATAATCGGGTCCGTGGAGGTGACCAGAGTTTTCGGGCAGAAAGAGTCTCTCCGGTTGGAGGAATGGGACGTGGCCGATTAGCACCCGGGCCGGGAAGTTGGGCAAGACTTTGGTGTGCCACAGGTGCCGTATAAATTACCGGGGACTCGGTGAAAAATCGCCGGCAATCTCGCGCGGCGCGCGTTTTATTCGGAGGCATTAGCGTCTAGGTAGGTAATTTTCTGTATACGCGCCGCTGATAAATGCTGCGACGATACACACGCATAAATCTGGCGGCGCGTTCCCCGGTGGATAGGCGAGGCGCTAAAAATACCAGCGCCGCGGACTTGACGGGGCCCCTTCGATCGGTTAGAGGAGTCCCTCCCCTGTCGCGGCAGAAAGCTGGCCCCCACCGGCCATCCGCAGGTAGGCAACGAAATATACGCGGGCCAAAACGAATTTATCGCGCGCCGGTTAATATGCGCGGTCCCCTTGACCCGCATGTTCTTCTTACCCCATAAATCCTGGCGGGAGGAACGGCCACGGAATACTAAAACACTTCGATCCCCAGTCGCCTCAAAGGAACGGACGGATCCCGCTCTACGGAAGAACATAACCGTTCCGCGAGCCTTCCCCATCAGCCCCCAAGATATCCGCACACCCACGCCCGGCCTCTACTCCGCTCCGCCAACAATGGCCGGCTTCGGAAAACGAGGATCAATGCGAGTGGATATCGCTGTAAGCTCCACTCCACCATCTCTGGCTCCGTCTCGCTCTTTCTCCCTCGCTGGCGAGCTTTCCCCGCTCTAAATCGCAACGCGGCGAGGGGTGTTCGGGGGCTGCGCTGCTAAAAGGGTTGACCGTTAAAGCGAAAACGACCGATACGGCTCGACGCGTAATCTCCTTAGCCCTCCGCTGAGACCCCTTTCACCCTTTTCGCCCCCTTTGACCTCTTTCGGGCCGCATTGGTTTCCGGATTTTTTCACCCCCCCCCCCCCCACCCTGTTCTTACCTCGCGACACGCCCTCGCGAGACAACGACTCGAGTGGCAAGCGAAGCGGATTCGATGCGGTAGGTATCGGAGAGGGAGGTGGAAAATTAGCCGAGGAGTCGAGGGTCTTGCGGAGGGCTTTCGTTCCCTTAATTCTAGTTCCTCGAAGATTCCACCCTTTTCGCTGTGCAATATTCCGGGGAGGCGGGCAATTTGATTTCTGACGTATAGCTTGCCACGCGAAAGAGGATAACGCCGCGGCGCGCAATATGAGGGAGCAATATATATCCGCCGCGCGCAAAAATGTATGCATGTATGTATAACAATTACGTTAGAGTCGCGCGGGTCGCGGGACAGAAACGTGCAGAACCGTCGAGTGCGGAGGTTAAGTGAAATTTATTGCAAGACGTGCGGCGATAAATTTCACCTATCTCCCCGGGTCTCCCGCGAAACACTTCTTTAATTAAAAGCAGGAAGCTGTACTATAACCGAGTGCTAATTAATCGGGAGATTGTTTTATCTTATCGGCCGGGTATAGAGGCGGGCGGAATTCTAATAAAAACACGCCGACTGACGAACTTCGACTGGGGCCGGCGGCGGGCGCGTGCAAACACCACACGCCACGAAGAGGAGAAAGAAAAAAAAGGAGAGCCGAGAAACGAGGAAACAAGGACGAGGGTAACGTGAAAGAAGGAAAGTTGGGCAATCCATTACACCGGGGGGGGACTGGTCGGACTCGTCGGATCCTGGCCGCCGTTCGAATCCTCGAAATCCACTCTCCGCGCCGAAAGTTCGGTGGGAGGGGAGAGGGGGGACGCGAATAAATTCGCGGACGAGCGCCGGGCCGCGAGCGCGCGACAAATTCGTCCCAGTCGAAGGACAAGCCTCACCGGTGCCCGATCTCTTATCTCTCCGCCGTTTCCAGGCGATATCTCTTTTTCCCCCATGGCGCGTTCCCTCTATCGCCGATCCATCGATTACCCTTTGATACCGCTCATATTTCCCGCCGGTATTCCAACTACATGCGAACAAAGCACACGACGGTAGAGCCGAACCGCGGCCGCTGGCCCTCGCGAAACGATGAATGAGAGTGCGGCTGAATAAGAGGACGGAGAAAAAGTTGGCCAATCCATTAGCCAGGCTTACCGACTCGCTAGACGTCGGGACTGAAAACCGCGACCGGCTCGTCCGCCGAAACTTCAGTCAAAGCTCAGCTCGCCTGGCTTAAAGACGCGCGCAATCTCTTTTTTTCAGCCAGCCTCTTCATTCGCCGATACGCGACCGGGTACCAGCCACGTCGCACAGTGGCGTGTTTATAGGGAAAAAATTGTGAATAAATTATTTTATGCCCTACTCCTACGTATTTCGACCTGTTGATTTCAAATATATTGTTATTTTTGTTGTAAACTAAAGTGGTAAAAATGAAGGTTTTATTTGTTTATAAAAAAACATAACTCATAAACTACTTATATGTATGAAAAGAGGTTATCCAATGGTATTTCTGCATATATTTACAAAATACAAAAACTGAATTTAAGGGTTGGTGGTGGGGGTAACTTGAAAGGTATGGATGTTTTGAAAATTAATTTTACGCGGTTTTGTAGATGTAAAAAAAATGTATCTTCTGTTTTAACTTCTTTTCGATATCTCTCACCATTCTTGGGATATTCCACGAAAATAAAATTCTGTTTTTTTTTTCGAGGGGTAATTTCACCCCCTAAAACCGTACGATGGCACCAACAAAAAATATAGTTATGTTACGGGTGAATTACTGCACAATTACTACACTACTTGCACACCATGTTTCATAATTTTCTGAATTTTCGGATTCCCTAACTTTTCTTGTTAATCAGCTATTGAGCATTCGGACGTTAAGGGGCCATTCTACAGCCTCGGCTAAAAGTTTTTATAATGAAATTAACATTTAACGTTTTCAAACTTTTGAAATACCAGATAAAATGTATGATATGATATTAGTATTTTTCTAGTTTTAAAATTAAGTCCCTATTGTTAGTTTAAAGAATATTATTTTATTACTATTATTATTATTATTATCATCGACTTATAACATTATAACATTGTGTTGAATAAAACATGATATAAATTTCATTTGTGTCATAACTTGACATGTATATGATATTCTTGTAATCAGTTATTTTTGTACCTCTTCTTAAACTTTGAGGGGCGGTTTTACTCCCTAAATATGCAAACGGGGCAAAATAAAAAGACACGTATTTCTTATTTTCCGGTCCTCTAAAACATATCCAAAATCCAAAGTAATCGGAGGGAACCTCTCCTTTTAAATCATAAAAAAGAAGACGTTTTGATGCCTAGTTACATTTACTTTACAATGTTTCTCGGCACCTAACACAAAAAGGTGCGCCTAGCAGCAGCTGATTCCTTTTCTATTCGATAGTATACACTTCTGCCTTCCTTAGAAAACAACTTTCAGCGTGTCACATTGTGTCACATCTTTTACATACGTAAAATTGCCGCCAATAAAATGTGCTTATCTAAGAACGTTACAGAAAACGTTTAAAAAATCGGGAAACGTTGATCTATGCATCATTTTGTTCGCCTTGAAATATACTACACTGTCAACTATATCACAGATTTGTTGCAATTTTAGATGCGCCAAACACAGAAGAAATAGAACGCTCCCAGAAGTGTCTAAAACATTGTGTTCAACTTTAAACATTTATAGCGCAGTCGGTAATACTTTTAAAGAAAAAACCAACGTTGTGACCATTATACTAGACATATTTAAGAACATTTTCACGTGTTTACATTTTCATTATCGGTCAAATCGGAAATTGAATTTACTCACAATTCCCTAGAAAACGCGCCACAGTGCGTCGTCGCGAGCGCAACTCTATGGAACACCACCGCGACCGGCTATAAAAACCGGGGGTCCGCCTAGCTGAATGTTTCGCCGAAGTTTGGCAATCCATTAAACGAATAGGCCGGAGCCGCGAAGGCGAGGATGTAGCCGGGGCGCTCTCGCAAATCCTGTTACGAACTTCCGTCAAACTGTAGTTTACGGTCGCGTTAGGCGCGGCTAACTTTCCACCAAGTAGTACGCGGCCCGACGTCCCCGCGGTTATCTTTGAATATCGCGATTCCCGTATTCATGGCGTGACTGACAAACGGGGATGGCGACTTGGGCAAGCCTCTTTGGATGGAACGGGGCTATAACTGCGAGAGTAAATGTAGTTTATAACCCCTTCTCTATGTAAGCAAAGATCATGCATGCGCCTGCGCTTTCGTCAGGGAGACTTCTCGAAAACACACGCTGACGAAAAACTCGCCGTTTAACTACCACTCGCCGCGTGGCGAGTAACGAAACCGAAGTTTTTCCTCTAGGAGTCGATAAAAGCGTCGTTCAGCGTTTGCAAATATAACGCTGGCGCGAAAATGATGGCCGTGGCCGGACAAAAAACTCGATCCATAAAGATAGCTGGTTGCAGCGTTACGTCGCGAGGCGAACGAGGACTCTATCTCGTCCGGTACTTTACGACCGTGATATTCCAGAAATCTAAATGAATGCGTAAATTCCGGCCCGGCATCAGCGTAATTGATTGAATCGGTGAAAACACTCGGCCATAAGGGGGCTCGATAATCGCGTGGCAAACGGGAGTTTTATTCGCCGCCAGCCGGCTTTAAACGGACGTTAAATCCCGCCCGAAACGAGCGACACGCCGGGCACAACAAACTGTCCGGCTATAGTCCGTGTAAATTTCACAATTTCGCGAGACACTTTCCCCGGAGAGTATCCCCTCGGAAGCCACGACGATGGCCACTCGAGGTCTGCGCATCGTTTCGAGGCGGCGACCAGCACGCTAAAATCGTATACCGCGTCACGCTGGACCGAGCAAACGGGGCTGCAGACGAGCAATTACGGGACGGGGACGTAACGACTTTGTCCCATCGAGCGTTTTACGATCCGTATCTTTCAGGATCCTCCGTGTCTCCCCCGTGCAGCCGTATAAATCTCGCTGTGTTTAATCCGCGGGCCGGCGTGAAAATAATAGATTGAATCGGGAGGAAGCTGCCGCCCATAAAGGGAGGTCATAATCGCGGTGTATCGCCGAGTAAACAACGACTCGGTCTAACCGACCGCTTTATCGGCCAGGATTCCCTGGACAGCCTGACGACCGCACCCGTACTCGCTCGTACTCGCCAGTACTCGGCCGAGGGATCGCTAGGACCCGCTGACGGGGCGGTACCACGCGAGGACGAGCGAAAGCGCGCTCGCGAGAGAAGGAGAGGGTCGCGCCGCCGCGCCGGTCTGATGAAGTGGTTCAATAAAACGTATCAATAAAAACGATTCATAGTCGTGGACGGAAGGGCACGCACGCGAGGGAGGGGCCCCGACCGCGGGGCCAGAAGAAACCGTAACCGTTAAGAAGAGGAAAGTTGGGCAATCCATTACCCCCGGGGATGGCGAGGAGTAGTCTCCGTGGCCGAGGCGCGGGCAGCTTCGAATCCGTGAGTCCCGGCGTGGATGTTGCGTCAAGGCTAAATCCGCAGGGGCGGCCCCTTTGTGGCCGATGTCCGCGCTTCTGCATACATTCTCGCCCGATAAATATACCCTTTGGCAGTATAATCCAGGCTCCGCGCGGATTCCTCCAGCACCGGTAGCTTCTGAGAACCTGCCCGGAGCTTTGAGCGGGCACGAGACAGAGATACCTGGCCGGCCAGCCGCGATCCTCCTCTATTCTATCACTCACTCTCTCCCTCTCGTTCTCCCCCGATGCACACAACGAGACGCGCTTCCTCCCCCGTCCTTTCACCCTGCCCACAACCTTTCGCCCATATACGCGGCTTCGCCTCCCCCCGCGCCCTTTTTCCTGCCCCGCTCGCTCCTCCACGCCGAAGAGAGGACGGTGTTACGCGAGCCGCGGCGGCGGTGGCCACGCACGCACCAACACGCGAGCCAAGAAATTGTTTCTATTCTTCCTCCCTCCTCGGTCTGTCGTCCGCCGAGGGAGGACTTACAGATTGCGTACAAATAATCCGCGGAATGGCGCGGAGACCTACCTGCCCGCCCCCGATTCATGCCTCTCGCGGCGAACCGGCTCGAGTCGCGCCGATTTCCTCGGTTACCGTTCGCGTATCGGTGAGACCAAGTCTGGTGGCCACTCGGGACTGGGTTGGGCGGAAGTCGTATTACTCTTATAGGGAAATCTATCGGAAGACATGTTCGAGGGATGGAAATGATAAGGCACAGCGGCAGAGTTGCCAAATGAAGCAGCGAGGGGATAGTCCCCTCGTGGCCAGTGGTGGGTAAAGACACGAATTTTCTATTTTATACGCGATACGTGCCTTAAATATCGTAAATGTCGTAAATGTGTCACAAATGTCGTATATCTGGGATGAAAATAACTAACCTATAAAATATTTTCGTATAGGTTACGAAGAAGTGCCAATTTATTAATAATTATAATTCTGATTAAAAAAAAATTAAATTAAATGAAGTTACACTGACGAAAAATGGATATCGAAAGGTTAGTAAAAGAAATGCATTGGGAAACCAAGAATTTCGATACGCCAATTAGTGACAGAAAATTGAACTACGAGAGTAGGTAGATCATTATCAGTATTTAAATAGACATGTTGTGAAAAACGAGTGTTTTTAAATTTGTTTGAACACTAAATTTTTCGGACCTACTTTCGATCGTTTGCCAACTTACCACGAGAGGGCTGAAATCTAAGCCACGCCTCCACTAAGTTTCCCAATATAGAATAATGAATATAATTTGTTTAAATTAAAAATTATGTTAATAAAAAGACTATTCTTATTTTAGGAAAAGAAGTACAGCACCTTGCTGTTCATTTTGTCCAATGAAATTGTTCATATCGTACATTTAAAAGTGTTGTACTTAATTTTTTTCTCGATGGAGCTACATAGCTCTTATTTAGTGCATACTTTAAAGTGGCTTGATTCCACCGCACCGAAAGGGATATTTCACCCAAAAAAGAAATTTGATAATAATTTATCAATTTCATTTTTTCTGAAACAGATATTTTTATTTACATAATTTTCAATTTAAATAAATTTTATTTATTATCGTACATTTATTTCTAATTACTTTATCTTTAACGATTCATTTTGTATTAGTTATTACCTAAACAAGTACAAAACAATAATTAACACCACGCTGCTGAATACTTTTGCGGGGGTTAGGAAAGTGGCGATTACACGTAGTTTTCGACGTAATCGACGTATTCTACAGTATGCTATAGTATTCGCATGCAACCAACAAGCGAGTCAGAAAGAACTATACTTTTCCAACACTTTAATTGCCGAAACCTTAAAGTAATGAATATTCCTATTTACATTTGCGATAAATGACACGTATGAAATCGGCTTAAAAACGACATATTATACGTACATTTGCGACGCGGCGTAAAATACCGACCCACCACTGTTCGTGGCCTCGAATGGCCAACCGTTTTTGTCCCGACTATAGCCTCGCGAGACCATCGAAGGAGCGGGTGCTTCTGTAACACGGCCGAGTAATTCGTTCAGGCAAGTAACAGCCCGGTATTCAATGAATCCCGAGATTTTTTGCCCGCGTCTCGTATCTAGCCGCAGTAAATATCCACCGGGCGAAAACACTTTCGATATTAAAATAGTTGCACGGCCTTTTTGTCCGCCAGGGGGAAATTACTCGGGCGGGGCGCGACGGTTTTTATCCCGTATTCAGCTAATCGAATATCCATTTCCGTTATTAATGGCATTCCGGTTAACTGGTACCGGGCCGGCGCGGAGGTCAATAAAGATATACAATAGAGGGCCGAAACAACAATTTATAGAGCCATAAAGCTTGTCTCTACATGCGTTGGCCGGGGCTTATGCTCGGCAACTTAAGGGCCTAGCATTTGCTTTAACGGTCATTCGGCCCTTCGGCCACGGATATTGGAAAAAAGTTGCCAATCCCCTGCTAGAATTCCGCTGCGTTTTTGCGGCTGAACCGCGGGGACCGATGGACAATGTACACGGTGCACATCTTGTAAGATTAATGGCGACGTGTCTACACCTACGAACCACGTACTTTCTGCTCATGTCGCTGGGAAAGAAATCTGGTATACGGATTTGTAGCGGCACGCACCGGTAAAGTCAAAATCGACCAACCGTCGCCCTCGGAACAATTAGGGCGATCGTCCACCCAAATCACTTCATCCGTCGATCCTCGACGCAACAATCCGCGTGGCCGTTCTGCCCGCATCTATCGTTTCGTTCCCAGGTTCCGGCCACAGATATCTGCTGCCCCAAGGGAGAACTACTTTGGCTTTCGACATCCTCCAGCAATTTTGGGTTTTCCGCGTGACGCTCAATTATCCCGCGCGGGGCAGTTCGCCCTTAGTGTTTATTGGCCTGACGCCGATACACTCAAGATACCGCGTTCTCCAGCGAGCAACAAAGTCTCCCGAGTAGCTGCGGCCGGAGGATCGATAGAGATCTGGGAACAGCGCGAGAGTTGAAACTGAAACGCAAACGATTCGGCCGGTCGCTGTCGTCCCGACCGAAAACTTGATAAGCGACGAATCTCGAGGCGAATTTGCATTATTGTGCCGACTGCAACCGGAGTTTGGTAAACGAATATGCAAATTCCAGCTGCGGGAGAAGAAAAAGAAGGATCGGCGGCTGGATCGAGCGGAGCGAGGCGCGATCCGCGTACACGCCAAGAGTAGGTAGGTATACGGAGGGATCCGTGGACGTCGTGAGCGCGCGATCCTCTGGCGAGTCTCGTTAAATCCGAACAGGCGAAATTCGACGTACCGCGCAATATAATATAGTATTGTAAAGCAATATCTCGTGAAAGGAGGCGATGGTGGTGGTGATGGTGGCGGCAGAGCAAACAGGTTTTTCGAGCGGAGCTCCGAACGACGACGGCGACGAGGAGGAGGACGACGACGACGACGACGACGACGTATGCTTTGCTGCACGGGGTGCAATAAAAATTTTTTAATAAAAAGCCTCACCTGCATCGCGCGGCCGATTTGTTAGCTTCTTTGTGGGGTCCCCGCGGATAGGAGAAAGACAGGAGACAAAGAGAGAAAGGGAGGGTCGAAAGCGAGGGGCCCAAGAGGGGGCAGTGTGGGGCCCCGGCGAGGTGGAAAGAGAGACAGAACTGGCCAAATGGAAGAAAGAACGGAGGCAGAGAAAGAAAACGGCGCCATTATGACGTGCGATTGGAGTTTGCTGCTTGTTTGGTAGGAACGTATCACGTGTCAATACTTTTCCTTTTCGTTCTGTATGTAAATTCGAGCCCCATGGGGGCGCGAGGGCAGCATCAATCAATGGCAGACGGCAGCTGATTAAAAATTGCGCAACACCATGAATTATTAATGCGACAATAAACGTGCAAATTCCGGTACACCACCCCTGTGTGAACATCGCCGCGTCCTTTCCTTTAAACGTTAACCCTTGCGATACCTCGACACTCTTTGTCGCTCCATTCTACAAGGATCCTTCAGAGCCGTAGAACGACAAGGAAAGTCACAGGAGCGTCAACCGAGTGCAGACTAAATTGGCGGAAGTTGTCGAAACGATGTCTCCCCCGTTGGATTATCCCCGCGGTTCCCTCGATCGAGTCGAAGGAAGAGGGACGCGTCTCGAGCATAACCGGACACCACGAATCACGGTTTCACGGTTCGTCATGCTCGCTGGGGAGCGGACGGCGAGGGTACCGCGCGCATTTTGACGCAGCTCGCCGAGAACATTACCGAGCCCCCCCCGGTCCCGAGGATAAAGACAGAGATCCGACCATAAACCTCGAAAAACGCGGCTTGGCGCGAAGAAATACGCGTTACACGCCTCGAAATCCTGATCGGTACATCAGCGATGCTTCATATAAATCGGAAGAGGACACCGGCGTGTATATTTCCTCGGTGTGCTCGCGGTCACCGGTCGTACGCGCTTCCTGGAGAGGAGAGTCCTCTCGTCGATGCGTACACAGACGCGCACGCGTGCACGCACACGGAGGGGAGGTAAAAAAAAATCGGAATATTTCGCGAAACGACGAGGGAGCGAGCGAGTACCGCGCGCGGTCGCGTCGTCGTATTTTACACGAGGTCTGGTGCGCGGAACCTCCCACACAGGTAGTTATCTCGGTGACTTAATACCAGGTAATGTGCTCTCCAGTTACATCTCAGCCGATCTTGCTAGCTCGCCTCTCTCCTCTCCCTTTCTCTGACCCTCCCGCTTCTCGCCACTTTTTCGCCCTTTTTCGCTCTCTCGGTTAGAGCGAGGACCGGACCAGCGAGGGTCCGCGCGAGACGGGGGAGAGGCGGAGGAAGGGTGAAAAGGGTACAAAGGGGAGAGCGAGGGTGGAAAATTGAAGAATAAGAAGAGGAGGCGGTAGGGGAGAGGTGTTGAAGTTACTCGATCCACGTTCCCGTAAACCTACGCGACAAAGCGATCGGGGGAGTCCGCGTGCTGGCGTGGATAGTTTATTATCGACAGGCCTGCGAGACTATTCGCTGTGTACACATTTTCATTGTGGGAACGACGCGAAGGGGATCCCCCCTGGGTAATAAGAATCCGTTCGTACGGGGCCCGTGTTGAACGGGCACGATGCGTGGAGCCGAGAGAACATCTTTGCAGGCACCTCCACCGGGGGGGATGTTCAAGAAGAAGCGATAGAAACGAGCGGTCTCGGCCGAGGAGTCGTCTCCTACACTCGAGTCACTCGTATCGCGAGTAATATAACAAAGATACTATGCTAATCCCTCGAAGATGTACACAAGAATAACGAGCCAATAGAACGGGAGATAAACTGCTGCGTATAATGAAAAAGAACACTCGCCCCTCTCGGCCGAGTCAAAAAAAGATCCGCAGTAAAGATTACAAGAGAAGCGTCTAAAATCGTCCCCTTAAAGTCTCCTCGATATACCTGACTATGCAGAAGCTGCAGATAAATCGTTTAAATCGATCTCCCCGACGAGACGCATCGCGGGTAGAGATCTCGCGAGGAAAGGAAACGAACACCGGGACCTGGCTGGAAGAAAATTGAAGGGGACGAAAAAAGAAGCCCTGGAAAGGTGGCGAAGTTACTCGATCTCCATTCCCGCGAACCTAGACGACGCGACAAAAGCGATCGGGCCACCGTTCCCCTAAGGGCGGTTTATCACCGACCGTCTAACGCTGTTCACCCTGCCTGGCGTTTGGCTGAGATCGCAGCTCGTAAGAAGCCGAGCGCTACGACCGGGGGAAACGATACGCGAGCAAGATCCCGCCTATTCTCAAATTAACGGGACAATTAATCGCGCGACTCTTTTACGCGCGGATTGCGCCATTAGAAGGGAACACGGGGCAACACAAAGGAGCACCTGAGAGGATCGTAAACGGGAAGGAGATAACGAACACGCGTTTATCGAGGCGCACTGTCGTCCTTTTTTCCATCGAAGCTGCAACGCTTTACGCGCGAAGGAAATCTCGCACACCGCCGGTGGAAGGAAGTTGCGGAACTTGGGCGTCGAGCAGCGTTTCCCTTTCGAACGGTTCCAGAGGCAGGGCCTATCTCGGCTGGATCATCTCCGCGATCCTTAGAAGCTCGCGAGTGCTGCTCGGGCGAGATAGAGGGTCGCGGAAACCGCGGTTTCGTCGGTGTATCTCGGCGAAAATCTAGACGTGCCGCGAGCAAGCTCGTCGGGATTCCGCGGTCTATTTACCGGGCGACAGTTCACAGTATTGTTCCGTTCCGTGCTCGGGGATCGCGCCGTGAGAGCACGGGCGAGAGGATCGCACCTAATAAGAATCGAATCGTACGAGCCAGGAAGCAACAAGGCGCGCACTTTAGACGCGCAACAGTGAACACACACCGCGCGTCGAGTTGTACGAGCGGCAGTTAACCTATCGACAGATAGAGTTTCACTCGGAGCGAGCAGCCGCGCGCGGCAGCCGGTTGACATTAAACCGCGGATATTTATCGTTACGCGCCCGACGTACGAACGCGAGGTCCATGCAAAGTACTCTAGCGGAACGCGCGGAGGGCTGGTAGGGGAATAATGGTTTGGCGGTTTTCAAGAAATTGTTAAATAAAACATGAGCCGGGGGATCGAATTCCGCTCGGCGTTCCCGAAGCAAATACAAATAGCCCGCGGTGAACGACGCGGTGCGGCGCGGCGCGGCGACGTCGTGGAGAGGCGAAAACTGTTGCGCCGTGCGTCGACGTCGTCGAGATCGCTACCTGATGGCCACGGGAGGGCCGAGGAAAAAGATTAATGAACGCCGCGATTTCTCTCGCAATAAATTTCCGTTGCTGTTCGCTGTAAATTCGTCGTTAAGAGAGTAATTCCCTGGCAAATTTGGCCGCCATTAACGATATTAAGAGTACCCCTCCAAGCCGTCAGCTTCCGGTTTACAGGCGGCCGCCGCGCCGTTCCAGGGGCGCTTGGCCACAAAGAAATTCATCATCCAGATAAACATCGGTTTTTCAGCGGATAATGTTTCACCGTTCACGAGGATACACACTGGCCGATCGTTAATTATCACCGACGATGCGCGCCCCGAACTTTTCTATCGCCCCTTTAATGACCGTCGTTAGAACGAGCGGGGCTAAGTTTTACGAGCGACCGTAGGGTGGCAGATTGAAAGCGGTTGGTCACCAGGTGCCGTTCGCTCAAAAGGCGACAGCAATCCGTACCATCTGCCAAGTCGGTCTACATCTCCCGGGGCCTGCTCCAAATTTTACTTGGAATCATTTCGTCTGACCCACGCGTCAGCCCGTGTAATGCTTCAAACCCCTTGCTTAGCTCTGATTTATGGTTTGATAATTTGGAGGGAAAGTGGCCTCCCAAGCTCGAGTTTCGAGAGCACGAAAGGCGCGCAATGGCAACGGGGACATGTTTAATAAAGGATAATTACGTAGAGCAGCTAAGGCAAACGACAATAAAAGCTTCTCCGCGAGAGACGCAGAGACTGTGAAGGATTCCTTCGGAGTGGGGGGTGAAGGTGATAAACTGGTCTACAGCTGGGATGACGTAAAAGAAGTTTTTGAGAAATATCTGCTTTCAAGGAGGACGTTTAACTACTTAGCTAGATAGTGGGTACTGACGCACTACGTTAGCCTGAAGGAGGCGCGTGCGAAAACAGACATCATCGCCACGGCTGTTAAGTGAAAAGATAAATACCCGCGAAAACTGTCGGTGCCGAGGCCGATACTAGTTTTTACCGTCTGCAAATGGACCGCGAAGGATGCTGAAAGGCCGCGTAATCGTCGTATGCCGTGTGGCCGGGCATTAACATATAATGGTCACCGTCATTCTTCTCTCCGTCACGCGTAGGGCCCCGTTTAATCATTCTCGGTCACCCCGTCACGTAATCCCCGTTCGGAACGATTGTCAGGGAAGATTACCGGGGCATTAATTTGAAAAATGCAGCGACGTCGGTCGACGCCGAGGCGTAAGCTTATTAACCGAAAACACGAAGTACGCCCATCGTTCGACGATTACGCCCAGGCGTTAAGGACGAACTTTTGCACTTCGAATTTATACGAGGTAGTTAGGCGGCGACGGGGACCGGTCGCAGGGCTCCGACTGCCCAGGGAACTGACTCCGGGCAAGACTGTCGGCGTGCTATATGATATCGCCCAACTGCCAATTCGAGTTCCCCGCTTTCCAATTTCACTTGCAGCCTCGCCCTCCACGGAAGGCCCCCGTCCCCGACACTCGAATTACCCCCGGGTAACTTAAGTCCATCGTTACCACCCCCCACACTGCGCTGCACGCCAAGTTCGACTGGTCAATAAGCGTAAGTAAGGAAGGAGCCTGGAACTTCTAATCAAGATGGCGGGAACGAGTCTAATTAAAACGGAGGATACAAATTGCAGATTCGGAATGGGAGATTATGACGAGGACCAGGGAACAAACTTTCATCGGAGTTTTTTTTAGCTTCGAAGAGCGAACGTCTCCGCTGACGAGGAGCATCGTGGCGGTGCCTAATCAGCGCGTCCCTATCACCCCGTCGCACAGTGCGGCACAGATGGACAAAAATACAAAATCGAAATATTCATATGTATAACAGTGTAAGATCTTATTGAATTGTTATATAATGTTTTTTATTATATTTATTTATTTATTTATTATTACGAGTAATAATAGCTCATTTTACAGAATTTATGGGTCAAAAAGGAAAATCGACTATTTATGTGCATGATTAATTTTGTTTGGCATTTGTTTTCGACTAAGCCACACGCGAAAAACAAGTAGAGATGACACAAATACGGATCTTTTCAATGTCCTCTTGCTTACGTCTGATCCTTTGATTTCAAGTCATCGAAAAGCTACTTCAAAAAAGCAATATGAAGATTTTACAGAAATTAGAGAACACCTTGCAGCTGAGCAAGACGAACCAAACGATTCAATAAATTTCGTTGACTTGCAAATCAGCTTAAGCGAATTGGAAAACAGTGAATAATTTTTAAAAAATTGTAAAATTTTAGTTCCTAATTTTATTTCCCGTAAATATATATCAATATTTTGACATTTGCAACTGAATTTAGATTTTTGTCCAAAATTCTATCATTCGGCCGCACTGTGCGTCGGGTTGAACAAGCGGGCAGACGGGCGCAACGAGTTTTCCTCCAATTTCTCGTGTCCTGTCCACCCACGATCTTCGAGAGTGACATCTTACGAGACCTCGTTATGTCTACGAGCCGGCGATAATCTCGTCCGCGCGGGATAATCAGGTTGCGGGGATGATTGATGAGCCGGCCCCGTCTAATTGAGAACGAAATTCGGTACGAAATAACTGGCCGGGCGACGCGCGATATCTGGTGGATCGCGTCGGGCGAGGAGCGCGCACGCATAAATACGCACGGAGCACGGGATGGCAGCGCGAGCGGGCATAACCGATGACAGATTGGCAACACGGGTTGTACAAAGTACACGGGGAAATAATTCGTCGGCTCGACAACTTCATGACCCTTAAGTTACTTTCTACGACGTTACAGTACATCTATCGAGCGGAGGGAAGACTTAACGCCCGGACGTCGAGGAGATCCGGCCGCTAGGAAATTTAAACGCGTCATTCCGCAGTCTACGCGCGTATACTCGCATAGCTTTGTTATCGGGGCGAATGCATCCCAGCCCCCTCCCGCATAAATACAATCCCCAGACATTGGCGAAGCCGCTGGGAAGTTGATTAACCCACGTGCCTGGCTAGACGAGCAACGCTTAATTGCGAATGGAGTGACGCGTTGTCCGCCTTTCGACGGTTTCCGGGGCCGCGATTGGCACGCGAAACATCAAAACGGGACATTTCCACCGGCGAAGGGGTGGACGACTAAATAAAGTCGCCACGATAAATAAGGCGGATTAGAGGTAATTGAAGGGCTGAAGGGAACACGCCTTTCTCGTTAGCCGAGTGTGTCGAGAACGATTCAATTACGCGGCGGACGTACGATTTTCCAGGCTGGCGTTATTAATCAACCATTCTGAGAAGCTCCGCAGGCCAGCCTCTATCTCTCGTTCGGGTGTATCGTGATCTAATGCCCCCATAGACGACCTAATTACGCTCCAATCGCAGACCGGCACATTTCATGCTGACACGTTGCGTCCCGGTGGAACTGACTTAATCATCGTCCAGCTACCGAGCAACCCCCTAATCGGAGCCCTCGATTCGATGGAAATTACTTCGAGTCGAGGTCGACGAAGGTAGCTCCGTTTTCCAGGAAACCGATTCCGAAGATCCTCGTAGTCCCAAGACGTGCTTTTTCTGCAAGGAATCACCCCGGATCGTGTTTCGAATTTACTCCCGCCCTGTATACCACTGCGAGCGTGGTATCCTTAATCAGCCGGGAAAACAAATCTGCACGCCATCGAGAAGAATAGACCGCGAGCGTAAAAAGGCCGAGACGAAAGGGTATCGGGGTACCGTGGAGGCAGGAGGACTCAATCCCGAGGACGCGTGTCGGCGAGCCATTTGTTGGAGGGCAAAGGAATGCCCGGCGCTAAGAAATCGGCCGGTTGACGCTTCACGGGCGGATAGGTGACGTTAAGAAGAGAAATCGCGGGGATCACGAGCCGAAGAGGAGCGTAAGCCCCAGATAGACTACATCGACAAGGTACCCTACCGCGTCGCCGACACGGGGAGCACTGTAAATGGTAAAGGCACAGAAACACCGAGCCAGCGGGCAGTACGTGTGCCCGTCGCCTCTCCTTGTGTACAGAGGCTTCTCGCTCGGTGTGCACAGATAGGCCGAAAGTGGTCATGGGAAAGGTATCGGTGCGTTAAGGCCAAGACAGGATTCCGCGGGGCGAGGCCGGCTCGTTGGCGGGTAGGAGTGTACAAGGTCTTCGATACCTCGTAAATTACCACTCGGGGCCCCCTCTGCACCATCCAGCCCTCGGCTCGACTAATGTTAAAGCTGCCTACGTTTTCGTCCTGCCGGGGAAACGCTCGGCGCGATCCGGGGCCTCCCCGCCGTTGGCACCCCCTTCCGAAAAAACACTGGCCCGACGCGACGCGATGCGGCGTTTCGACACGTTCTATTTTACACTTTTTTCGGGGGAGCAGGAGGGGAGAGGAGAGGAGCCTGGCTTCGCCAAATGAGCCGAGGAACGGCGCGGCCAGAACCAACGTCCCTCCCCCCGTTTATTTCCAGGGCCCAGTTCGGTAACATCGCTGGAATCGATCGGAGATCGAAAGCGAAAGCTCATTAAGGCGCACCCGGGACTGTATATTCCCTGATATTCTCCGTTCGTAAATTTCCTGCCGGCCCGACGTTATATTGGGAAATACGGAACGTGGCCAGGCCTGGTGCCCGGGCACCCCGAGCAACGCGATCCTTAACACGATCCTGATTTCGATCTCGGCTAGGGGAATTATTCGAGCCTAGATATTCCGGATTCCTTCGTCCCCGAATGTTGGAGGGGCACGATGGTACTGTAATGCACCGATCCCTGTTTAGATATTTCCTCTCGGGTCCAACTCCGCTCACCGTCACTCCGAAGATCCTTAAAAACCAGGAGATTCGAGTTCGAATTCGTAGCCCGTGAGCTCACGGCTCGCGGCTCCCTGCCTCTTCTGGTTTTAACTTTTACGAGACGCAGTAAAAGTTCACTCGAAAATCGTAATGTTTTCGAAGAATAGCGGACTGGAGCGCTTTCGAATCGCTACGGTGCGCCGTGGAAGTTGCTGAGCGAAGGCTCAATCGAAGTTTCCCGATCGGTAGAGAGAGCTGACGCTGCATTATGCCCTCGCAATTATAGCCGGCTTGGATTTCGGTGAAAAGTCTGCTGCGAAAGAGCGCGGACCGCGGTCCGAGGGCGTTCGTTCGGCGGACGAACGGATGTAACCGTGTCGTGTAACCCTCCATAAGGTCTGCCGTTGGGGGGAAGCCGGGGAATCGCTGAGGTGCGCGTGAAGTCGAACTTTACGACAATATAATTTTGGTAGCGACACGCGGATGGCGTGGAATGCGACGATCGGAGTCAACGAACGGTATAGAAGTCTTCGATACGTCGTAAATGGCCCATCCCCGGCCCCTTCACGGCCCTCGTATCCAGCTCTCCATCTCGGCTTGTACACGCGCGTATATACGCGCATAATATCGAGCTGCCTACGTTTTCGTCCTACCAATGGCAGAGACTGACAACGAACGACCGAAAAACACCGACGACGCGCCCAGTCCTCGCTCGCGAACAAAGCTCGGTAACGCTCTATTATACGACCGATCCCGAGCGGAGGAGGTGGAGGAAGAGATCGTTGGAGACGGCGAGGAATACGAGTCCGTGTACATTCCTGAATTTTAGTGCCAAGTGTTGTCCGACGCGATCATGTCGCGACGGGCCTCTCGGGCCGGGACGGAAAACACGGTATCAAAAGAGATAGCATTCCTGCCATCATTCAAGATGAAAACGAACGATGAACAACGACCGTCCGACCCTGGGGTGACTCTGCTGAGTCTGCCTCCCCCGGACGACTCGGACATCTTGGGATTCGAGAGAGAGGAAAAAAGGAATTCGTACGATAGATAGTACGCGATGGCGTCGAGACGCAAAGTCAGCCGAGGGAGTCCTTAACGTTCTCGGACGCGCGGAGAGATCTAGAGGAGGTTAGAGCCGGCGACACTCAAAGAGAAAAAGTATCCGAAAGAATATTTCAGCTTAAACGGTTTTCGGCCAGTGGCTATTAACCCTGGAGCGGGATTCGTTTGGAGACGGGGAAGGAACCGATGGTCCGTGAAGCGGCGAGGAGGACCGCGAAGAGTCCGTGGCACGGAGGAGGAACCGATTACATCGGGGGATCCGGCGTTCGGGGCCCAACTTTCGAGCGGCGGACTCGTCGGAGTGCCTATTGTTGTGCTTAATTTAGCGTTAAATCGTTTACATCTCATTAATCGCCGGGAAGAAGCTGCGGGCGGACCGTCATGATCATCGATGCACGTCAGTCATGGACCGTGGGCATCACTTTAATTTCGAGCTGACCACCATGGCCGCGCGTAAGAACGGAGTGGATCTCGCGTGTCTCTTGTTTCAACGTGTGCCAGGAGGAGAATAAACTCGCTCGCTCGCTCGCGCGCTGTGCACTCGACTGCGTCGCTCAGAGGAACGACGCGACGTCGGAGCAATATTGGAACTCGAGCTGGACTCGACCGGTCCCGTTCGTTCACTGTCAGTCGAGTGCACTTCGCGGTAGCGACACACGCAAGCACGTTATTCCGCTGGGTTACGGTCCGCCGATACAAAACGTCCAGCAACGTCCACCTTGAACCGTACACGCCGCTCGAGTGTCCTCTGTTAACGCCGCGTTTACCGTTCGCTCACTTCGGACATTGTTCCGCACCAGACTCCCATCGGAGCTTTCACTTCCAACGATTTTCGCAATTAAAAGCGTCGGATGACTCCGGGAAGACCTTTGTCAGGGATCTAACGAGACACTGATGTATCGCCTCGATTCTCCGTTTAACCCGTTAATTGGAGGAAGATGAGATAGTTTGATCTCTGGGAATATCCGAGGATTGGGCAAGAACCCCTCGCGGAAGTTTAATCGTTGCGCTCGTAAAGGAGCAGGAAATATACGGCAATGGCGCATGTTGCACCTGCTGAAAGCAATACGGTTTAACTCGCGCTTTAGCGCATACACAAAGGTCGTTTCTGGTTGAGAAATGACCGAGTTAACGATTTGATACCAGGATACGAGCAGGTTGAACTTGGTAGCAGTTTGATATCAGTGTCTACTCGAGAACCTGACGGAGGTAGTCGAGATTACATCCGGAAGTCGCTAACAGTTTTAACTGCGCTATCTCGCGCAGTGGTATCGGAATGCCAATTATTCCCGAAGGGCTTTAGTTGTTTAATGTAAATACTTGGGGTAAACGATTAGAGGGGATAGTAAGCCACACCGTTAACGGCGGTGAACAGAGCCCTCCTCGACAGGGTAAAATACGAAACCGCTTGATTATCTACGCTCATATTTCCCGTCGCCTTCGTTTTTGTTAACGCATTAGTATACCCGAGCACGACTACACGCCATGATCATAGTATAATTTCACATAATGAGAACTCTGGTAACCGATCGGTTAGGGGATACGAGCGACTATCTACACGGAATCTCATGCTATCGACTTTCAATAAGGTTGATAAAGTCAACCGCGCGGGGCACAGACCGCGCGAGACTATCCGACGCCCGTAAAGGAGATGCAACCCGCGAATAATTCACCCGTTATCTATACCATCTACTGGCTGGTTAAGCAATTTCTCGAGAACGTCGATATAATGCCGTGTACGCGTTACCGGCGAACCGGGAATATTCCACGAATCACGCACGCCGCATGAAATTAGAATGTTTTCGCGTGCTAAACGCGCCTCGACGAACGACGCGTAACTATCGGCAATAATCGCAGCCAATTTAAGCCCGCGATGCAACCGGACTCGCATCACGCTCGCGAACAGAGCAAGCATCAATTCAACGCAACTAAGTATTCGTTTATGTAACAGAGGGGTGGATGACTCACCTGTAAGATGACTGCCGGTGAACTCGAAGTCGTCGTCCTGGTCCCAGTGCTTCAGGCTCAGGTTCGACAGCGAAGTCGCGTTGGCGAATTCCAAGTTCGCGAAGTGCCAGTCCAGTATCTGACGATCCTTCGAAGACAGATACACATCACTGTGAACAGAATACAATTTCATGTAGCAATTACATTTTAATATACGAAGTTCAGCAAGCGATGGAAACTACTATTGCGTAAGACTTGCCTCGGAGGAGATGCCTCCAACTCCTGCAGTTTCGCTTCGATTTCCTTCTGCTGCTCCGCGAGCTGATCCCACTCCTGGTACATAGAAAGTGAGCGACATATAATACACGTGTGAGTATCACAGTTGCCTAAACACTGTTATCGGCCATACCTTGCAAGCATTATGAAGGTCGCGTAGTTTCGAGCGAAGCACAAATTCTTGGGTGATGTCGCGCGTCTGCAATTTACTTTCGGTCATTTCTTTGTACTGTTTGTTCAGCTCCACCAGACGATCTATGATCGCTATCATCTGTAACCCAAACAGCACCGCTGCTCTCAATTACATTCTTCTCTTCGTAGACCTTCGACAGGCAGGTACCAAGGATACGTACCCTATGTTGATTTGTGATCAGTCGTCCTTGGAGCGACAACACGGAACGCAGATGGGCCACTTGACGCTGTTTAACACCTTGTTCTTGTAAACGTATCACCCATTCCAATGCCTGTCCCAAGGACACGGGCCGCGTATTGCCACCCTGACCTCCCGATCCCGCGCTACCCACGTAATTAAAATCTAATTGATGCGAAAGGTACGACGTTGCCTCCAATAGTCTGTTGAATTCCCGTTCAACCATTTCATCTTTATCTTTCGGAACCTGTACATGTTAAAAATGTTCGAGATAAGCGACCTTTTCAAACACTTTATTGTTATTACGCTCGTAAAGAAATGATTATATTAACCGTTTGGCCGTCGCTTTCGTACAAAGGACACTTCTGTCGAATTTTATGCAGCTCCATATTAATTTGTTTACTAAGCGTAGTTACGGGATTCCCGCCTAAACCTGTAACCACCATAGCACCGAGATCGGCTATGTACGAAGATTTACGGAATGTTGCAATACGACCACCGACACGATCCTACAAAGCGCGAAATATATTTAAAAACTCACATTTCATAGGCGCGGAATAAGATTTGAATTAATAATTACCCTCGCTTCGAGCACAATTACTTCCAACCCGAATTGCTGCATCTGCTGAGCTGCAGCTAAGCCAGCAATGCCTGCTCCAATTACGATTACTTTACCTAACTTTTTAGTAGGTAATGGCTGTAATAAACAATTAAAATGTATGTATGACATACAAAAATCTGAATAGCACAGAAAGTAAATATATTTAATATGTATTACCTTGAGACGTTTGAATACACCGAAGTTGATGAAACCGTGTCTTTCCAAAAATGCATGAATTCTACGTGCTAACACAGTGTCGCTATTGTAAGGTGATTCTATTCCCGGCAAAGCATTTTCGATTAGCAACTGTTGCTTGGGATTTTCGAGCCACAATTGCAGCTAAAATGAAGGGGAAGGGTTAAAAGTAAGGATGGAAATAGTCAATGAATATTAGATGTACGATTGATATTGAATGACGTACAAGTCTGTTTCTAATATGAAGAAAAACTTTTTGAGTTTGCGGCGGACCACCAGAAACGTCTGGGAAACAAGCTGCTTCCGTAGAAGTCAGCTTATCGAATGGAAGACGGCTTTGAAACGCTGCCCCTTCCAAACCGTTAAGTAATTCTTTTACTACAACCAAAATATATATTATGTGTCTTCTCTGTTCGAAATGAAACAACCTTCTGAGAAAAAATATGTATACCGTGCGGATCTTCGTGATCGCTATCCTGATCATCTTCTTCCTTCAGTTCGACTTTCGGAGCAGAAGACGCGGGAGCAGATGGCGGTATCGTACTATCGATATCTTTCTTCACCTCCGGCGCAACTTTCTTCTCTGGTGTAACCAGCCCAGTTTTAGATTTCTCCGATGTGTCAGAAGCATTCTCGTCTTCCAACTGATTATATTTCTCTTCCATTTCCCTGTACTCCACCTGATCGTAAATATTTCCGTTACAGTTTCCCAGTAAACAGAGGTTTATTAAAGGCACGCAAATTTTCTTTGACATAGAGGTTAAAAAGTTCTACAGCCATTTATGAATTAAAAGTTGCATAAAATACATTTCTATTCATCGACACGTGTCGCAATCAATTCGAATACAAAACAGCATGCACATGATCGCTGACAAAGTGATATAAACAACAAATAATCCGTTTAATCAAAACATAACCTAATCTACTTATTTACAATAGGGGAACGCTCATTGTGAACGCGTGCAATTTATTTTCAACGCAGAACCTGGTCTTCTCGCTTAACACTACATCAAGGAACGCAGGGAAACAAACACTTGATTCATATTACAGGGAGTCTTATAAAAATCGTTCCCTTTGAAATATTCGTTAGAGAAATATTTCCTTCAAGCATGCCTTCGACGCTGTAGAAAATTAAGAGTGGACTGAAAAGCACAGGAAAACAAACCTTCGCTCTTTTCCTTCGACTCATGTCGCTGCTTTTCGGTATACAATCGTCCTAAATGTAATCACTGCTGTGCGAAAACACACAAGTTTGTTTTGACTCTTCAAACCGGCGGCACATACAATTATGAAATCCAGAGACTACGGATAACGTAGAAACTACAGCTGGCAGAAACGCTGCTCGTCACTGACATCTGTATCGAACAATTTCTACTGAAGTTTCGTAATCGCTACGAATTATATATATTAAAATTCTTTTCGCACAGTCACGCTCTGGAACTTCCCGCGTATATTATTCCCGCGCAATTGCGTCACTTAAATTTACCTAAAAAGTCTTCTAACAAACTACAGCTTATCATTTTGCAAAATTTTTGTTACCAATTGAGAAGATATTTTTTCGCCATCTGCCGGAACGTTCGCACTTTGTCCCTTGCAAATTTACATAATCTCTTAGGAGTTTTAGGACAGAGATATCAAGCGTTCGCGAAAGTATTATAACGTTTACTTTGCTATTTAGTAGAAAAATAAATGGACAATGGCAATTCACGTATGGCTAAAATAAAATATCTTTGTCCTATACCCTTTGGGAAGTTGTAACTATACTCTTTAATTTCAGACTTTAAACAGATTAGGGTTTGTAGCTTCTCAAAGCACAGGCAATCAAAGAAGATCATTTTTCTACTGGCTTACTCTAATATTCAATAGGTATCACAGTAGTGCAGTTCTTTTGTTTTCAAAGCACAAAGCGAACAGTTTCGAATACATAGAGATTTTGTTTCAAGAGTCGATGAGGATCGCATAAAGGAAATTGGACCTGATCTCGCTTGCGCTGAGTGGCTTCTGAAAAATGGGGCATTTGTTAGATGGAAGGGTGCCCCTGAACTGTTAACAGATTATAATGTGTTATCATCTCAAGGGCACACTCGTTGCATCGAAGCTGTTGATGCTAATAACGCTGGAATAAGCCACGTAGGGTTTCCATACTTTGGTCAGTGTAGCAGTTGTTTCAATATGCGATGAAAAAACTTACTAAGATCGCATTTGCTCATTTAAATTGTTGCTCTAGAGGGGTGCAAAGAATTAAAAGAAATAAAACTAGAAAACTGTAGATACATCACTAATGAAGCTATACCGTTGCTATCGGTTATTAAAGATACGCTAACAAATTTGGAACTCGTTAGTTGCAAAAGTATTGATGACGAAGGTCTACGTGATTTAAAAGTGCTGAAGTACGTAATTATGTACTAACACTGAAAGAGTAAATATAAGTCACTGTGCTGGTAATATACGTTCGTTTTACAGAAATTTGAAAACATTAAAAATTCAAGGCTTGCCGTACATCAGGGATAAGGGCTCCATTCGTAAGGAACTTATCGCAGCCTTACCCAATTGTAAAATCGACTTTCAATAATTGTATATTATTTGGCGTACATTACGCAACTGTTTTCATATGCATTTAATCGAACAGTGTAAAACAATAAAGAAAAAGGAAAATTGAACATCTACTTTTTTAATGCAGTCGCGAGAGGAGGTATCCGTCGCATGTTGTACAAATAAACGTGTAACATCTTACCGCTTTTGTCTTCCAAATATGCAAAAGATTCGTGGTATATTCAGTTATTATTAACAAACGTTCGACACAAGCCGAAACTTTTCAACTGACCGGAAGCGCCGTAAGTGGTTTCCTTGTGAACCAATCATACCTTCGCGCCAAAATCTTATTTCCCTCTGGTGGCTGCACTGGGTGGCAACTCGAGTTTCAAATACTTTCGAAATTCCCGCGCATTCCGGCGTTTAAACTGTAACAGCTTTGCGGTCGTGTGGTGTTCTTTCCTCAGTGAAAATCCAAAAAGTGTGCGATAATGCCGCAAGAACTGAATGTTTTGCATTGTTCCTCGTGTAAAATGTATCAGGTAATTGCCAGACATATTATCCATTAAAATCACAGCTGTGGCGAATAATTTCTAATACATTATTTGCTGCCTGTTTTCCAGGTCCACATAGTGAAGAAGGCAAAAGAATGGCAATGCAAAGTGTGCAACGTAAAGCAGTTCGTCGGGCGGGTGAGTTTATAACTATTTACTAGATAAAAATGTTATTCACTGAATTTCCGTGATAATATGAAATAAAGGGTAATTCTTGGTGTAGTCGGATGAATTAGTGGAGGTGTTAGGTAGTAGCGGACGTTTCAAATTTCTAGGTTTTTTTCCAAGGGTCAGGGAAAGATTGTCGCGTGCAGGTTCAAAAATTAAATGCCATGAAAGCATACAGAAACGAAGGTAATGCATCTTTTGAAATGGGCGATGATGCGAATCGTAGTAGCTATCGCGATGACTGTTCCGATCGACAGCCTAGATCAGATATAGCTGAAAACAAATGGGCAAAATATTTGGGTACCCCTAAACAAACCCAATGTCGCGCGTCCGATACTTCAGACGATACGAATGATTGTTCCGAAGAGTATCGTGATTCTGTGTGCCAATATAATGAGATGGAACATGAATACTCGCAGAACGATTATACCATCGTTAATCCTTATTGCGGAAATGATCTTGAAGAGGACTTCAGTTTCGATAATAGGGATAAGGATGATGATTTTAAAATTGGAGATAATGTCGATGCTACGCCAAGTAGCGATAGCATTGGCGAGAAGGATGATTCTCGTGGCAAGAATGTAACCGAGATAAAAGATGCGAGAAGTATTTTTGATGATAACGAAGATTTTGATGTTGCCATTGACTTTTAATTTTCTTAAACGAACTAAAAATATTACTTACGAGGATTAATTGTTTCCCACAGAATTCCATATCTTCTATGTATTTGAACTATAAAGAAGTACGAAAAATATAAAGTTAACGATTACTGACTATCATTTATTCTCGTGCCCTCGCTTTAGCGCTGAAATGAATGATATATAGTGTCGTTCGTTTAATATTAGTTATCATTTGGACAGTATTTACTTGTTTATTTCGAATGATTTCAATACATTGCTTTAGTTTGAAAATCTTGAAGATACTCTCAGAATACTAACTGAGAACCTAGGTCATAACACAGACATATACTTGTAAAAAAATAAAATGCTAATGGAGACGATCATTTAGCTCTTGTATGTAAACAATATATAGTTTATGTGAGGAAAGATTTGATATTGTCTAAAACTTCTTTTTACATCCGATGAAGCAACTGCGTAATATTTAGTGAATCCCCGAATTGATGTTAAACACATAGATCCATCAGCATTTCATTTCGTGTAACAGAGATTGTTGGGTGTAGCGATCACAAAAGATCCCGTACTGTTTCTATCAGGATAGGAGATCGCACAGAGTAAATGGCGCTAAAAGTTCCTTTAGTTTCATAGAAGTATATACAGTCTTAGCATACCTTTAGACAGTGGCTGGATTTACTTTTTGTCAATGACGTTAATAGAGATTGGCTGTCATGATTGTAAGAGATTTTGTGGCAGTACGTTGTAAGAGCATTTTGACTCTGCAATCTGTTGTCGCTTAAGGGCAATAGAGAAATCAAACGAACGGCAGCGTCGGTGGGATAAAAGTTCGGCGGTTGTACGAATATATAGGGATTGCTGCGAGAAAGGGAAATAGGCGTTTGGCAGAATGATGCTTGCTATTGTGTTCGTTCATTCGTTGTGCGTATCAGTCCATAGTCGCGAGTCCCCGAATTCGAGCTGCCCTAATGCGATAGACGAATACTTAAATGCTTCCCTTCTCCTCGGACAGTCTATTGTCTAGAAAGCTACTGGGTATCGGTTATTCACTTCGCGAGGAAGCATCGTTACTAGCCACGCGACAATCAAGGTCTCGGTATTGCCCTGAATCTCATTAGGCAGCTGTCGATACAAGTTATTCGCTCCTCGTACAAAGACCTAAAGAGACGAGAGTAAATAAATTATTATAAAAAATATCTGCTATTAAGTAAAAAAAGGATCGTCGTTTAGATCGTTTTCTCATTCCTCTTTACGTGCTCTAACGAAACGCATATAATACAACGCGGGACTTGCTCGCCGACCAGTCGCAATAATCGTATTATATTCGCGTGAAAAGTAGCATTAAAAATATGCACGGGCGCGCACCAGACCGTGGACGTCTAATGGAATCAAAAACGCTGTCGATTAAATATCACGTTTCCGTTCATCAATTAAATATCACTAAATAAATTACGTCGTTAAATGCATCCGCGGAAAATTAATATACATCTAAGGCAATGCGTCGCGCATCCATCCTCGGCAATAGGTTCGATGGGGGAACGAAATGGCCCAGGTCAGTACTGATGTCTGTGCCGCCGAAAGTTCACCTCGTCCTGGTGATGTCGCCAACTGCTTTGCCAGCTTCTGCTGCGTCTGTTCCAAACACTGTTCAACAGGAAACAGGCGCGTTAAACAAAACGACAATC
Organism: Andrena cerasifolii; assembly: GCF_050908995.1. Classification (NCBI taxonomy): domain Eukaryota; kingdom Metazoa; phylum Arthropoda; class Insecta; order Hymenoptera; family Andrenidae; genus Andrena; species Andrena cerasifolii. The sequence continues at coordinate 4,755,192 of NC_135133.1, read as the reverse complement.
GGGCCCTAAATAATAATCACGTTCATCGTTCCATCGACATATCGTGGGCATTGTCAGGCTGTTCGAGGGCTACTTACTTTTGCAACTTTTTTCGTCTCTTATTAGGCGGACTACCAAGTTCACTTTCACGAATAATTTGCAAAGCTGACGGTACAAACATATCCTCTATGGAAATGAACAACATGAAATAAACAAGATGAATGACGCCTTAATCTATCGCGTATCAGGCGACGGACACCTACCGAACGTGTTGGCGTATTTCCTCTTCGAGATCAATCTCTGGTGCTGCTGCGGCTGCGGCAGTGCCTCCCTCGCGCCCCCGACGGTACAGTCCCTTGTACCTTTGCAGCCCTTCAGGTGCTCCAATTGATCGTGGAGATAAGATCTCTCCGCGGTCGTCAGGGAGAACACTCTATTCCATTGTTCGAACGGATCTGAATGAAGAGAAAGGGTCGTGTCACTGATTCCCATCAGTCCGTTCCAAGGAACGCGTACCGAGGATGCAAAGGACACACTCACCGATCCTCAGATTATAATAAGTGACCAAACCGGTAGTGAACTCGCAGTAGAGGAAATTATGCGTCGCGTTAATGGTACGGATGCACGAGTAGGTGTTGTTATTGGCGTTCATACAGAAACAGAATGGCCCCGCGCTCCATAAGGGAGCGGTGCGCCAGTGGTCGTTATCGTGCTCGAAGCAGTTCATCTTTTCTGTCAAACATTCCTTCTCGAGCTTGGTCTTCTTCCTCAGCTTCCTCTCCTTCTTCTTCAGTCGCTCTTCCTTCAGTCTTCTCCTCTCCTCCCTGGCGATCTCCTTCTCGTCCTTCTTGGTAAACGAGTCAGGCTCGCAGTAGCACTTGTGGCGGGCTTCTAAGGGGCTGTTCAGCATCGGTGGCAGCCGCCGATTGCTCGCTATATCTATCACTTCTGTCGTGAAAAAGAGAACGGATAAATCCATGCTCCCGCATCAGCAATTCCCAATGCATGTACTATCGTTCACCAACCTTGCCTGTTCTTCCTATCAGGGGACTCCAAAATAGTCACGTCTATCCTAGAAGGCCCAAGATTCCCCGTGGTCCTATTCTTCTGCACCTTTGGGTACTTCCTCGTCGGGCTAACTGTAACCGGAGTCGTCATGGCTGTCGTAGCCACAGTGGTAAGCAGCGACACCGTTCTGGATCGGCTTTCGGTGGTGGTTCTGGAGATCATGGGAGTCGTCCTTTCCGACTCTGTCGATTCTGACAAGCCAGAGGTCTCTGACTCTGTCGATGCTGTTCGCGCATCTGTCCCCATTGTAGTCTCCTTGGTGAAGCCACTCGTAGTCCCAGTACTGCTGGACGACTCCCTCTGAATCGTCGTTTCTTTCACCGCGGTGGTTGGGAGAGTCGTGTACCTAGTCTGGTGGTACTGATGCCTCTGACTAGGCACCGTGCTTTGCGTGGTCACGGTGGTTTCCACGGTTTCGGTCACGTTAACTGTCGGCACTTCGTCGTGGACGCTATTCGTGAACAGCGTATTGTTTCTGCGGTGATGGTGCACCTTCCTGCGCCTTTGAGGCTTGTCGTCCTCCACTTCCGTCCGATTGCTGGGCGAGTCCTTTACCTTCTGACGGCGGGGGAGCTTCTTCGGCTTGGTGGTCATCGACAACGTCGTTGCTGCCGTTTCTGTCGTAGTGATCGATTCGGTATCGGTGCTGTCCACGAGGGTAACGGTAGATCTGGGTTTCTCCGTGGTCTCCGTGGTCTCAGGTCTGTGTTCTGTGACCTCCTTCGTCTTCAAAGTGGAGCGGGCTGTAGTAGTGGTAGAATTAACAGTACTAGCGTGATCGTGCTTCTTGTGATGACGATTCACGTGGTTCTTTGAGGGATGGTGGTGTGGTTTGTGGGGATCTTTCGCATCCCCAGCAGCTTCCTCAGTGTCGGCGATGAAATGAGGTCGCTTGATCATCAAATGACGACGTATTTCCTGAAAGGGACACATTGGATAGGTAGTTCCTCGTCGAAATGAATAAAACAGCTATCTCTGGGACTCACTTTCAGAGTTTCCAGCTGCATCCTCATCTCTCGTATCTGCTGCTCGATTTCTCGCCTCGAAATGCGCCATTCGTTCGGGTCCTGGTACACAGTTTCCGAACAATTCACTCCACCCTGCGGGAGCACCGAGCATTTTGGTGGTAACGTTCTACGCGTCTCTGACTGGCGAGCCTGCGTCTCCTGTACAGCGCAATAACAACTTTAGACACGATTAAATAACACTCACTCTACACTAACGATAATGCCCATAGTCAGGAGTACCTTCAAATCGTCCAACTCCTCCTCTATACTCTCCATGATCTTCGTAACATGTTCCACGGTGTCTTTCTTCGTGGTGCCTCTTCGTACCCTCCTGTGCCTCTTAACTACATCCTCAATATTCAGTCGACCCTTCACTGCCTTGTCCAAACTGGTATCAAAGTCCTCCATCGAGTAGTCGTAATCGTTCAAATTATCAAATTCCAGCTCCTCACCGTACGACGTCCGATTATCAATCCTATTCCCGACACACGCTTCCATGAGACACCTGTAGTTTATCACAGAAAGCATCGGTAGCTTCCTAAACCCTCTTACCTAGAAACCAAACTCGTATACTCCCTCCTCACGTCCTCCGCGAGACTGTTCAGCTCCTGAAAGAAGTCCTCGTCGTCCTCTTCGTCAATAGCGCGCCTGTCCCGGTCACCATCAAGGCTATCATCATCGTCCGCGTTGGTATCTCGATAAACATCTTCGCTTGCACCAGCTTTGCTTGACACGTCCCGCTTGCCTGAGAAAAATCATGAACGGTAATGATGAAGAATCACGAACGATTATGCAAAGCTCGGTGCTTACCTCTTCTAGCAAAGTATCTAGCCATGTCCGTGTATATCTCCCCCGGTCTCCTGTCCCTGCCGAAGCCGTACCGATGGCTATCGTAATCGTTCGACTCCAATCTGGTGTAGACCACCCCGTTAGGCGTGAAGCAAGCGCATTTCTTCGAAACCCTCGGCGGTGGCGCGGCGTACTTGCACTTATGCCTTCTCCATCGATGGCCATCTCTCTCGCAACGCCACTTCTGGCCCAGCACGCAATTCGCCTGGGCTTCTGGCCGCGAGCACTCGATCGCCAGTCGCTCGTGCTTCGTGGCGGGATGCACCGGATGCACTCTGTTGTCCAGATGCGGATCGGCGTCTGAAAAGGATCAGAGTTTCACGGTCACTCGCGACTATCCTCGCCACGGGCCTCGTTCCACTGGGAATATTAACTCCCGGCTCGCGGAACGACCTCGTTTATAGCCCGGCTGTTCCAAATGAGAACGAAAGTGACGCGGGGGCTTTATGAAGGGAGCACGGCCCAATAAAATGGGATTAACGGTGATCGCTGCGTAAATCCTGGCCGAAACCCCCGGGAGATTTATGCTCGAACCGGGGATTCCAGCCCCTTTTATCGCGATAATCCAGACCAGCTGAATGGGAATTCATTTTAGCTAACCGCGGGCTTCAATTATGGCCCCGAGACCCTCGGCGTAGCGCGAGCTCCGCGCTGCTTCTTTTGTGCCGCATTAATTTAAACTTTACGCCCCGGGATTCTATGGGAGACGCTCGCGAAACATCTATCAGAGTTCATCGTCGGACATCGAGTTTAATTCCGGGCGTAATCCTTCCTCCGGATGGCTTGATTTACTTAATTAGCCGCGATTATGACTCGCTGGCGTGAAATCGAAGTACACGCGGCATCCTCGGTTAAATTGTTCCACGACTCCGCGATCTTTCGACTCGCCTCAATTCCCAGAACTTGCCGGCAACGCTTAATCCCGTCGTCAACTCCGCGGATCTGTACTTAAGGTAATTTCTCCATTGAAAGATTGGGTCGTAACGCGAGATTGCGGCTCTCGAAGCGAAGAGTGGCTTTATTGCCGCGAAAAGGTCAGCGCGGCATCAGCGTAAAGCGTTACGGCTTCCTGGACGTAGAAATCTCGTTGGAGATGGAGGGAACCGTGTGCAATAAAGGGGTACAGGTTTACCGTTCGCTATTCCGTTTGGGAACGAGAAAAGAGGGGAAATAAAGGGGAAGCTACTTGAATCGTCGATGATCGAGTCCTCGAAGTCCTCGTCCTCGGAGATGTCCTGGTCGCTGCCGGTGTCGTTCTCCAGAAATCGATGCTCAGTCTCGTGCTCGATCTCCGGATCGGCTGTGTTGTCCTCTTCCTCTTCTGGCGTTGTGCTCGCGTGCTGTTTCGCAAGCGTGGCGTTCTGCCTCCTTGCCTCCCGCGCCTTCGACTCAGCGATCGATTCTGGGGTCTCGCGACGGCCAGAGGACTCGATCAGGAAAGTATCTGGCCACTTGAATTTCGACCTCCTTCCGTGCTTACTGCAACAGGGAACAGTTCTTTTTGAGATCCTCGATCTCACCTTGACTCCGCTCTTTCGCCCCGGTGGTTGATAGGGTATCTGGAAATGCTGGAATATCCTTGGCAGCCTTTGTGCGCCGAAAATTTGACGTTTAACGTACGACGCGGTTAACGGAGGAAAATTGGCAAAGAGTGACTCACTTCTGAAAAAGTTTCTTGAAAGAACGACCGTCCATCTGCGGCGGCGTCTCGACGCCGGCTATGTCCAGGAACGTCGGCGCCAAGTCGATGTTCAAAACTATGTCGTCCACGCTGCAACGTCATAGAGATGCTTTATTGTAATCCAATATCGGAGCACGTCCCCTTTCGGGGTAAACACCAGGCGGCGAATAAAGGCACGCTTTTCCGACATCTCACTTTCCCAAGTCTTCCCGTTTTGTCTTCCATTCATATCAGACTCTCACAACATCCCACGATTAAGGGGTCATGCCTAGTTGGCAGACGGGAAGGAACGTCATTTTCGGGAATATTTTGTGAAAAGTGTGATGTATGTTTCTTGGTACTATTTCCTTATTTTGGAAGTGCATATATTCAAACGAGAATACCCTTGATAATACCGTTTACCGATACCCCCTAGCAACTCCTCACATACATTTAGCGGCAGAACAAAAAAAAGACCAACGACGAAGCACCACCTACACAATCCCCCGAATGGGAGCACAGCTCCATTAAACGAAGCATCGACGACCTGAAAAATCGTAATCTTGAAAATCTGCCAGTGGCAATATGTCCGTCTCTCGGAGCCAAACAAGCTCGCCCTCTGACATTTTGTTCTGCCGCCAAAAGCAATGGCATTCGATGGTAGCTGCCTCCTCGCAGGAGGGTTGGATCGCCCTTATCACCCCTATCGCCCCCGTCCACGAGTCCTCAGACCTCGTCCCTACATCGCAATTTTTCGGATCGCGAGGCGGTCTCCCTCGGATAGAACCGCGGCGCCGTTTATTAAATCCCGATCCCGAGGGCGGAGGAAAAAGACGAGGAAGAGTGGACGCGGAAGTGTGCGCCGCGGGTGCCATTAATCTAACGGCGATGTTTATAACAGGCACATCCTCGCGCGGTTCAATTTATACGCGAATGGTCGCGGGCCCGCGTTCGCACGGTAGTTGGGCAAGCGATCGGTGTGGGCCGTCTCAGTTACCAGCTGTTTTTTCGTCGCCCGCTCGGGCCAGGCTGGATATAATTTATCGAGCTCTCGCGGCTGGCCGTGGCAGGCCACGGTACCGTAATTCCAGGAGACGGCCAGACAACAGCCACTTACGCGCGAGTGCTCTATTTATTGCCGTGAAATCTTACCGGGCGATGCGAGGGTGCGGAGGGATCGTATATACGTTTCACGCTGGCTAAACTGCGCATCGTTGCGGTTTAAATGCAACACGCGACCGCCACACGCTCATCGGCCGAAATTACCGCGCGCGCTTTTCCGCTCGCCCCCCTGTCCGCGGCAAATTTACGGGACGAGGGATTAGTGTACCTCCGCTCGTGTTAACGTACCGTGCAATCGTCCGTTGATCGTACAACAATGTCGAAGAGAGGCTCGTTGAGCAGGCTGGATGATTTAGATTGATCGCGCAAAATGGCGAGCTACGAAGCACGGGGAGGCTCGAAAACCTGGACGTTCAACGTCCCTGTAAATCCTGCCGTGCCAGTAAATCAATTTGACTAAATTGTATCCACCCGCGGCTGACGGTGACTATTCAACCGTCCACGTGACGTACAGCCTAACGCCTCTTCGCGTCACTTGACCGACCTCGGGATCGCTGATTTATTTGCGCTACTAGTTCTCCCTAGCGACTTTAACGATCGCTTCCGAGCACGGCGAGTCCGAGAAATCGAGAGTGAAGCTCATCCTACGCGGAATCCAAGTAATAATAAGCTTACATGGTGCCAGGCTCGATCCCAGGCCCTCTGATGAGGAACGGTACCCTCACGTCGGACTCGAATGGGTAACTCTTCCCTTTGATCAGCCCAAACTGGCCCAAATGGTACCCGTGGTCGGACGTGTATATTATGTACGTGTTGTCCAGTTCCCCCAGGTCCTTCAGTTCTTGGTAGATCTACGAGCACGGGCATGGTCATGAAAATAAATCGCCGTTTCGGCGAAGCGACCGTTCAGTCATTCCCTGACTCTTCGTCACGCGTTCGCGGCAAAAGATTGGATTAATATACACGAGTCTCCAGAAACGTGGTTGAAACCGTGCATGAATCATTCGTACCCTGTCCACTGCGTCGTCCACGCTCTGCAGAGTTTGGAGCCGCTTGGTCATCAGCAGATCCGTGAACTGCTTGTGGATCGGCTGCATCTTCTGCGTGACTTGGAGGATCCATTGTTTATCCGGGTTCGGCGCGTAATCGTAGGCGGGCGTGCTGGAACAAAAGTTTGAGGAATCTTTAGCAGGTTCTCCGAAGACATCCTAAAAAGTGGAATCTTCTTTGGGAGTATAAACAATACTGGCTCCGAGTAAAACTGGTTCAGGTGGTTGAAGGTTTATTCAGGGTTTGCGGTGCTCGGGGTACCGTTTTTGATATTAAATGATTATGGAGCATGTTCAATATTCCCGAACCTATTTTCTTGAAATACCACTTGATCCTAAGCGATAGACGGTGTCCAGGTCGATTCATCGAAATATCTGCCCCCATTAGCGACTAATTGCTAACTAGGATCCGGCTTCCCAAGCGCCGAAGAATCTCAGCCGATTAAGTGGCGCGGTGGCTGGAGTAACTAGGATTTAGGTGTGCGCACACAGTTCCCCGATTAGAATCCGAGCCGGCTAGGGGAAATTGAATTAATCTCGAGTGTCTAGCGAGACGCAAGTGTTCGATGCAACGGGAAAGGTGGAGCAAGGTGGACCCTCCAGACACACCGTGTCGTCTCCCTCCCTCCTCCTTTCTCGTCCTCTTTCTACCTAGCTCTCCACCAATTACGCGAGACACGAAATTACGGGTAATTGGCCCTTCACCTTCCTCCACGTCCTTCAGGAACGCTCGCCACGAACGTGGAGGATCTTTGTCTTATTGGCGGACCTTCGTACGGGATGCGGGAACAGGTTTACCGCTCCGTTCGTCCCGAGTTTCATAGAGAACCGGGCGGGGCCAGGGGTTGAAAATTCGAGGCGTCGAGCGTTCGCTATCGAACTCGGCAAGGAAACGGGGAACTGCTGCCAATTTTCAAAGGATTGCGAGATATTACGCAACTTAATACGTGACTTCTCATCTTCACCCGTGCAGCCAGCTCCACTTACCAGAGTCACTCCAATTCTACTTCATTGCACCACCAGCTTTCACTCCCACTTACTCATATTTCACGATCTTAGCACCACTCAGGCAACCCAACTCCTCCACGCTGATTAGAAAACAGGTCGTTTAATTAAAGCACGCTACCCTTCCTTCAAACATAAACGTATTCCGAGAAACGAAACAGAGACGCAAGCCAGCGCTGCAATTGAACGAGCGTTTCGCGTGCACCCTCGCCATCCCCGAGGAGTCTCGTGCCTCTTGCCCCGAAGGCTCGCCGATTCCCGTGAAAGTGGTGTATCAGGCGTCCAACGGAATCGTCGTGTAATTACGCGTCCTATAAATGACATTCTCGCGACGAACGGGCCACGGTTCGACTGAAATGAAAGAAGCTTTTGGACGCGCAGATTCAAGGAAATCGTTTCCGAATAACAGGCGTAATTCGTCGAAAGGACCCAGGCCAACGAGCGACGGCCGAAAAGTGCGAGCTTAGAAATGAGGGCGGGGGTGGCAGCGAGGGGAGAGGGCCTTAAAGAGGAACACAGTTCGCGTTAATTTCGCCGGATAGCCTTTTCGTCGGTTTCGTCACGGCTGCTGACGGGCGTAAAGCGGCTCGTTGCTTTATGCAAATTTAAAATAAAGCGCGCAATCTGACGGTGGCCCTCGAACGAAGAATACTCTTCCCGTCGACGCCACCTTCCCCCCCTTCGCTCGCCCCTGCGCCAGGGCGTATTTCGTCTGGACTCCTTAATTGCGGCCTATTCTGCGTACACCGGCTCGCCACGGCCACTTAACTTTCCCGCGAGACACTCCACGATTATATTTGCACCCAGACACGTGCCCCCGCGCCTTCCGCCTCCCACTGCATCTCTCTCTCTGGTTTGTCTCCTCCGAGGCCATCCCTTGCGCGGCATTCGAAATCGCGGCTGTCTGGATCCATTGGCATCGCTTGGGATTGATCGTGGACGCATGGATTCGACCTGCCTGTGCCCTTCGAGGCTTCAGGGCTTGCTGTATTTTGTAATTTAATAAGGGGTTGACTGAGTTTGTAGATTTCACGAGGTACTGGAAATGGAGACGTTTCAACGATCACGGGAATCATGATTCTGCAGTCACTTTCACCACCGTTCGACCAGTGGAGAGACGTGATATTCCGTTGTTCAGGTGCTACATTAGAGCTCGAATCACTGTCCTCCTTTCGAACGTCGATAGTAGTATTGTATTCTTCTGTTACGAACGCGGTGGAGTCAAATTCATCGTCACTTTCACCTCCACCGTCGATGTTCCGCGACTTCCTTCTTTCTCTCTTTGGGCAGCTGGACAGGAAAGCGAAGGCCTCTGCTTACTTTGTTATGCAATTTAGCTGGAGTCAATTGCACCACGAATGTTTGTCACTTTCAACGCTCCTCCCGAGCCCCGGGCGCGTCTAAAGACCTTCAATATCCTGCGACGTATTTTGCCCTCCCAGGGGTGACTGTTATGGAGACAAGTTTGCAAAGACGTTCCCGTTCGATGCAGACGGATATCGTGTACCGGGGGTAATCGATATTTGAGGGACTCCGAGTGCCTGTCAAGCACCCCCGAGTGCCGTAGCAGCAGGAAAGGAGGCCATGTAAAACGAAGAAAAATATAAGACCATGCCAGTAATAGCCTCCGCGGGAGACGAGCTTCCGAGCTTCTTTATCTTCTTTACGGCAACCGCAGTCTCGGTTTTCTTGATGGGGAAGAACGCCTGCACGTGACAGGGTACACGTGTCGACTCACAAGGAATCGATTGTCAAAGCGTCGTTAACACACTCGCATCGAATTGACAGTACAAATGATCCAGCTGTCTTCGTCCGAGTAGTTGGAGTACAGCTCGCGTTCAATTATTAACGATCACCTATCAAACCGATCCATTACTACCCGGGCTCTCTCTTCCGTTCTCCCTTCCCCCAGCCGCAGAGCCTCGACCAACGTCGCCCTCGATAGCCGAGAAACTCGGTGCAACCTCTGCCAGTGTCTTTGCTACTCGATCTATCCTCGATACACGCCCGTTCTGCCTCCCCGTGTTTACCCACGGCTCGTTAATCAATTCCACCCGTACGGGGCGCCCGTTATCGCGAGATCTACGCAGATCTAACGCTGCGAGCCGGCGTGATGCATGAACAAGCAGCACGCGATCGATCACGATCGCGCTTTCCTGAAAAATCCGCTGGCCCCGCGAATTCGATCGTGCGCTTTTAAATTTCTTTTCTCCCCGAAGAAACGAGAGCCCCTGGTGTCTCTGGCGGTAATCGTGGCATGAATTTCCCCCCGCTAATTACTCCCGACGATAAATCCCCATCATCCGCGATCGAAGGGGGCGATATTAAACGGGGGCTAGCGCGTCGGGAATTAAAAGAGCGCCCGCGGCGTTAAACGCGCGTTTAATACAAGCCAAATCTCTGATAAACTCGATTCTCCATGCGTTGCCCTCGTATTAGTCATGGTGAAAGGGCGCTGTCAAAATATGCGTGCGCTCGGTGGCCGCGATAACGGTGGCGTGAGTGTTCTCTGGCCCGTGTGCTTCATTGGGAGACGCGTTGTACGGCCATTAACGCGACCAGATTAGAGTAGATTGACCGTGTTAATCGCGGCGAACGTCGCGCGGCACGTGAATGGGATGACGAACCACCAGTTGACGCGATCGGCCGCCGATTTCGGCCACGGAAATTACCACTCGAAGAGCCTGGCCTTTTTCGAGCCCCCCAATGGTGAACGATTAAACGGAGCCGTTCAGTCGAATTCGATGGGATCGCTCTCAAGACTTCGTGTTCACTTCCAACTGGCGCTCCACCTTTGCCAGCGCTGAGATTTCAATCGAACGTGATCGATACCCTGAAATCCAAGCGTCGAGTCGCTTATCAGATGTTACATAAAGCGGGTAGGGATCCCGTGGCCGCTTGCAAAAGCAAATTGCAGGGAACACCGTTCCGTAAAACCGTGTCATTCTACCTGTCACAAAGGAATTACGCCGGGTATCTGTTACACGATCAACCCGCCGCCGTTCCATGTATCGAGCCTTATTAAATCACAATTATCCCGCTGCTAATTCACGGCAATTCCGCCGCCGGGCAAACCTGCGATTACGCGGCTCCAACGTGCGTCCACGTAAGTACCAACGATAATAACCGGCACGCGGAAGTATTCAAGCCCCCCGAGAAAAGAACGAAAGTAAAGAAATTGAATTCAACGCGCCACCGTTCGGAGCAGCTCCGCCATTGGCCGGGGGCTGGGAAAAAGGAGAAGCCCGATCGTGGAAACGAAGCAGGAGTCGTAAAACTGATTTCGCGCCATTTCGCGTCGCTTTAATCCTCTCAGCGGGCGAAAAAAAATATTAATTCGCCGGGCTGGCGACCCAGTGGGACCGCTGCTTAAGGGCGAAACGCTCGGTAAAAGCTTGGCGAACGCGCGTAAATTGCGCGCGCATTAATTTCTGCCGATTAGCTTTTGAACGACGGGACGAGCTGATGCACGGGCGTGGAATTAAAACCGCCCTTTTATGGAATTAAACGACGCTTGGCCCTGTAACTACGCGTGCACGGCCGCGATGTCGGCCCGCGGTTATGGATCGCGTTTAATTATAATTTATAGCGCCGCGTGGACTCTCAATCCGGCCCGCGTAAATACTCGATGCCTGCCGGGAAATTGCAAGGGAAACAGGCGCGTTGAATCGCCACGTGTGGAACGCGAGGAATGCCGTCCTTATTGGTAGAACGTCTGCAAAGGATAGTAATTTACGACCGTCGATTTTAACCCAGATAAATGATCAGCGCGCATTTGTTATTTCGACCGGTCTGCCGTTCTTTTCGGGGATTTTCGCGTAATGATAAACGACCATTCGGGACGGCGGTCTGGATTCTACGTATCGCAGTGCGGAATATCGAGGATTTTGGGCCGAGCTCGATTCCCCTGGAAGCCCGGCGATGAATCGTTCTGTCGCGAGCAGAGAGAATTGGGGCTGTTCTTTGCCCCGGGAAAGGGGCGCGTAAGTGCAGCTGCATCGTAACGACCTACATGCATGGGGCAGGCAAGAAACGGGAGGAAGACCTAGCGGGAATGATACTTCACCGGTAGTTTCTTTGCCCCCGTAATAGCATCATCGGAGGGATCAAACCCTTAGAAAATTCTGCATTCAGGGCACGGGGCGCCTCGCGCTGCAGGCAAGCGTTTCGAAAAATCGATGAATGGGAAATGGTGTCTGGCTAGTAGCGTTCGCCGATACGGGCGAGGTAGAAGGATCTCTTTAGAATCGATCGCGGGCTTATCGCAGAATAGCGTCTAACAAAAATACAGCCGCGGACAATGAGGCAATCTGTAGTCCCCCGTTCACAAAGGATCCCTCGCGAAACGTCACTCGCCTGAATCGTACTTGCAGGTACGCGCCGTCCAGCGAAACAGAGAGGAGAACGGGGGGGGGGGGGTGGTGGTGGCGGACGCGTCACATCGAGGGGCGAGAAGAAGAAGAAAGATGTTTTTTCCCCCCTTCCGTGGAACGGAGACAGGTGAACATAATACCTGCATCACGGAGGTACAATGACGGGCGTTGTCCAGAGGGGCGAGACGAGACTACCAAAGAGGGGTGCGCGTTTTTAGTGCTTTTCATCGTGCACACTGTCGTGAGTGTACGCCCCGTGTCTAGGGCACTCCATCACGCGACGATGACACCGTGGCTGCAGTTATCTATCCGGTTGTCTAGTCTCTAGTGCCTCTGCGCCTCTTGTACTTCGTCCTCAGCCGTCGTCTTTCTCTTGCACGCCGTTAAATCGTCCACGGGCGACGAGGGGCCGTTCGCGAATTTCGACGGTCCGCTCCGTGTCCTTCCACTTCGAGCTGATCGAGGTTGCGCGCTAGTGTTAGAAGCACGCTGGAAGAACTTTGACACCGGATGGTAGGTGTGTGCATATACACGCGTTTGTCGGTTCGGAGAAACGAGTGTCGCTGTCAGGAAACGTCGTCGGGTTCTCGACATTGACGTGCACGGTACCGTTGCGCGTTGGCGGACGTCATGGTGAATGAAAATGAAACGCGACCAGAGAGATTGTGGAGGCCAGTCTCGTGCTGAAGCAGGCTGACGTGTTGGGTCAATTGGATGGTGGCCGGTTATTGAGATTTTTGGGATTCTCGGATAGTGTCCCATCGTGGTTATTGGAAGTAGGATAATCCTGAAATGGGGGTGTTTGAGGCCCCACCAACGTTGCACACGTCTTCATCGGGGCTTAAAATAGCCGAGCGTCTCGTGAAAACTGGCTGGACGTAAAGGCTCGCACGACTGGAGCATGCGAGTGGTTGTTAGAACGACAAGAGGCTGTGCTAAACAACTGTCCAATCTAGTTGTCCATGAAAGGGATATTACATTAAAGGCATTCAGCCTGGTTTCTTTTATGCCGAGGCTCGTAGACACGCGCAGCACCTAGCTCTATTCATAATTCAATGTCAACGCTAATAGCCAGCGCGAAGGGTGCAACACAGCAACGGCACGGAGAGATGCGATTCATTTCACGAGCCGCGTAACGCGAACCGCTGAAAAGATCATCGTTATCGTGCCATCTTCAGAAGCCCCGGTCCAGCGGAAAGAAGGTAAATTGCGACTAATGCGTCTCCATGAAAAGCGCGCATAAAAGAGGGGGCGCGGTACGTGTGCAAATAATAATGCAGCCAGTTGCCTGGAATTGCACGGCCTTGTGTGCTCCTCGAGACCCATTTCGCGAGACGGAAACGACGCGTCGTTTGCTGGGATGAAGGAGCGGTGAGTGCACACGCGTGCCTCTGCAAAATCACGCGCTGCATGCAGCCGCGAAAGTGAAATTCCTCTTTCCGCGCGTCCCGATCGATTTCGTCCAGGACCGGATATCCTTTAACGATCTAAATCTCCCGTCATCGACGAGCAACAGCTAAAGAGGAGAACCACCGTCGAACACTAGCCCGCGCGCAACGCGTGCATGCTCGTTGGGACAGGAGGTGAACGTAATTAATACGCAAACAAACTTCTGATCCGGGCTAACGAACTGACCCGAATCCAGGACTCGCGGCGGCGGATGGGTAGAGCGCAGGCAAACGCAATGACAAACTTTCGTACTTACTGGTGAGTGGTGACGTTGAAGAAGAGATGGGAGAACTGGGGTGCGGAGTCCTCGGGTCCGTGGGGCGCCGGGAAACTCGCGACGAGCATCACCGGCTTCCGGGCGAAATTGTGTTTGCTCTGGCGCAGAAAAGCCACGCTGTCGTTCGCTATCAGGTCCGGGTAATAGTCCTTGCTGTACTCGAAGCCGTGCTTTATCTTCTTCCCGTTCATGTTGACGCTGTAGTTGTAGTACCGTGAATTCATTATGAGCCCTCCCCACTCCCGCCAGCCCGGCGGTATGTACGAGCCGTTGTACTTGTTCAGATACTTGCCGAAGTACCCTGAAACGTGTGTTTGCGATAACGCGTGGATTGAATTCGCGCGAGGCCTGGCGGAGTCGGTTCGACGAACCGATTTCACCGTGGGACGCGAGCGGGGCTCTTAATGCCGATTGCTGCGCGTGTATTTCAAGGGGATAGCTATTTCATAGGATGGTGGGTTCGTTCTTTAAAGGGTTTCAAGAGGTTTCGTAAAAATCACTGAATCAGGGCTCGCGATCGTATGAGTAATAGTCGCACGAGGCGTGGCCGGTTCATTACACCCGGGCCTGACGAAAAAAGCCTTCCACCCTCCGACTATCGCAATAATAATTAATGTGCTATGGACACGCTCGGCTCGTCGCAGGAACTGACTCATGTAACAGATCGATTAACCGTACGCCTGACGGTTCACTTTTATTTCACGCGGCTGGTATCAGCGTGCACGATCAACCGTACAGAAACTATGCGCAGAATTTCCTCCGAGAAATCTACACAATACACCACGAACGAGAAGGAAATCGACTTGCAACAAGGCAAGGCTACCAGTGGCTGATGTCCAAAGGTAGAGGCGGTTTGAAAGATATCCACTGCCCGACGGAACAACGTACCCCAAAGACCACCACGAGGCCACCAGGCGTTTACAAATCTCGCGTCACGAGTCCAGCTGACGCGAAAGAAAAAGGACCCCTAAGCTAATGAAATTTGCACTTTCCCACGAGAACCCGCTCCCACGAAAGCCCTCGGGCGAGAAAATCCCGAGGAGCAGCTTTCCTCGCCGAAGGGCCCCGATAAATCAAAAGCCAATCCCATTTTCCGCCCTCCTGCCCCACCGTGCACGCGTATAAAGCCGCGTCGGTCAAGATTCATCTCGCCGAACACGTTGAATTATTCATACGGGCAGAGCATCAAATAATTAATTCAAAAGTACCGGAGCCGCGTCCGTCCCTTTCGCCTGTCCCTACATACCTGCGGCCGGTAGCCGCGGTAGGGCTCGACGTATCGAGCCTATAACCGAGGCTTATTTATAACAGTGGCGGGGACTCGGTCGTTCTGGGCAACTTTTTGCGGGGCCAGGACCACACCGAGCCGGGGACCAATCGCATTACTCTGTCGTTTTGCGTTAACCGATGACATCTCAATAAAGGGCCGCCTTGTCCGCTAAATATAAAGAACAGTAAATCTTCCTGGAACGGGGGTAGCCGGTTCCAGCGAAAATTCCGAGGCCGCGGGCCTCTTCGGCGACCTCGGTGCAGGGCTGGATGGCTCCAGGCGGCCACCAGATGACGGCTGACATTTTGTCAGGAAAAGCCTCATCTAATAAACGGTCCTTTCATCTGCGATTGAAATACCGGACGTTCCGTTCACCGGCGATGGGAAGTTCGAGCTGGGTTTTTATTGATAGGAGCCTCTAGCGACCGGAAGATGGGGAAACGAAAGGGTCGCGGATTAATTAGCGACGTGGTTGGAAAGTTTTCCCCGTCACGCCGCCGGATACTTTTTTGGGGGGCATTTTTTGAAACCGAGACACGTTTCTCACGGAACAGGTTTAAAGGATCACGCTGATCTGACCGTGGAATTTGCATAAACGACTGCTGGCCCAGAACCGGTGGCTGGCAGCTTCCACGATTGCGCTTTAATTATCGATAATTCGAGCTTGCTCGGCGGCGTGCTGTGCATGCGTCCGTCCAATCACGCTGCGCCGAGTTATCGCTCGGTTAATCGAATTAATCGGGCACGAGTTATGCAAAATTACGCTCCTCCGGGATGGAGAAGATGACAGTGTAGCCTACTCCGTGGCAAGTGCCTAGCAATTTATCATCACAAAGTAACTGAAAAAGTATTACTCTGTAGTTTCAACTGGTTTCTGGACGAAGAACCAGTTTAAATATTTTAAACCACATTCATCCGCATCTGCCCGTATCGATTCGTTTGCTTCATCCGCGGGGTCGTTGCTACGGTCGCCTCAAGTGTACTCCACCGTGCACGCTGACTTAGCGCCAGCCTAAAAATACCTGGATGCACTAGGGCAGCCGTAAATATCAATTAGATCCTTATCGCGAGGCGCTATGCATGCGAGGAACGCGAGAGGCCCGTGGTACACTGCGCTCCAATAACGATCGAAGCCGCCCGTAACGGGGGTCTAATTGGCGCCTCGTCATTCCAGTTAATCACTGTCCTCGTGCCTTTCATCGAGATACGCTATCGCCGCGTAAAAACGCATTCCTCTGGCAGCGTTATCAGGGAAAGGAGGAGCCGCGGGTCCGAATCTCGCCCGTCTCCGCGTCTATCCCCAGCGGTTCGTTTCTCGCGCGGAATAGATCGCGTTTTCAATTATAACCGCGGCGTGTGCTCCGACCATTTTTCATCTCCGTGTACCCGTGCCACCGTCCCAGGCTTTCAGCTCGCGATACGTGTATGGTCGTCGTTATCCGAGCACTCGTCCCCCGAAGACTGGTCTACGTCAGAGGAGCTGAACCTTCGTCCGCGTCGCTCCAGATTCGACGCGGCCCGTTGGCTCTGATACATCCTTTTCACGAATCCGTCGGTTGGCCTGGCCCATATTCTCCGCTGCATGCCGCCGTGTATCCACTGCATCGACCGCTGCACAACCCACCCTCGTTGCTCCCCACGTCCACTCGTTTTGTTTGTCCCGAGCGGAGCACGGGCCGCGCGACTGGCGCCAGGATATCACGGCTCCTCCTCCTTCGTCCTTTTGTCCCGTTCTGTCGGACAGGCCGATCGACCGCGCTGCTGCGTCCCGGCTTTTTTCACGATCGGACGTCGCGCCGGGACTCCGGCCCCGCTGTTTCTGCATTTTCACCCGCGCCGCGCGCTTTTTCTACAGGGCCGCCTCGGCCTTTCCGGCTGGCCGGGAAGCAACAGGTAACGCACACCGCGGCATCGGTGGTCTCGAATCGTTCGAATCGACCCACTTAACCCTCTCGAAGGGAGAACTCTCGTTTGGCTGGCGCAGAGACTTTCTGCGTCTACCCTTTTGTGCTGGGAGCCTTTTGTGAGCGGAGCCAAACGATGAGACGTTACTTTCGACGCGAAGCGAATCTACTATATGCAGGTTTTTACGCAGCATAGTGGATCCAGAATAATGTTCAGGGTGTAGTGCGCCACGCGAAAGCGACAGGGTGCAAATTAACAAGGCTAAGCGCACCAGGTATATTTAGAGCATCGCGATGCGCCAAATCGGCAATAGGACTTCCCAATTATGTTGGCCAGGCGTTTCGTGCACCAGGGGTATTAGCCCCCTTTCCCGGGGAGGCTCGTCGATCGTTTGCATGCGCTGCTGACTCGAGCCTACGTTCGTACGATTCCACGTCAGTCCTTAGACCTCGATTTAAAGGTGCATCGCATGCATCCTCGGCTCTAACGAGTCGCTCAACGATCAGCCCGTAAAAAGAGGAGTCGTGTGAATGCAAACGCCGAGGGAGACGAAGATGATGGACACGCGACTGGTCTTTCGAAAAATAGTGCCCCTTCTTGCCTAAGATTCCGGGAAGTTTGCTCTTCGATTACAAGTATTCTGAACAAACACGAAGACTCGTCTTAAGAGTTCTTTGGAATTCTTGGAAAAGCTTCGTCCTCGATCGCAGAGGGTTCGGGCCAGAAGCGAACGAGTTCTGCGAGGTTGAAAGGCATCGCATTATCGATGCAATTAGGTCCCTTTTATTCACCCGTCATTACAAACTATTATATTCAATAAGAGCAACGATTCCCCCCGGACATTAATCATAGAAACCGTTCCTGACAACTTTCACGGTACCAACAGTCTTACGCCGAGACGGTCATTATGCAGTTATCGTGATTATGCAGATAATAGGGGTCGATTTGTCTTATTACTGGCATGAGCGTCTGCTGCGTCGTAAAGATCTTATGCGTCGCGGTCTTCCTGCTCCTCGTTTATTCTCGGCTGTCCATTTTCGCCGCGGCGAGTGGGTTTCATCGAACGGGGTGTGTTGTGCGACGCGGCGAAGAGCCGTGCCAGGCGAGACGGCAGAGTTGCAATCACAATGCGTGATCCATTTACAATCAATCGCGAGCGCTGTACGAGTCGCGCTCCGTCCAAGGGAGGAACGCCTCTGATTTGCAGCTGCACCTGAATCGCCATGACGATTATCTGTTCCCGACTCCCACGTGTGCCGCGTTGCTGTTTCATATTTCTTTTGGAATCCGAGTGGGTGCTCCTCGCAGGAACATGTTCTGCACGTGTCTCCCCTTGGATTTTATCCGTGGTGCATTTCCGAGGGAGATTATCGAAGAGCATGGACACGGATCTTGAACGCACTTTATCTGCTCGCAGAGTGGAAGGAATGAAGGTGCGAAAGCGTCTTTCAAAGTTTCACCGGAAGGGTTGAGAACTTTTCTACTGTCCTGAATCCACTGTCCCCTGCTAGACCCATAATTCACTCCTTTGATATCGCGAGTCTCGCAAAAAATCACAGCTCCCCCCTCCATCCCCATTGAAAAAGGCCTGCGGAGAAGCCGTCGGGGCGGCAGCTTAAGGTGTCACGCGTTTTCGCCGAATCGCAGCGAGCGTCGCGCGCCTTTTGACGACGCAGAAGAGAGGGTCGCGAAACCCCGATGAATGCAGCGATCCGCAGGGCTGCACCTGCACCGTGGGGGCCCTTTTGTGCACGCCATGTGTGCGACCCTAGTGTATCTTCCAGCGAGCGTGTGGGTGCCCCGCGTTAGTCCGGCTCGTCTTCGACCTCCTCGCTTTCCCCTGCGAGCCTCGCTCCCCTTTTCCCCTCGTGTCCCACGAGCACTCGAAAAACTGGCGGCGCGTCCTCTCGAGCCGCAACAGCCGCGAACAATGCTCTTCCCCGGGTCTGCTGCTCGGCGCGATTTAAATTTAGATAATCTCACCTGCACCAACTGGAGGGAACTTTGCACTTCTCGCGCATATTCGGGTGCTCCTAGGAAAGGTACCGTAGACTCTTTTCGAGCATTTTCTGCTCGGGAAACTTGTGCTTCTGTTGCCTGATGTGATTGAAATCGCTGGCGCGATGCTACTGCACATTTCAGTGCGAAGTTGTTGGGCTTTTGGATCTAGCAGGACTCTGAAATCCTCGTATGTATCACCGAGCCCACTTCAAGTGGTGGATTCTTAACTAAATAGCTACGAGAGGTCTGCTCACAATTCAAAAGGATTAGAAGATTGATTCCTTCAGTATTCAGACCCGTTGGTTCGTATAGGGCCACTGAAACTGTCATATCAGAATTGCGAAAGCAGAGCCCCTCTGTCTCTTAATATTCAGCATGTCGACCACCCCCGTCCTAGCGCGTTGTATCATGCGCACGTCCATGTAGATGCCCCGATGCGATTCAATGGATCCTCGCAGTCGCGGGGGAGAGTAACGGCTACGTCAGCGACGAGCCGCGGAGCAACAACAGCAACCTGGGTATCCTGATAACGCCCGGGGCTCGCTCCAGGATCCTCACGAACGGTCCAGCGGACTTTCGTGCGGCACCGCCGCATCTCTGCTTGTATCTATGTTCGCTTCCCTCCATCCCTCTCTTCAGGGCCCTACGATCGTGTCCATGGTACACAGTTTGAATAGCGCCAGATACCGTCTTCTGTATGTAGGTCTTTTGCTCGCTGGCCACTCCGAATCCCCCTTCTGATGGAACCCCTCGGTTATCTCCGAAGCGCGTCAGTTTCAACGCAGATTGAAATATCTTTCCCCGAATCTCGTAGATCCGGCCCACGCTTCAAGCCTAGACACTCCATTAAAATCTGCTCGCGTGAAAGAATTCTGTACCGCGTCTAGGTCTCGAGGTCTTCGATTGATTTAAGAGTGGCCAGCTGATGTTTACGAGAGACATCAAGCACTAGACGTGCAGAGAGATTCGAACACGCCTAGGGGAACGGTGGACCTGCGGCAAGCATCGCGAATTATGGGACAACGGGCAGGGAAGGCGAATCGTGCAACGCGATGTATCGTTTACTAGGATCTCTTCAAGTCATCGGGACTCTGTGTCCCCTTCACCGCTCCCCTGGTTCCCTCTCGCTGTACGGTTGTACCTGCGATTCGAGGAATACCCCATTCGATTGCCATATACGACATATCCCGGAACCGTGCGAACTTACAAGCGTATAAGGAGATTTGTTTTATTACCGGCCGGCCTCGCGGCCTCGTGCGTGAGGGTCGGGCACAGGCTCCTCGGGGTACGTCGATGCGAAAATACGGCCACGGACAATCGAGCACGCTGGCGGGACGTAAATTCCATGAAAGGATTCGCGATCCTTATAGGTATAAATTTTCTTACCGTGGACGCGACTGCGGGCCCAAGCGGGTCGTCAATCGCGCAATTCAATCTGGCTGTAAATATTTAAGAGCAGGAAGCGAGTACAGCAGGGCTGCTGACTTTCTTTGAAGAAACACTGGGCCTTACTAGAGTAATCAGAGCTCGTGCGAGGGCTCGCGAATTAATGGAGGCTCGACCCCTAATAGCTCGTTGCAGGAGCGCCGAATAACAGTTCCGAAAAGCATCAAAGGAGATATCCATTGAGCGGAAGGGTCGAGGAGCACGGCGTTTCTCGTGCATAGCCATTTCCTGCCCGCACTGCGCGCCCGCCCCGGCCGTGCGAAAATCTGATATCGGTGAATTAGGTTTTAAGCACACCTATGCGAAGCTACGTAAATTACATGGTAGGAAATAGCCGTGAGATAAGGGGTGTATCCGCCCCTGCGTGCTTAACCGCCGATACGAGGCCGCAAGCCTGCAACGTCTCGACTGTATCTGAGACTGTTAATACAGTAGAGAAATGGAAGTAGATAAACGCGAAAGAACGAGGAGAAAGGTCCACACGATCTCGTGTCGCGAAGCAATTACTTCTTACTTCTCCAATTGGTCCACTTTGACGGGCCTTTTAAAATACCTTCTACCTTCAGAAGCTATTGAATCATCGCTGTATAAACATTACAAAACTGTACAGTGTACACGGTTCAACGGCGCCTCGTACCTCTCTCCAAGAAGCTTTCTGGAAACGCGCATGCAACCCGTTAATTATCGAGAGTATTTCCTTGGCAGCCTCCAGAAAACACACCTCTGGACCGCGGGAAAAATTCATCCAAGGTATAAACGCGGCGCATAGACCGCTTCGAAAGAGAGAACAGCCAGCGACGCTATTTATCGAGGGTATCGTGCAAACAGACTCGGTTGCAGTTCTCTCTTAACTCCTTCAAAGAGCCCGAACGTGTACTTATACGATTCGTACCTTTCCCCCTTTTAAACTGTTTCGTTGCACGCCAGGCAGGATCGACTAGAGCGCGGTCGCGTGATATCCTTTCCGAGAAACCGGCAGCGGGATCGAAATGCCACGGATGGTCGGGTTAATAAGTGGATCAGCGTTCGGCATCGTGCTCGATTTGCATAGGCAGATCGCCGCGGCCCAGTGTGGGATCCACGGGACGTCGATCACCCGAAGCTTGTTCCTCCGCGAAATCTATTAAGATCCATCCAGATATTCTATTAAGATATCAAGGCTTGGGCAGCGATGCGGCGGATAGCCTTCCAGCCGACGCTATGCATCGGGCTGCAACGATCGATCAGCTCGGCGTAGATGCATCTCGTATCGGTTACACCGTGTTGCACCGAAAGGTCCTTGACATTTTCGACGGCTGTGCGCTGAAGGAGTGCGTCGCGTAAGGGCAAACACGCCGTTCGTGTTTGACGATCGTTTCCCTCCGCCGTTAGGATTTTCAGTTAACAGGTCTGACCGGTGCAAGCTACGCTACCGAATCTCTCCTCCCAGCGTTCTCGCTTTCAACACCTCCGGACTCGTGGAATCGAGAGTCCTTTGGTTATCCTACCGGTGGATCTATTCTCTGGCTGGCACGGCACATCTCGACCCGTGTGTGGCCTTATCATTATACCCCGCGGGCCGCAAAGGGCGTCGTAAAGTGGAAAAAAATCGTCTAAGCACGCAGTCAAAACCCTTCTTCCTTTCTTTTTTCATCGAATCTTCGTGTGAAATTTACACGGCTCGTGATCGGAGGATCACCTGCTCGAATGGTCCACTAAATCCACGTGGTGTATAGGTACTCGTTTCATTCTTCGCATCGACTTGGTACCTCCCGAATCCTTCCAATAACACCCCGTAAATCAGGGTATGTACACAGGAAAGCACCCTGTACACATCGAATTCATCGTCCACTGGGAAAAATCAATACGAAAGCTCCCAGCGCGGGAGGTTCCTTCGTGTTCGTTGGAAGACAAGCAGAACGCGAAAGGACAGGAACAATCGGGGCAAAATACCGTTTCCTCGGCTCCGCCTCGCGTTTACTTCCTGTGTGGCGTTCTGCGTCGACCAGAGAGCGCAGTCGATAAAAGGGACGCTGTCATCGATCGTCGATCGAATGCCAGGGTTGCGTGGGTTCCGCGAGATTCGAGGCTCGCGATCCGCCTGGGCAGAGGCTAGCTTTGTAGAGCCTGGCGATCCTCGTTCGTCTGAGAGTGAAGCCTCCTCTCTAGGCGCTAGTATCCCCGTTTCATATCTGTTGGCAAGATTCACGCGCATGCACCCTTGGCTAACAGAGAGGAACGATCGCGTACTAGTTTCTCGGACCTAATTAGCATCGGCGAATTCAGGTCTAGTTTCACGCGTTGTGCCTGGGCAGCAGCCGGGTCTCGAATGCGGCCTAAAGGTGAGCCGTAACGTATGCGCGCGTGACAAGATCCTCTTGCGAAGATAGCGAGGAAAATTTGTCGCCCCGGCCTGCCAGCCCGGTATTCTGGTCAGGGACACTCGGGCGTACAACGGGCGACGATAACGAAACCAGTTCTCTTTCTCTTCTGCGGCCGTTCCGTGCCGGCGATCGGGCCCGGCCGTCGCGGATCACGGCTCATAATTATTCGAGGGACGATGCAAAACGATCCTAGACGCCCGTCCAATCGAATATTCCCCCCGTCGCGGTCCCTACCGAGGCGGGCGGAAACGTGACGCCAACGAGCTGTGAGAACAGCGTCCTCTTAATTTCCGAGACGGGGAAGAAGGTACTGAAGTAGCCAGGCGGTCACGAGCAAACCGGATCGCTAGGAGGTTTGTTTAATGCAAGCGTGGTCTGCGTAATTTCAACTCATTTCATCGAAGATGGATAGCTGTCTATCCGCCTAGGCTAAAGGTGAATCACCACGGAGCAAATTGATTAATTATCGCCCTGCCTCTCGATACCCTGTCTTTTTACTAGGGGAGGGACTGGGTTAGCCATTAACCAGAGATCCCCGCGACTGGGGCACTATTAGGAGGAGCGTGGTGGTAATTAGCATACACTTTCCAACATCCAAACAGATCGATGGGCTCCGTTGCCTTGCTGGGTTGCTTCGAGGAAGCGCCATGGAAACACCGGGATTGCAAGATTTTTGGAAAGCCGCCAATCCCCTGCCGGATGTGGACGAGGCTTAAAGGCTGAGAAACCTGGCCGCGTTCAGGGAGCAACGTCCTGCCAGCTCTTCTCGAATATGGTCGTACGTAGAGAAGCTGGCGTGGATGTACGGACAAGGAGAGACGTCGTGGTTAAAGGGAATGCACGGGGCTCGAAGGGCTCCCGCCCGACAGGAGCAGTCCTGTCCTGACCATCGAAGGGTCGAACTGTCACGATCGTGAGAAGATTTTTGTCTCGGCGATTGCTGCCTCGCGCGCACCCCTCCGCCGCTCGTGATCTCTTTTCTTATGGCGCACTCCCGCCGTCGAGTGATCGACGACGATGTGGCGCAGAGAATTCGAATGCACGGGGCCTGGTTTCTTCAGTCGCTTTCACGAATAATCTTCCAGCGAGATAGCCTCGCAGGATCTATGAGCGCTCGCCAACTGAGATATTGCACCGTTTGCTCTAATTTACAAGGATCCTGGTCGGCTGTGCCTAGCCTTTTAAGAGGCCACGATAGTGACCGTGATCTGTCCTCTCACGGGGACCAGGGTCCTTTTCTTGGGGGACTGAAAAGTGGGAGAAAGTGGCTGATAGGGATGGGTTACTGGGCGGAAGGATATTTCTAGTTGCTATTCGCTGTTAGACAAACGATGTCGTTAGGGGTAATGGGAATGACTGTTCGTGGAAGATTACGATGATGATTTTAGGCACAGCAATTTCTTATCGCGTACCCTTGCCTCGGTGGCCAGATCGGTTACTAGATCGAGCGTTCGGTACATGAAGCGTGCCAGCTCTCAACCGTAATTTCTTATAATGGATCCGCGAAGGCAACAGCGGAGTAATTTCCAGCGTAATTTGGAGATAAGTCCAGAGATTCGGAGATAAGCGTTCGGCAAAGTAGGCTATTCGGGGCAGCGCACTTGAGGTTCAAGATAAAAGTGCAAAGAAGAGGAAGGCTTAATCAGTTACCGTCGACTTGAAGGGTAGCTTAGTCAGAGGTGGAGGTCATGAGTCCTCTTTCCTCGGGATTACAATGTTCCTTGAGCGTTTTAAGGTCTCCCTGCTGGAAGTCCTCCTAAGTATGTTTCGAACGAAGCACGGTCGTGAAGATGGAGCTGTTGGAACGAGATGACTTATCCGGAGGAGCCATTACTTCCAGGCGACTGCTTCTTGGATTAGGAGTCTAACGTGCAAATACCCCAAGTTCCATGTTGGGTATCAGAATTCATCGGGCGGGTTAAAACTCCGCGTTCCCCACCCCCTCCCGGATCGATTAATCCTCAAAGCCTTTCCAAACCGTTGCCACGAGGTCGACCGATCCTGCTTGGAGAGCGCTCCGTGCAGCCTCAGATCGCTCGAAGCCGCGCAAAAAGGTGTCTGTAAACACCTGCATCCGACGGGAAGCCCCCTCGAAAAGGCGAAGGAGGCAGCGTTGAAACCTTACCGCAGATTCGAACGAGATAACTCGACCGCCTTCGGTGAAATTGCAAAAGGACGAGACGCCAGAGGTGTCGAGTATATATTCCCCGGCCCTCGGATGTGTTTACCTTGAATCGGGCTCGCTCTCTTCTTCCTCTGGTCTGGCTCAATGCCGAAGGATACTCGTTAAACGTCCGATTCAGCCGCTGGACCGTTCGTCCTCGATCATCGACCGGCGTTTGAAAAAAAAGCCTAGCGCTAGATCCGAACCCAGTCCACCTGACCGACTCCTCGATACCTCGTAATTGTATCCCATCGATGCATTCGCGTCTGGGATGTACCGACGAGAGGCTGCCTCTCGAGCGCCGGCAACTAGGGAACAATGCAAACACAATCGACGATGCAGCTGCAATTCATCCGCTACGCTCGATGCGCCGACGGTTCCAGAATTACTGTTCCCGATGATCGATCGCGCGGAGAGCGACGCCGATGCAACTGCGATTATGTTGCAATCGTTTTTGGCCGCGTCGAGGAGCCTCCGCTGCTTCTGCAATCGGCTAAGTTTCGACTGAGCTTCGCCGAAGTTTCGCCGTGGCTATCCGCGGCGATGAGGGAACACGAAGGAAGAAGCACAATTGGGCGAGATCGAACCTCCAGGATTCTACGGGAATCCGTTGCAATATTCGATCCGGCGAGCTGAATTCGAGCGTGTCTTGGTTGTCACGTAATTACGGCCCCATGATTGAGGATGAAACGTAACCTGGGTTGCCGTGCTCTTCCAACGACCTGCTTCGACATCTCTCGCTCTTGTTTCGAACTTAGGAGAAGGATGAGTATTAACAGTTCCCTGGATATTGTAATGGCCGAAGATTTTTGGCATTCAGAGGAGCGATGATCGCGTGGAGCGCGATGTAAAGGGACGACAGGAAGGCTTTCGACCTGTCCCAATTGAAAAATCTCGGCCAGAGCGCAATGGACCGTTTCCACGGCGGTAATTGCTTATGCAACAAGGATTTATCGTGTCGAACGTATGATACTTGACTCCAATTACTCGGCCAGAGCGTTGCGCTCTCGCGCAGAAATAAATAGAGGCTTCGCTTCAATTGGAGGTGGCCAGATTCTCTCTCGCGTTCGCAATGTCAGAGGTCAGCGAATGCTCGGTGACGTACCGCGACCGTTCCCTTGACTAATCACCGTCGTCGACAAATGGCAAATTCCTCTAGCCGAGCGGCGATCGTTAAGGCCCAACGCGCGACCGCTAACGAAGAAACGCGGGGCAATAAATAATTCTTCAGGAATCCCGGCGCGGATAAACGCTACGTCGACAACTACAAATCGCCTGAATTATCGGTTCCTCGATGCTGGAGGCCGGTCACGCGGTAAACTTCGTCAATGCTCGCCCTATTTGTGTCTTCCATTGCATGAAAACACTCAGGACTACTTAATTCCAGAAGCACGGTGCAAAGTGGAAGATGATCATCTGGACGCCATCTCTGAAAGAGTTATTTCGAGGGGTCCTTCGAATTCGTTCGTCGATTTCGTTGATAAATCCTGATGGAGCCACTTTGATTACTTGAACGCGAGGCCTCGTGCACGCGAAAGCTGAGCCGCAGCTCGCGTGACTCCTTCTGTGGACGTGGTCTTGAAGGACACCTTGGAGGAGGTGCCCGTGATCGAGAGGGGGTGAAAAGAGATCGGGTTGATCGGCGAGTACTCACCGGTACGATATCCCGCGTTGCTCAGGTAAGCGGCAAACGAGTGGGGCTCGTGATCTCGTTGCCACTGGGGGCTGCTGCAGTTGTCGTTGTTGGTGAAGACCTCGTGATTGTGCACGTAACGGCCGGTCAGCAAGGAGCTCCTGCTCGGACAACACATGGGAGTGGTCACGTATGCGTGCCTCAGCTCGGCT
Source organism: Andrena cerasifolii (assembly GCF_050908995.1). NCBI lineage: Eukaryota > Metazoa > Arthropoda > Insecta > Hymenoptera > Andrenidae > Andrena > Andrena cerasifolii. The sequence continues at coordinate 4,728,420 of NC_135133.1, read as the reverse complement.
CCCTCGTCCCTTATTCGCTTCAGGGTCCGTGGCATGAAGTTCAGCGAACCTGAGGGATTGGACCAACCGCAACAGACGATCAAAAGATTCGTTCGTTCTTTCGTTCGGCGGATCTACGCGCGCCAAAAGGAACTCGACCGGGATTGCGAGCCAGACAGAGGCTTCTATCTCTCGGGAGGGGGATTACTTTTTCGGAGAAGGAGAGATTCTTTCATTAGGGAATCGAATTTTCTCCCTCATTCTCGCTAACCACGCAGCGTCAGTTCCTTTTCATTCATATTCCAAGCTCACTGTATTCCAAAAATAATATCTACTGATAGCAAAAGTCTCTGCTGGAGCTTTGAAATTCAAATGGTACCTACACCTGCACCTCTGTATTAATCGCGGAAGTAGCTGCAGCAGCTAGGTTAAAAGTAACAGCAGAACTAACCCAGTTCGACGTCCTGATCGTCTGTCAGAAGCAGGACTATGTTCGGCTTTCTCTCTCTGGGCTGCTGATACGGCAGATAGGGGGAGTTGGACTGGGCGTTGTAATTGTTGTTGCCATTGTAATTAGACTTGTGAAGGGAACCGCGACGCTGGCCACCGTACACGTCGTCCGCAGGGGCGTCCGCGTCCGTTCGCCTGGCATTGACGCCCAACAATAGCAAGGCCAAAAACTGCAGTAACTTCCTCATGGTGGCGGCTGGTCGTCGGTTGCAGGCTCTTTCTCTCAATCGAGTGTCATATCATGGCTGCTGCTCCTGTAACAACCGAGGTGCGTCGAGCGTTAACGAACCATTGCTTCTGACATTGATTGGATGGAAACGCGATAAGTCTTTCTTCCGAACTCTGGACCTCCGCAGGACCGATACTCTACCCCCCACACAATTGGCTATTTTCAGGATAAATCTAGCATTCTGGGGGCAATCCTGGCTTATCACTTTCTTCTCCCATCCCTCTTTAGATCCTATTTCAGATGAGACATTTTAGGGACTTATGTTCGAGGTACACTGAATAGGTAGCGATAGCAAAGCTAAGAAAACCCTGAAAAGGCATGGGAAATGGTACAAATTATTTGTGATTGCCCGTAGAGACCCTCAATGCTCAGGAAGCCTCAAGCACCCTCGCATCATATTTCGTGTCTCCCGAAGAAGTCTCGGAAGAATGCTCCTCCTAGAAATAACTCGATCGAGATTAAGACACTGCAAGTGTACCTGTCACTCGAAGCTTGTAAGGTATCAGGCATTACAGGCGTTCGCCTGAGCACGTTTTGAGCGCGAACAACGCGTGCACCTCGATACAGAAATATAGTTAGCTACTTGTGCTCGAACAGCCTCTTACACTGGCCCAACTTCCGCGGTCTAGAGCCGTCGCTTTTCCTAACTAACGTTTTCAAGTGCCGTGTTCCGACGCGGAAATCAAGTTTACACGGCCGCGCATCCTCTCCTCGCGCCACACAAGACGATCCGGCGACTGTGGTCTGGGTTACCACCGGCTTCAAACATCGCTCTGGGGACTGAGATTCTTGCTCGACCGAAACGGATCGCGTAACAGCTTATTGAGTGTGCGGCAGGATACGCGATCGCTAATTATCGCCAGTAACTCGGTAAATGGCCCCGGTATCGAAACGTACCGTGCGAAACAATTACCGAGGAACGCGATCGATTCCCAGCTAGAGCGCACCTCTAGCCGAATACCTCGCCGTCTGGACGTGATCCCCGTAACAGAATAGCCCCGGCCAGGTCTTGCTGCCCGGAGAAAGATGAAGGACGTAAAAAAGAATGGACGAGCGCGGCCTAACCGGGCTACGGGCGCACAGCGCGACCATAATCGGATAGCCGGGGGTTTTATGGCAAACCCCGTCGCATTCCTCCCGGCGGACATCTCGCGGACGATCGACGGCCCTCGTAAATAGTCGTTAGCACCTGAATTATCCGTGTCTCATCGAATGGATTATAGCCGTCGCTTAAATCAACCGTGTACCCAACATCTATGCATTTCCTCTAGGACCGGGGACGGATACCTCTTTATTACTCCCCATAAATAGCTATAGCCTGCTCGCAGAAATAATCCGCTTGGCAGACCTTCCATCAGACGTCCTGGCGCGACGTCGTGTATCACTGTGGACGAGTAGACGGCCGGTGTTAAGGAAACTTCGGACACCTGTGGGTCTTGGAATTGGAAACAATCAGTTGTTTAGTAACAGCGAGTAATACACTCGGCGTTACGTTGCAGCTGATCGTTCTTTGTTGAAGATCGGGCAGGACGTGGCCGAGGATAGGTGGATAGATTCAGGAGTGGTATTTGAAAGATAAGGCGAATATTGTTGGGTCGAGAATGCTGTTGAGTTTTTACTCGTTTTGGGGAGCAATGCCGGGGTACGAGCGGGTAGGAGGCATTTCAGGATCGCTCTAAAGGCGACCGGCGATTTCGATCGAGGCGTGGAAGAATGGGAGACCGACGTTTTAAGCCGGGAAACGGAACACAAGCGAATTTACGATGCGGTTCGATCGGTTCCCACGGGCTGGGTGGAAAGGGGTTTTCGCGGAGGAAGGGGCGGCATTCGCGTCGCGATCTTTCCCGCCCGACCTATTTCCGGGGGAGTACGGCCTTTTATTAAATTTCTCGCTACGTGCCATTCTGTTCTCGCTGTTTCGACGACGCGACGGGAATAAGAAACGCTCCTGTTGCCGGTTGTTGCCGGTTGTTGCCGCGTTTCGAGTGACGTCCTCTCCTCCTCCCCCTCGTTGCCCCGTGACGACACACTTTGCATCGGAACATTAATTTCCTTCCTCCCCGGCGACGATATTAACTCGGTATTTCACTCGAGCGCTCCCCGGATTTCATCTGGACGCGCCTTTAAATACGATCGTGACTGGGAATAAGTTCAGGTGCGAGAACCGCCGGCAAGTACACGGGTACATGGGAATCTACCATCGTAAAGTTCACGCGGGCAGAGGTGTAGCGCTCATAGATCCGGCGAAAGCGAGATTTCATCTTCGCGCGGCCACCTGGCGAGCGGTGTTCCGCGGCGAACAAGAGCTTCACCTGTCCTCGTGCAGTAGATAACGGCGATACAAGTGGATCCACGGGTTGTCTAATCCCTCAAGATGGATTTCCCCGGTCCCCCGTCACAGTCGTCTAACTGCGATCCTCTAAATCGTTTATCTATGTTTTTTGCGGACGCAGCTTTCAAGCGGACACGTGAATCTTTAACCCTTCGAAGCTGGTGTAATTTATGCAAATTAATCGAACCATCTGGCCAACTTGGATTCGTCCGAGGATACGTTCACCCGCTCGAGAAACATATCTTTTCTCCAGCTTCTCTGACACGCTGGAGGAAGCGTCAGGATTATGGATCGCTAATTAACGAGTCGTACTCGCAGCGGAGAAGAGCGAGCCGGCTTTAGCCGGGTCTAGAGGCGGCTGGAAAGATGTCAGGAAGTGATGTCACGGCCGATCTGGCTGGTCGATCCGGTGGCTCGGATCCCGCATTAATTACCGCTAATTGATAATCACCTCGCCTCCGTTGGCGGATCAGGTAGGCAAATAAGAGCAAGCAGGAGAGAGAGAGGCTGGGAGGGGCTCGTGCATCGAAGAAACAGCGTGCTCCTCCTTCTCCCTGGTTCGCCCTGCTGCACACGGGCCTTGCCAAAAGGATTCTCGCGCGATACATTATGCAATTTATCGCGTCGTAATTGGGTATACGGACGCCGATTAATTCGTCCGAGCTTCGAGGAACTCCACAGAATTCCCTCAGTGTACACGGAGAACGGTGTCAGGGTCGAATAGCAATCGAATTCGAACACACCATGTGTCTGACTTTGACGGTGCTGCTTCTACTGATTTTCTCATCGGGGCGTCTATCTTCCAAGGCTCTGGGCTCTACACTCGATTATGTACCACGGCACATGTCCCAACGCGAACCTCGTCACACGGGTCCCTTTGTAGAGACATTCGCGAATGCTCTTCCGAGAATTCGTTAACACCAGAAGAAACGCTGAAAGCCAACGATTGTTTTACCACTTGACAGTGGGCACGCGTAACTTGCACCTTTTCAAGCAAAACGCATCAGTGCATTGAACCCTGGCATTCCCTCTCGCAGCTCAGCCGACCAGCGCGACAATAGCTAAGAATAGTAAAACAATAATCCCTCCGCGCCCGTTTCGCAACCGCGGGAATTGAGTAACAGCGGCTTTGTCGCCGTTCCATTTACAGCCGTTGCCATCACTCAAGCACCAAAGAGGTGACTTCAACGTCTCCCGTGTTCCCTCCGTGCTCCTTCACCTTAGAAATCAGCGATGTCGTTCGTTCGCGCCTAATCCAGACGCAGCGCAGACTTCTGGGCGACCAGGCTCGTAAATATTGCGCCCGCGGTGTCGAAGAATCCCGGAGACGAGCTGCATAAAGCAGACGCGCTGCCTCGTTTGCATTCGATCGGCGCGCACACACACGTGGCCCTCCCCTCCGCCAACCTGCCCCCGTCTTCCTTGATTCGTTTCCACGGATCGTTTCCTTCGCCACAGTAATTCACGCGTACGCGCGAGCACGTCCCCGATGGCCGCGTGGGTGGCGAGCCATCGACAGATGCACGCTATATACGGCGCAGTAGGTCGCAGGTAAAACGGATGTTACGTGAAAACCTGCGACGCGACGCGCTCCTCTCCGCCGCGAGTGTAGGTCGGTCCTCTTTAGGTCGCGTCGTCGCCATCGTCCTGGAGGAAGTGGATATTCATCCGAGGCGTTCGCCTCGCGTGGGAAGCGTCGCGATATTTACGAGCAGCTAAACGATCGTGCCCGTTGATCACGATAACGATCAACGGGCACAATACACGGCATCGGAGACGCGGGCGAGAATCACGTACGTATCTCTGAAATGCGAGTTGGCGCGCTTCGAGAATTCGCGGCGTTACATGTAGGTACCTACTGAAATACGTTGCTAACTCGGCGGCGAGCAAATGGGCATTTGTTGAGGAACAGAAATGGCACATTGATATGATCTACCGTTGTGTTAGCTCTCCTATTTTGCAACCGAGGTAGCCGTTGTATAGTTTCTGACAGTTTCCACCTCGACGCTAACACACTTGCTTTCAAACCTCACTTCCATAAGTCTGAACTTTTTTATGCGCAGAATGGTTTGAAAAATCAGGGACTCGATCTAGAAGCCAACACTCGTAGGTGTACGTAAGTAGGTAATCGATAAACTTCCAAGGCGCCGCACAGTGTAACGAGTACATATAGAATAGGAAAAAAATTAAAAAATCAATTTTACATTAAGATACACTCATTTACATGTAATTGATATGTTAATCATATTTATACGCAAAAAAAAATAATTTTTAACTTGAAATAATTCATTAAAATATATTTTTGTACATAATAAAAGTAAAACAAATAAAATATATATTTTTTTAAATACATTTAAATACAAATTAATAGCAAACATATGAAACAATTATAAAAAAAATAAAATTAATTATTTAAATAATTTAAATCCGTTATATATGTTACTAAGTTATGATGTTCTTATCTCGGAGGACTGTTTACTATCAATTCCATGAAATGAAATACAAAATTTCAAGCCGCAAATTTTTGCTTTTTGAACACGTTCCGCGACACTGTGCGCCGGGGCGAATCACTGCGCTAGAAATCGTCGCTCACGCCGCGATTATTACGATTCCCCGCTGCTAGCACCATATCCGACGGAGAGGAGATGCCCTGGCCGTTGGAGAATCCCACTGGACGGGGTCTGATGATAGGCTCGAGGAGCCGTCTGGGCTCGTAACGGATTGCGAACGAGTCGCGGATTAGGCCATCTGCGGTTTGCAATTGGCCGCGGCTCGTCGAGCAAATAACAAGTCGGTGAACGGTCGCGATTATCGCGCGTCTACGCGAGCGTGTAGGAGACTGACTCCTTCCCCGGCGATTCCCATTTCCGTTTCGACCACTTCCACGCGCTCCCGTCGAAAGCCAGATAGCCAGCCCGCCCGATGGAATTAGCGCCTCGAGTGCCGCGCCCAACGATACGGCTATACCACTTCGTTATCGGCGTCGGTTATTGCACGGGTCCCCGCGACTTCTGCCGTTCCGTTTCCTCCGGGAGAAGCGGAACGCCGCTCTCGATCGCTGGGAAATGGCCGCCTCGATTGCCCCTCGAGCGACGAAACCGAGAGCGACGCCAGTTAATCCGGGGTCGCCGATTTAATCGCCGGCGAACGGAAAGGCTGGAGCGAGCGCGCCTCGGATGAAAGGGTTGACGGTGTCGCGCGTAAATCGTGATCGCGAGTTTCGCGCGCCCGATGCGGCGTGCGATCCCTGACGTCACTTCCTGGAGCAGAACAGTAGGAACGGCGGGTTGAATTCAGCGCAATCAGATAATACGGCCGACGTGTGTACGCGCGAGCAGCCGCGTTTCGAACTTTACGCGACGGGAGCGTGTGGCCATCCACCGCTGGAATGCGCCAGCTCGACGCATCTGTCCCTGTGCACTATGCAGCCGTTATACGTGGCCACCACCCATGGGGGTATCGACAATAGCCTCGTAGAGCCAACGATCCGAGGAATCGGAAATTACCTCGCAGCTGGTTTAAGGCGCTAACGATATCGCCGCGCGAACGGCTGCGCCCATCGACGGGAATAGATCGTGGATTCTGCTGAATCGATACCGCAGACGAGAGGTGTATTCGAGATTCTGACAATGAGTTTCTACGTGGGCGATGTAAGGTCCAGAAGTTTCGGACTCTATCGTCGTTACTGAAGTACAGTCACCTGTTACTACTTGGAGGCATAGTAGCATGTTTGTAACGGAATTTATACGGTTCCGTGGGGGAATTCGTAGGACGAAGAGGTTTCCCGCGGAGGCGTTAGAATGGAAGGAAACGTCGCGTTTCGTTTGCTAGTATTCCATGAAGATCGAGAAGGAATTCTACTGCGACCCACGACACGAGGCTCCTCGAAGTCCCCGTTACGTTTTGGGGGCGATATTCAAACACATGTCGAAAGCTGTTCGACTATTCGGACCCGCGTGGATCTGGTCGCCACATGTGCTTCAAAGAATAAGCTCGCCAGTGAGCTAGCTTTCTCGGTTCGGAAGCTTCAATTTATTTCAACCTGTACCGTTTCGAATGATGGAACGTGCGCTCGGTGACTCCCCCGCGCTGCGTCCACTCAGGTCGAGGCAGTGCTCGCGTGAGATTCGACAGGTTCAGGCCGAAGGGAAATTTCCTGTCCCACATTGCACACCTAGCCCGCGTGTTTGCGACCGCTCGTGATAGCCGTTTCCTGCATCCGCTTGGAAATCGTGCGGATTCGTCGGTTAATTAGTTAAACTGGCCGAACGAAACGGTGAGATTGAACCCGCGAGCACGCGCGGACGACGATTTGCTCGTGACTATCGTCACGGTGAATCAACGGGAAGGATGTTAAAACAATTAACGCGACAGCAGTCGTTTCGAGTGCTCGCAGGCCGCTTTTAGACACATCTGCGCCGCGCACTCGCTGCAATTGTTTATTTGCAGCTTTGCGCGAGCCTGAGCTAACGATTCGGCTGAGACAAGCAATGCTGAGACTGTGCAGCATGGTGGGATTATGAAGCTGATTAATTTCATTAATTCCGTTGCGCAACGCTTGCGTCTTCGAAAGCGTCCCTGGAATCGCTTTCAATGACACAAGGCACGTAGCTCCACTCTGAGGGTACAGCCGCGGCCAACGACACCCTGTTCAAAAAAATTAGCGAAGGGTGCACCGACGACGGAGGCGTCGAAACTCGTAAGGGTGAAAGAGGTGAAGAGTGGCGCGAAAATGAGAAACGACGAAGGCGCTGTCGCGCGACACCACCACGCACGGGCAGTTACTGTTCTCGAATGAGTGGCCAGAGATTTCGAGGGAAAGATTTCCGAGGGGGCAGCTTCTCGAGCGCGTCGAGATCGAGATCGTATCGCCCACGTGTTCCACGGAAGCTCGAGGACCCGGTGTTTCAATGAAAGCTGTACGTCGAGCGAGGGCGGGATGAAAACCTGGCTTTCTTCGGGGTAAATGTCGTGGCCAGGTGAATCAGAAGTTTCCCGGGGAAAAGAGGGTAAGGAAGGTGGAAGATGAAATCGTCAACTTTATGTCTCCATCCCCCAATTACCTTGGGAATTCTGAATTCAATTCCGCGATATATCGTGGTGATCTATAATCTAGCGGATTCGAAGCTGCCAAACTCCCCCAATTCTGTGCATCGAAAACGCATCGGCAGTCATTCGTTCCTCAAAAGCCTTCCGACCCTCGAGGAACTTATCCCTAGCGGCGGTCCTCGTTATTACGTGTCGAAGTGACATTCGAGATCGCAATCGGGGAGCGAGCGCGCGGCGAGAAGCGAAAGTTCGCGGCTCGATGCAGTGGATAACGCACAATTAGCGACACGTAATTAACGAGGGTTGGAAAGGGCGGGAATCGGCGCGGCAGAGTGTTTACCCCGGTGCACGCGCGCGGAGCGATGCAAAAGCAAAAGGGGGAGAGCAGCGAAAGACAAAGTTGACAGACGGCCGAGCCGAGGCAGACGAGTCCAAGGGTGAAAGGAGAGGAGGATCGAGGCAAGACGAGGACCAAACAACCGGGCAGAGTGCTAGACTGCTTGGCGGCTTAATGCTCTATCCACCCACGCACTCGAGTTCCTGCGCTTAACTTCTAATTCGCGAATATCGCGGACCGTCCGCCTTTTAGAAAAGGCGGTAGACCTCATTTCGCCATCAATCCCACGGGGGTTAAGAGATGCAATCTAATTTCTCCAAGAAACTAAGCGAAATGATCGAGAAACTCGTGAAAGCGATTGGTTCGATTGTAAATAAAGGGAGAATACGCATCTCGAGAATAATCGAGATTAAAGGAGAAGAAAACTTCTTACCCAGCACACTTCGCTTAAAATCATGTCCAAGTGTCACGTGCCCTATTGACACAGTTTTGTAATATGCCATTGTAAGTTAATAGCAACTGGGTTGTAAAAGGAGAAAAGGTCACGATTCCGATTAACCCGTTTGCAATCGCGGGAGGTACAAAGAAGTATCCCTCGGTGAAAAGGGAATGCGGTTAATCGCACTGTTTATGTACAGTCGTTAATGCGAATTTGTTTCGTTTAGCGCGAGCCGTACGAGGCCGAGTGACTTCATTTATCACGAGAAAAGCCACGCAATTACTCCTCCCATCGTTATCAACGTTTCTGTTTTAAACACTGTAATTCGAAGGACGTAAATTCCGCGTTCGCTGTATAATAACGCTGTAAATCCCGAAAATTTTTCTGCCCCGTAAAAGCACATCGGTATTCGAGGCTCGCCTGCCTCCGCTTTATACTTTCCGTGGATTAATACGCCAGGAATATTGCCGCGATAACGCGTGCAGCACGTGGCCCTTGCAAGCAGATAATATTCCTCTCTCCATTCGATTCCATCCCACCCCGTTCGTTACGGTAATTAACATGCCGCTAGACAGCCGTTTTTATTAATATTTCTCCGCCAATCAATCCGCCGTTTAATTGCTACACCTGTATCCTAAGGGACCGCCGTCTTTTTCGCGTTCACCGAGCACCGCGAATGAACCGCAACCGCGGCTTGGAAAAGGGTTACACCCTCGGTGCAACGTGCTCCTTCGAGGACGCCCCTTCCCGTCCAAGCGACGCGGAATAATTTAATAATTCGATCATTAATTGGGAATCGGCGCTGTCGGGAGAAACGTACCAGGTTCGCAAAGGCTGGAGCGTGCCGCTCAGAATAATTGGCAGATATCAATCCTAAATAGGAGGGACCAGCAAAATGTATTTCACACTGAGATATTAATTGAGAAACCATGAAAGGACCACACTCCACCGTGGGTAATAATGACGTTCAGACTCCTCCGGTGTTTATTTCGGTACCGAGCGTCTTGGTTTTTCCCCTAGCCCTCTGTTGCTGAAAGACGACGTTCCACCCGGGTTCGTTACACAAGCAGCCTCGTTACTTCTTTTGACACCCCAGAAAAAGAAGCGCGTGCACCAACGGCTGCAATCGCGTTGCACAACCGCTCGCGCTCCCCCGCGTGCAGCGGGCGCGCGAAGTTGCGCTCCGCGGCCTCTTGCAACCGCCTCATCCTTGAGCGAAGCCGCAAGGTGGATTAATAGCTCGATCGAGCCCGCCGCTCGACAGAGGCCAGCTGATAGCGTCGCCATCACCGTGACGAGGCGGGGAAAAGAAACAACGGTTGATGCACTATCGATGCATTGCCGCTGTCTTCGGGGCGGGCACTTTAGTTAATGCAGCGGTCTGCGGTCGTAATTTCTCACGGGCCGCGATTCCGTAGACGCGCAGCACCGAGAATCGGCTCCCATCTCCACCGAAACGCGGCGTTTAACCCGCGTCCGTGAGGCGGCGGAGGAATCGCCGAATAAACTTTCACGAGCGATGCACTTCGCGGCGTTAGGCTCTCTGGGTCTGAGTATGTAGGTGCATCTTTGATCAAACGGTTGAAGGTAGTTGATTTGAGTGTACAAATGGCAAGGCGAAAGTGGGAGTCGTTTAAAGATCTTTCGCTAGCGCTCGCATATTCTTCAAACGCAATCTGCATTTTTTAAGTCAATTAGGTGAATGTCCCAATTTCTGCTAATTTAAGAGGTAACTCGTCATAAAGAAGGTGTAAAAAATTTGTTGGTGATCAAAATTTGCAGAGTAATTGATTAATTCTTTAACAATAAATCATCCAATTCAAAAACTGCTTAAGAAAGATATTTCAAGATGTTTAACTATCAGTAATTTGTAATTAAATATATAATGATCTAAATGTCCGTATTTCTGCTCATGAAAGATAGCGATGTGTGTATTGACTCAAGCTCGTGCAACACTCGCGTAAATGTTTAAATAATCTAGAATCATTTTGTTGCAACTATAGTACAAACGTAACGCATATAATAATAAGAGAAATTCGAAATGATCAGAAATGGGGACATGAGCAGAAATTGGGACATTCACCTTAAATTCGCTGAACCTCGTTTTCCAGCGAAGTAGAGCCACTCGGTTGCGTTGTACATGAAAAATGCTAATCAAGGGGAACAGAGGCGCTCGGAATTCCTGTCGACCACCCGATCGCATTAATTGGCGCAATAGAAACAGGAATTGAATTACCAGAGCGAAACTTAAGACGTTATCGATACCTTCGAGTAAATTGGCTCCGACTTCGTGAATCTGCGAGTCTCGTCCACGGGCGATCCAGTATATCACTAATTCACGTCGGAATTTTCGCGAAATTGATAAGCGCTGAGCGGCCAAGTGGCCGCGGTAATAGTTTAAATGATTTATTTATGGTCGAGAGCTCGTCCAGGGGAAAAATCTAATAACGGGTTGCCCGCCTCGATCATAATACTTAGCCGGTTTCCAGCTATCTGTCCGGCCAATTAAATTCATTAGCTGGAAATTGCGGGCCCGAGATACGCGGCCGCGGAAAGTCGTTCTCCCTCGATTTCCCAGCCTATCTCACTGTCCCGGCGTGCAAACATTTTTCACTGGCTATCCCGTCGCTAATGACGATCGCTGTTTTCGCACGATTCGTTTGCGGTCAGCGGTAAATGTCGCGAGCGATTCAGTTTGCCGTCGATATCTTGGTTGTCCGAGGCGTGCTCGCGTGACAAATGACTCACGTGTTTGTCGCCGCGAATCTCACCCGACTATGCAATCGCTAGCCAAAGGTCGAAGCGAGTACGCGGGACCGTTCCTTTCTTTAATAACTTGTCCGATCCATGGGATTACGCGGGTCGACACTCCCGAACCTGTATTACGCAAAGGCCTAAAAATACTCGACGCATAATCGGCACGTCGAGAGGAGTCCTTTGATCGGGAACTGGCTCGGGCTTTCCCCTAGCCGGTGTTTCGGGCCGCCGATTAACGCGTACCGTTCAGAATGAATAATCGGCCGTTTTAATAAAGCCAACGCTCATCAATATTAATGACCCCCGTGTCTTTCGTCTCTTTCGAACGAAACCGAGGCCTGAATTTTAAGAACGTCTCGATGGCTGTCGAGAGGGCCCCCTCGTGATTCATCTACTGATTACTTTTCGCGAGGCTCTCGTGTCCGTCGACATGTGTCGACGTTCTTCTTGGGGATTTACTGAGAACGTTGTTGATCAACTTTCTACAATCGAGAAGCCATCGATGTTCCTCGATTATATGCTCGACAAAGGAGGAAAGCCCTCGATGGGGGGGCGGCATTCGAGAAGAATGGCAAAGGCAAGGAAGAAGGCTCTTCCCTAACAGATGGCGACGTTCTCAGACGGTTTGACGGTCGCCCCGAAATGCTCAGACGCTGGAAACGACAGGATGCGAATAAGTACACGTTGAAAGCTGTATTCCACGCTCGCAGGACGTTTCAATAAAGAAGCTAGACGCAGCAGTTCAATTCCAACCTGGGGAAAGGGATTCTCATATTAAACACCCTTCGTTGAAAGGGAAAACCGTTTATATCGGGGATATAATTTGAGCAACGCGTTATTACATCAACGAGACAAGTTTCTCAGGGGGTGAAAAGGAAGACGACGTCTCCACGTTTTTTATCAGAAACACACGTAGCATAATCTCAAGCTATTACACCGTATCTTGAATTGAAAATCAGTTCGTTCAAACCTTCGTCCGAGGTTTCCTACCCCCGTTATATTCCCCCATATCTCTGCTACTCCGTGACGAAATTTAGGACTCCGTGAGTCCGAAAAAGGGTGGCTCGCCATCGTCCGTCCATCTTGTTCTTGCGACCAAGAGGTCACTGTTGTCCGGGGCCAGCGTACACCGAAGAGCCCCAGGCAAACTTTTAACGTTTCCTCAACGCCCCTCGACTTTTGTTTAGCCATCTGTTCTCTCCTCGTGAATTACACAGGCCCGAGTGACTGTAACCGTGACCCGGATACGGTTAGTCGCACTATTTGCGCTTCAACTTCTTTTCGCCGGGTGACGGATTCGACGCGGTGTCACGGTTAAACACGCCCACCGATCCGTGTCCCCTTCTGTCAGGAACAGTCTCGCCGACAGCCTCCAGAATTCAACGTTTTAATTACAACGATCGCGGAGCCAGCTTCCGTCGCTGTCTTCGTTTATCCGTATGGTATTCTCAGCTCTGGAATGCCTTTGTTTCCCTGGAAACGGCGCGCGCTATCTATGTACTCGGCGCGTAGGGACGACGCGCACGAGCACCGACACGATCGCCGGCCGTATGTCTCTTAAGCAGGCAGAATAAGCTACTTACGGAGGCCTGAACCGGTCAGCCGTGAAGATAGAACGCTATATACGAGTTCGGTGGGCCTGCATTCCGCGGGCTTGTCTGTTATCTCGGATACCTGGGGCGCGTTTATAGGCGGCGCGCCGTTCACGAGAGCGCATTTACGGAAGCCACTGGACGATCGTCTAACTAAGCGGAGCGTGCCATCGCGGCCCTGGGACCGGTCTATGAAGACGTAGCCACCTCGGCCAAGCGAACCTTCTCGCCTACCGAGCCGAGGTGGACCGCGTCGGAGGGACTGGGACGAGCATAGGAGGAGCAAGAGGCAGCGATGAATGTGTGCCTTAATGGTATTCACTGTGAACATACCGAGACGGAGGATGAATGGATCTTAAGAAGCCCACTGCTAACACCTCGCGACACCGTCGGGATCAGCGGTGAGACGGGACGCGGAGGGTCGCCCGAGCAGCTACCAAACGACCATCGGATGAACTGGTCGCGTTAATGACACCTTCCCTGCTGGCGATCTCGGTGGCGAGAGGATTATGCTTCGAAACGACACTGGTCCAGCGCTGCCCCCTTTGTCGTCTCGAGATTCGGATGATCGGTGGATGGGGCAAGGCGATGATGAGCACTCGTAACTTGATGGCCCGGTGTCCTTTGATTCGGTAGGATCTCAAACCTCCAAGAGGTTTTTTTTTCTCCAAGAGGTCTTCTCACCATATCCTCCGCTGAGAAAAATTTCAAAGCATTTGCCCGGTGTCTCGCGCCGAATGCGGCGCATGTTCCCACGCCCGTTTCCATCGAGGCAGATCTAGAATCCAGCGATAAACTATCGTGCGTCATGGCGAAACTCATCAATCATCGACCGCGACTGCAGCCGCGGGTCCAGCGCGTAACACGGCGGAAGACACCTGACCGTGTCCACGCTCTTTATCATTGCTCGGCGAACGAATCGATAACAGGCACCACCGCGGGGGAACAACAATGTCGACATTACCATTTTCAATTAGCCGGGGCGGGCCCTGCGTGTCAATTAAGACCGGTTCCAGGAGGCAGCGGTTGCAGGCGGCAACACGTGAAATTGAACGCGTCGGGATCAATTACGCGAAATAATTCAGTGACTCGCGGTTTATTATACGCGTCCAGACTGTCGGCGAGTATTCATTTGTCTCGCGGCGCGGTCATTTAGCCGGAAATCCGTCGCGGAGGACTCGTCTGCCCGGTGACAGCCACGCCTGTCATTCGGTGACGGGCACAGCCGTGGATGCACCGGCCTCGAAACGCTTCGGGTCGAACGCTCCGAATAATCGGTCTCGAAAATGCAGCGGATCCGAATGCTCGCTGCATAAGGATCTATTGAATTAGAGAGCCACGCTGGGAATTCATTTACAAGGCCGGGAATCAAAGTTCCATCAGGGCTGGGAATGACGAGGAGATAATTTCAGTTTCATAATCGAGGGGGGCAGTAAAGTGCAACGCACGAGCGCAAAGAGAATGAGATATCGTCTGCTAGCAGTCAGACGTTACGCAAAGAGCGCGTTACATCCGATCTCATTAGCCGATTCGAAAATGAGCGAAGAGCAGATGGCGGGCAACGGGAGAACCTGATTCCGCGTTGCAACCATTCGACTCCTATCTAGATGCAAATGGGAGGTATAAGCGGTTTCTTGCATGCTGCACTTTTCCAGCCACGATTTCGCGATACGCGCGAATCGAAGAGCTTCTACCCTGCCCTTGCAGACGGCACTATTTGTACGCGCGCAGAGAGAATTGGAAATACCTCGGCGGTGCAACGACCCTGCCACTATTTCGATGGTCTTCGACCGTGGGTGGAACGTCGACGCAGTTGCACGGATTAAGTCCTCTCCGGGTCCTCTGTCGATTCTGCGCCACGCGAGCGCGTGACGGGTCTTGGAAGAGTCGAGGGGGGCATAAATATCGAGATTGCACGGGTAGATCGTGGGAAAAGTGTCCTCGAAGGGCAGGGATGCGATGTCGCTGTGGCTACCGCCGCGGAATGCAACCGGGCTCCTTCCTCGCGGTGCACTGCGATTTCTTGTTCGCGTGAAGAAGTTCGTTTCGTGACACGGGGAATTCCGTAGATCGAAACACGAGATGTGACATGCGTGCCGGCTGCTCGTGTCGTGGGAACTGGTCCGTTCACGAATCAGGAATGTCCCAATGACAGTCGTCGTACGTGTCTTTCCTCCAGAAAGGAGTAGAAGGATATTGAGAACCGCGGCGGAGGAAGTAGTATAACCCGCAACTGGGACGACATTAGGGGATAGAGAAGCGAGTCTGAGAGAAACTGCTATGAAACTTGAGGAGAGGAAAGATCGATGAAAAGGAAGCTCGAGAGACTTAAGGCATCTTTAATCCTCTCGGAAAGAATTTAATAGAAACACACCCACTCTATCGCGCGGCTATCGAACCGCGGTGATTTTCTTTTGCGTCAAGGGGATCGATAGGTACCGCCGACAACAGCCTAGTATCGTAAGCCGAGGGATCGATGGCCAATCAAGTCCCATTGGTAAAAATGTGCGCGGGATGTGGAAATCCAATTAAGATTCCTTGGCGCCACCCAGCACGACTACCGTAGTCGCTCTGTGAGTTAATCAAAGAAACGCGTACACGCGTGTCGTTATCGTTTGTCTAATAACCGCGCGCGGCAGGTTCGCAACTTATAACGCATAAATAAGCCGACGGGCAGTGTTTACGACACGGTGCACGTTTCCCTCTGGCACGCATCCGTTGGAGGTTCGAGCGACTAGGCTGGCTTGTTGGCCGACGTGTACGCGCCGCAACCTCTCCCACGCGGTTCGAAGGGAAAAAATACCGGCCGTTCCTCTTCGCGATCGTTCCGTGGCGATCTCAGAACCATCCATTAGCCCGGCGTTCATCGCGATAACGACCAGCCAGCCAGAAGAGTTCATCCCAATTAGAGCGGGTCCGCTTATTAGCCCCGCGACGTCGCGACGCCGCGGCAAATCGTTTCCCTTTATCTCCGGTGTATCCCTTCCGTAAATCATTTTTCCGTCGAACGTGTTGCCAGGGACAACTCTGGCGACACGAAGCTGGAGCAAGGTGCGATTAGAAACGGTCGTGCAAAAGTTTGCTCTTAATTGGTGCAGCGTGTCGAGGGGATGGACTAGTTCTTCGGGTCGGAGAAAAGCTGTATATTCTGTAGCAAAGCGAAGGATCTCACGAAAGTGCAACGAAATGCGCTGCGCTAACTGTGTAACAGGGCAATGTAATTGCAGACACGCGTCTCTATGATCCATTCTTCTTACCCTCGAGGCCTGAATCCATTCCTCAGAAACGTCCCGCGCATCTAATGAATACCACGACTTTGCCGCGCGACAAAAACGAGGATCCTCCCGTGTCACCGACGAAAGCCTTCCCTGACATTGATTTATAGCGGCTCCGGCCGTCAGTCGGTGTGATTTCTTGTCCGAGCGACAAGAAAACGGCGGACACTTCGCGGCGGAAAAGCGGTCGGCTCCTTTGCCATTTCTCTAATCGCAGTTGGAGTTTTGCCCGACGTTACATACCGCGTGTAATAGACTGCGATCATTACTAGGCGATTAGCTTGTCCCTACCAACGTCCCATCGCCTGACACATTCTACCGACGATTCATTTAGAATCCCCATGGGAGAGCTAATCTCCCGTTCCCTCAGAAACCACTGGTTCTCCTCAGAGAAAAATACGCGCCCTTTTAAACTTCACTTCTCGGTCCAGCGTCTCCGACGACAGTTCGTCGACTCTCTCCTTCGTTCCACATGTCCTGTCCCCCTGTGTCTAACGTCTATCGACGGCCTGTACGCGACACGGAGCAGCGCCAAATACAGCGGGAGAGAGCTTGTCGTTTCCGCGAGCGTTTCTCAGCGGACAGATACCGTAACGGCGGTTTAACCGGCATCTGGCGGCGCTCGTTTCCTGCTCGGCCGTACAGACGGCAGCGGAATAAGCCAATTAGAAGTATCGCGCGGCGGGACAATAAAACGTGCGCGCCCGGCGCGACCAAAAGAGTAATAACGGCCGATAAGCGGGCGAAAGAGAGTTAAGTGCGATTTAATGTACTTCGCACGGGCCCGGACAGCCGACAAGTCGCCACCGCGCGGGCTGGCCCATTGTTCCTGCCTCCTGCCGGCCAGGATTTCCCTTACGCGGATTATCGTACCCTTTATCACCTGCCCACGTGTTATTTTTCCCTCCTCGGCCAACCCCACATGTCGCTTTCCAGCGCGACTAATTGCGCGGCCCGATTTCACCCGCTGCATTCGCAGGCAAAAGCGTAGCACGCGAATCAAACGCCATCGTGCAGCCGTGGAATATAGTCGTCTCACGTACTCCGCGCCGTCAGTGTGTTAAATCGAATCGAATCCTTTATGGGTCGTAACGGTGGCGAGAGAACGGCCGAGGGAGAGCCGTCCACCGAAGGAATTCGTTTTTATGGATTCCAGAACGACCGCCCGCGTATATTGATTTCATTTTTGTCGGGCAATGGGCTCTTTACTCGGCCAGCGGCGAGGACATTGAATCGTTTCCACGGGGAGAGCTTCGATTCCTCGATTCTCCCCCTCGAGTGTACCTCGGAGTCCTTTTTATTGGCGACTCTTCCCATAATCGCCGTTGGAGGGATCTCCATTGGTCTCTATTCTTCCAAGCTCTCCATTGGCGTTCGTTCAACGTTCTCTCGAGGGTGTGCTCGGTGACAGCGCGTGGTAGACCGTATGAAGCAGAATTCCGAGCAGCGGGTAACGAGGATGACACGGGGGTACAAGTGTCCGCACATGTCTCGCAATTAGCTGGCAGAGGACTCCTCCTTTTTTCCTGATTGTATTTAAATGGGCGATCGGGGCTCGGTGCACCGCCGGCACGAGCGCCGTATGACCT
Source organism: Andrena cerasifolii (assembly GCF_050908995.1). Lineage (NCBI taxonomy): Eukaryota > Metazoa > Arthropoda > Insecta > Hymenoptera > Andrenidae > Andrena > Andrena cerasifolii. Next base: position 4,710,332 of record NC_135133.1, on the reverse strand, counting down.
TTGCGAACAATGGCGCAAGGCGAGCACACGAGTGCGCGCGGTTATCGCTTATTGCCGACAATGTTACGAGATCACGCGACGCCGTGCTCGTTTTTCTGTCACTCGGTCTGGCTCGATTGCTAACAAGTTGCCACCGCGGGACACGTCCGTTCCGTGGTAACCCTGGAACGTTGACCCTATGGAAGAGGGAGAGCGCCGGCTAATTGCTGCGGCCGGCCCGTCCGAATCATGATTAGCGTTCGACAGTAGGTTCATTTACCTTTTTAGTCGCGCGAATAAGGCACAGATCGCGCCTGCGAACTACTTAGACCCAACGCCGTGATCTCGCCGAGACAAAGAATGCGTCTAATTAGCGAGGAAAGCGGGGGCAGGGGGTCGTCAATGCCTCTCCTTGATTCCCTATTTGCATCGAGGCAAGTTCGATTAAACGTGGACGAATGAATCTTGGAATCGACTCGCGTGGGTGGCTGCGTCATCTGACGAGCCGTTAAGTAGCAAGACGTGGAATCCGACGTGAAATTACGGCGAATGAAACGGCTGGTAATTAGTCGCATACATTATGCGGGGCCCCAGCGGGCGCGGAGTACCCTGCTGGGCTCCGGGGATGATCGATCGACCGGATTGAAAACGATTTCGTCGCTGCTTCACCCCCAACCAGCGCTCTCGCGGTTCAACGGGATTAACTGGTTCCGAGGAACGATTTTTCCGGCTCGTTGCCGCAGAGGAAAGCCACTGGATTTTTATCAGCGCGATCGGGATTGTCACTGATGGCGTGAGAAACGATACGACGGTCTATCAGCCGTGTGGAAATCATTTCGCGCTGTTTCCACGAGTGTGCTCTTGATCTGTACGCTCGCAAAGTTCTCCACTAGCAGATTTTACACCCGTCCTTCGGCGGTGCCGTCGATGACACGAAATTAATACGGAATTAGTAAGGAGTGAGTTGCGACTACGAGGTTTTTATAAAGTCCTTCCGCTCGTGTAGGCTACGTTAATAGAGAGACTATAAATTCACCCCCGACTCGATGAACTTGCGTGATCGAGCGCAGCCAGCTGTTGCTGCACGTTGCTTCGGAGGATCGAAGGTCTGAAATAGCTCGGGAGGCGTAATAATTCATTGGCAGACTGTTTAGATTCCCTTACCTTTAATTAGGTGTTGATATACGTCGGTAAACGACGGATTTATACACGCCGCGTGGAAATTCAGATAAGTGCATCTCAGGCCGGGCCAATTACCATTTTCTCAAATTAGAAAGCAGAGCGAATTCCTGGCCTTTCCTCCCCAGAAATGATGCAACGATTTATCTCTGACCAGCGTTCGTCGGCGCCACCCTCCCTCTGCTCTAGTTTCCTTCAAACGCAGTCTCGTCAACGACGACTCGTGCCATCGACGTTCGTTACCCCCGCCCGTCACGTCGCCGATAAAACAAGCCCTTCCCACCCCATCCCCTTGTTTCCCCCCTTGCTGTGTAAAGGAGCATTTCCCGACGTTGCATCGAGTGGCACACGAAATCGTCGAGTGTCTGGTTGCCTGAAACTACGGCCGAAGAATCAATATGTCCCGTGGAACGGGCCTCTGTGTACAATAACCAATCGTTTCATTCGCCTGCGATGATTGACGGTCGGTTCGTCGGTGACTCGACTTCCGTGGCCATCAATTTGTCCGTCCCTTGCTCCTCGAGCTTGCCAACACGTTCGCGCGATTTTCTTCCCCCATGCGAAAGCTCGAGGAAAAAGCGCCCACGGAACGCTGAATCACCACGCGAGTGGGAAAAAGGGAACGCAAGATATGCGAGCCGATCGGCGCTCTCCCAACCTCGTGGAACACCTCGTGACTCATGTAAGCTGATGTAGACTGATGTAAACTGGTGTAGGGTACGTCGGGGCCAGCCCAGGGTCACGCAATGTCTTCAAACGTCCAAGTAGCCCGGGATCGGTCTGACGCGAGAATGGCGTGTAATTTTCAAATGAGCCATTGAAAACACATCTAAACCCTCGCGCCAGGCTACTCTGACGCGATCTTTGCACTCCGGGCACATTTCTCTCCCCCCGGGGACATAATTGATTCCCACTTTAGAGGCCCGTCTTACGAAAACAGGAAATTCTCCGACTCCTCGGAGCAGTCAAGGATCACTCTGCCCCTCGTCGTACAACAATCTTCCCTGCGCCCGCTACGTATTTCCTAAGAGGCCTTCAACCTCTCCGAGGCCGTGACAGATGGGGTGAGTCCAATTGAAACGAGTCGGCCCATCAGATACAAAAGAAACGTTCTTGAGAGAGGCGCAGGGTCCAGTTTATCGTTCGCAATCACGACAGATATCGTCCCCCAGAAATGCCTGGATTACTCCCCCTTCGCGATCGCCGAAGTCGTTTCATTTCCCTCAGTCTCCCTCGGCCTCTCCCCCGACAGAATCGACCGTACGTACCCCCAATGGTATCGCGAGGATCGAGAGCCGATACGGGCAATTGATAAATGGGGAATCGATACCCCCAGCCAGAGGGGACAGCTCGGCCAGCGTCATAAACAGCTGACCACGTTTCGGTAACATATGGTCCGACAATATTCCCACCGCGCTGTCCTTACTGGACACACCGGACATTGCCTCTCTCTATGATTTTCCCTGGACCCACCCCAGACGCACGACCAGCCCTGGCCGAGCACAATGACGCGGGCTGGAGGGGAAAATTAGCTGCGAGGACCTTGGCCAAAGGAAAACAGGGAGGTCCCTCGCCCCGAGGCGCGCTTTAAAGCTCAGCTTCCAAGCCTCTTTTGTTGCCTGTAATTATGTTAATTCCGGGCGAACGGATCCCACGTTACCTCGATGTTTATCAAATACTGCTTAAATATTCCACCATTGAGGCGGGCCCACGGGAATGGGCCAACCGGTCCCCCCCGGTCAAGAATAATGGGTCCTCGAGCTTACTCGAGGACAGATTGAAGAATTCTGGTGGCTAGAAGTGGGAACCATCGGATGACCTAGGGACCTTTCATCAACCCCTATTCTCGAGGAATTTCTACATCCTTCTCCACACTCCATTGCGACTGTTCGACTTATTCAAAGATTGCGAAGATGAAGAGTCCAATCGCATGTTGAAACAACAAACCCATTGGAATTCAGAGACCTGCAAACTCTTCCTACCCAATTGTTTCCTCGAACTTTTCAACTTTCACAGTGCGCAGAAGATTGCAGGGCAGGGCAGCGCTATTGAAGTAAAGAATTCCAGGATCCGTCCCCTAAAGTCAAAGGACACGACGCGCCCAAGCAAAGGGCGTAATAACGCGCTGGCCTCGCGGGACATAATTTTCGCGCGGGGAGGTCGCCGCTCGCCGTTATGCAAATCGAATGGCGATGACTTCGCAAGTCTCACCTCGGCGCGGCTGGGTTTTCAGCGCGCCGTGAATGGGCTGATGCTTTAATAAATCGCGCTCCAGCCGCCCTATGAATCGCGCATTTACATGGCCGCGAAGAAGCGCTTTTCACGCGCCTTCGAGCGCGACGCAATCGAAATTTCGCGTCACGATCTCTCGTTAATCTCCATGACAGCTCATTCGCGCCATTCACTTGACATTCCTTCTTTCTGGCGCGCGAACAGAGATTTGAAACAGAGATCACGCCCGTTCGCGGAATTGCCTCCTCGTCTCACGCCGCCGACCCCGAAATTCATCGGTGGCCGCGCGCTTTTCACGAAGCGAAAAACGATACCTCTCTGCAGCCAGCTCGTTCGAAGCTGGTCAGGCTCAGTCGGACATATCGTGTTTCGCTGTAAAATTATACAGGCCGCGCAGTTTCCCATTACATATTCCCAAGTTTCGGGATTCGCGATCCTAGGAGACGCCGGGTGTCCTCGAGCTTCCATTCACCCTCGCGGGTGCGATATCTGATTACTAATCACTTGGTTCTTCTGCGCCTTTTCTTGCAGCGATTACGCGCGCCCAAGCGCGTGACGAATGGTGCAATTACATCGTGCCCCGTTCGCGATACAACCAGTTGTTTCGCCTCTGACAATGGAGCCTAATTGCAAATCCGTCTGCCGTTTACCAGCCGGATCGTTCTTGGAGCGGTGAACGGGTACCGGTCGACTTATCGCGCCTCCGTTATCGTCGCCGTTTATTTCTCGTATCACCGGTGATAACGGAGCGGCAACGTACTCCGCAGTCTAATCTCGAACGGCACACGTCGCAGAACCCGATAGACTCGCGTAAAATTTTCTTATCGATGACTCAGTTTACCCTTCGGTAACGCCGTAACGCCACCGCTTTCGCGACGCCAGAAATAAGTTTACAACCGGGACCACTATGACCGGACAGTCTCCAGATTCAGGATAGACCAAAATAGGAATGATGGTGCTAGTTTCCTGATTCGACAGTTACTCGCCGCTTCCTTTCCCCTTAAGTGTAAGTGTTAAGACTTATAAGGTCCTCTCTATATCGTACGCTTATCACTGTGCGCTTCGAGCGCATTATCATGAAGCATTAGTTGAATGTTTCAAGGTCCCTCAAGGTCGAAATTCTTCTCCTTATCATCTGATTCAGCAATACAGCTGTATCGTCCATTCTTCGTGCCTGTTCGCTACGAAAACTTCGAACCTTGTACACCAGATCGTTCGACTCGTCTTCCAAACGCGACCACCAGAAAGTCGATGGGGAAAGCTACGATATCCCATTTCAAGCACCTACGAAGTGCCTCTGGGGTCTATCTGCCCTTATCAGCCTTATCTCCCGCACCGAGGGGAAACATTTCGGCCACCTGAACACTTTGACGGCCCAGCGAGAGCGGAATGCCACTGGGCCCGTTGAGCGCTCGTGGATCGCTGCATGCTTCGATGAATTCCTGGTGGCGCTGATTAAGTTGTCGCAATGTAGCTCGGTCTCGTTCCGCGGGATCAATCTCTCGCCGCGACTCGCTGCGTGTCCAATTCGATGAATAATAAATCCGCGCGATAGGATAACAGGAAAATTCATGCGCAAGCTGAACGAGCCGGGGCCCCCTCGATCAACGGCTACGAGAGTACAGGATTTATAGAGTGGCGCGAGTTACTGCGGAGTTATTGTAACGTCCGTTGCCCAATCGATCGACCGCAGGAACGCCGATCTGTCGGCCAACGACAGCGACGCGATAGCAACGAATCGTCAAGGAGAAGTTAATGACCGAACGGTAGACGGCTGTAACGCTTCTAGCGGCGGGGACCATTAGCCTTAACACTTTTAAGCTTCACGGTCGCCTAAGGTTGGCCGTTCACGGCACGAGAATTGGACGATTGCCCAGCGACAGTGTCCCCGTATCGCCGGGCCCCGCGGTATTAACATTCAGCGCCGCGTAAATGAGTTAGACGTATACATATATATTTATCCTCGGCTAATGCACTTCCGCGAAAAAGCTTCCAACAGCCTCTACCGGCACGGCATCGATCGTAAAACGCTTTATATCCAGCCTCGCATACCACGGCCTTTTCTTCCTCCCGTGCTGGGCTTCCTCTTCTTATTCCCGCGGTGCACGCCTCGGCCGTTTCTCCAGCCAACCTCTGTGTTTACTCCAGAACCCGATACGTTTCCGCGATGCTGGTGAAAAAAAAATCGCTTTGCATAATCGCGTCCTCGGCTACCGTGCAGAATCACTTACGCAATCGAGGCCCAGAGCTGTTTCGCGATTCGAAGCTACATAGGCGGCGCGGGAACGAGGCTGGGAAAGGGAGGGACTCCTTTTCGCGAAGACGATGGGTCGATTCTCGCGTGCCACCGCGCCTCGTGCCCCGCGAATGGAACGAACGCGACACACCTGCCAGATACGGCGCACGCAATTACCGCGCGAATTACGCGATTCCCACTGGTAACCTTTTTACCGCGGCGAATGCCAAATCGCTGGGGGTCGATGCTGCGCTGTTGGAACGCGGATTTTCGTCGCGGGACGGTGTTTGCCCTCGCGAGGAGAGCCGAGATAAGGCGCGCCACGCGGAGCAGCGATGATCGTGCATCATCAGCAATAGCGGGTTACTCGGCGTCGGGCTTAATAAGTTGCAGGGATATTAATTACCGCGATAACTTCGCGCGATACGCGCGACGAGGCTCGCGGCCAGGCGAGCGCCGCTTTGCCTCCGAAAATGGATCGATCTTGGTCGACGTGGAAAGTGTTCCCTCGCTTTTATCAGCACTGCGGGATTTAATGCGATAGAAGTTTTTTCCTTGGTATTTGAGACTCTAAGTGATTTTGGGGGGGTGGTAGAGAGGTCTACTTAAGCAGCGCGTAAAGGCGAGATTACTTCTTACTCCCCGCCATCCCCTATCCTCGATCTTAATTACGTGACTGCTGATCGTCACCCTGGTTCCCTGAATGGGCGTATTAGGGGAAGATTACCGCGGCGAAGGAGACGAAAGAGAGATATCATTAAAGATACTATCGCGAACACCAGACGTAGAGCAATCCGAATTCTACAGAGGGTGGAGACACCGTACAAAAGCCCCGTTGAGTCACACTCCCGTGTATCTACTACATCTGTATCTAGCCGGCTAAGGGCTGACCCTTGGCTCAAAGAAGAATTATGCGACAGCGTGGACGAGCAGATGCAGTGGCAGAGTGTCGGGCTGGTGCTGGAGCCCCATTACGCTCGATTAACTTATAAATCTCCTCGAGACGAATGTACCCACCTCTGCCCACGCGACTCCATATATTTAAATTCTGGCGATCCGCTTTCCTAATCGTGTCTGGTTAACGTCGACAGGACTCGGAGGCAATTCGTCTCGATTCCGAGCGTCAGGAAAAATTCAAGCCCCGCGAGAATAGAAAAAAGTCAGGGTCCTACAACGAGGGTCGTAAATCAGCCGGCGAGAGGAAGTGAAAGTTTCGTTAAAACTAGCTTTATTACAGCAATATATCTGAATGTTTGAAACGACCGTTCCCGCCATTCGCAGTCGCGATTTCCACGAATAAGACGCCGAACCTGAATTTCGTTAATAGAATATTAAATGCGCGGCGGTTCCTTTGCATTCCCCGCGTTTTCCTTCGTCCTGTGTGCCGATGATTTAGCTGTTCGAGGCAGCGTGCTCCATCTTGGTCGAATACCTGGCGTCGGCTGGCTGGCGCAGAACGCGGGCCGAGTCCGGGGCGTAAAATAGCGTCGTTGACACGGTAGAGACGGTCAGGGGAAAAATGAATTACAAGGCCGGTTACGAATTAGTCACGGCGCGTGCACGCCGCGCTGAATCGTTGCTGGGTCCTATTATTATTCCGCGTTCAACGGTCACCGTTACTGCTCCGCGTATCCATTACTGTCCCAGGCGTAATACCCGTGACAAATAAACAAGCGTCAACACGGGACAGCCAGATCTATGCAAGGGAACGGGATTAAGTGGACAGGAAAGAAAGGTGAAACGCGCTGGGAAGGACTCGTTGCTGCGAACACGGAGAAACAATGGAGCATAATTCTCAGCACCGCTGAGGAAACGCGTGAAACCACGAGGAATATTCTGCTTAAATTGTCGCTTTGTAAATTTCGAAGCTCGTCCAGTATTTCCTCCGATACATTCTCGATGCCTCGATCTTCCTACAGTACGTCGCCACCACTGTGCTACCTGAAAAAGGGTGGTCACGTCAGCTGGCAGATAGACGCGACATTCGACGAAGCCAGAAGAAACTTCAGCCCCAGCTTTTGTTGGCATGCATCTCTTTGAAATCCCTGAATGAAAATTCTACCCCGAGATGTTCTTCATCTACCTGGAAAGATCGCTACAGAGAAACCGAGTTCGGGGAGCAAAAGAAAGCTCGAGGGATTCCAACGACTTAAGCAGATGCTCCGCAATAGCTGTGATATACCTAAAAGGGTGACAAATTCGTTACAAACCGAGTGCTCCTTAGGTATCTCCAGACAATCCTCTTCCTCCGTTCCGTATCCTCCAATTTCACAATCAAAGCCACAGTCGCCTAAGTACTACATACACGTGGCACAGCGACTGATCCATCGACGAAGTCGATAAGGAAACGGTGACCGGTTGCCGGGGAAAAACGCGACAGATGTTCGACGGCGCCCAAGCGCAGACGTGGACCAGGGTTGTCATTCCCAGTTCCCAGACGAAAAGCGCACCCCCCGTGTCCCCCGTCGACCCTGAAAGCCATTTAGAGCGGCGAGATGCTCGCGGTGGCACTTGAAGGCGTTCGTGGCGCGGGCACAAAAAGCGACGGGGGTGCGGTCGGTGGTTCTGGTGCCAAAATGAAGCGGCGAATGCGCCGTCGAGTGGCTGGGCCCCGACTCCGGGTACTTAAGATTCTTGTGCGTCCGAAATGGCTGCTGCGCGACCAGCTAACGACCCTGCCACCACTTCGCCGTCTTTTCCGCCTGAATTCGGTGGGAATTTCGTCGGGCGAAAAACTGTCGGCGAGCGTTCGAAGGATGTCGCGAAAAACAGCCGCGGGTCAACGTTCCGCTTGCCCGCCATCGAAATTACGGAACGTGATTGCGCGAGCAGCAGCCGGGGGCAAGGAACGGCGACCTTGGTCGCGTCTGGATGCAAGGCATCAAAGACTTCACGGCGGTAATTCGTACGAGGAGCGATGCACGTGGAAAGTCAGCGGAAGACGAATCGCGGCTGCCCGGTGGAATACGTTATTCGAGTCACAGCTCGCGTGTGATTAATCGCCGCGCTCTCGCGACGCGTTTCTAGCAATTTGATAACCCCGTGAATTATTCCGCTCGCTCGCTGTTGATGATCGATGCGCGTTCGTCGGGCAACTCGGAGGGGCAGCTGTTAATCGCCGCGGGCGCGCGACCCCGAAACTTTCGGACCACGTCCACCGCGAAAACCGAGGAACCACGATCGCGGACTGACCCAGCGAGGAAGGAAACTCTCGTCGGCAGGGTTTCTTCCCTGGTTCGCGGCGCTTTCAGGACGATAGTCGCCGTGATTAACGATCGAGAAATGAACCCGCGACACGTGAGAATGAAAGAGACTCGGTCACGTTTCTTGTCCCGCTGCTCGGAGAGGATCGCGAGCCAGAGGCGCGATTTAAGGGAGCTGTCGCTATCAAAAGCCCATTAAACTTTCGGCTTTTGTTAAACGACCGTTCAGCGACGTGTCACGCCAGCTTTTTTCCCATGCTCGAGCCTCCGCGCATATCATGGACCGGTCGCGTCGCAGCGGTTTATATTCACTGACAAATTTATCTCGCCGCCTAATGACGCCACCTTTTATCTGCACTCGCGACGTGTAAATCGCGGATGAGACTGTGGACGAGATTCGCGGCTGCCAAACATCGATATCTTTCGGTTCCTCGAACCGAAACCGATCCCTCTGACACTCGAGACTCAGGGAGGGAACAGAATTCGCGGTGTAAATCTGGCTGGCCAGAAATCTCGCGTCCTGGATGCGCGAAATCGGATGTGTCCAACTGGCTGAAAAGCTGTTAATCCCATTTGCGTGAAATGCAACGGCCCGGTGCTAAAGAAACGCGAGCAAAGGGCAGCCGGATGGATATTGGGCCGACAGCAGCCACAATGGGTCACCATGGGCGGTCCGAGGGCGAGTTACGACCATGAGAACCATCAAATGGAATCTAACACCTACGGTGCGGTAATACGGTTTTAACTCACCGCTGGCGGGCCACAAATCTGCATAAAATATCGAATTTCGGGACGCGGCGCGAACGGATTAAGCCTTTCGAGGTTTTAGTCTTCGGCGAGCTCGTGGAGGACGCATACTGGGAATCTGTTTGTTCCATAGATGGAAGTCTAAACTCAAACTTTTGCCAGTGAACTATCACGATAAATGCCAATCGTAATAAATCAGCGATCAACTATCGTTTTATAACCATAAATATGTATCTTCCCTTCCATTTCCTTTTCCAATCTTCGTCAACAGATTGGGGCCAGGAATTCCCGGGAATCCTTCACAGATTACGAACGCAGAAGTGCCTTCAATCTGCTTGTCAATCGTCTAAGATGATAAAGACGTCCACTCGTCTCCGTGGTTCGTTACGACAACGTAACGATCTCGGGGCGATACGATGCAATCAGCCCCGAAGGACCATCTCGCTGGAGCGCAGTGGCTGAAGAAGACGAGCAAACACGAGGTCTTACCGATCGGCGTGCCAAAGATCAAGATACCTGCCCGCCTATAAATAGATCTAGCGAGATCGGCCTCGGTAATGAGCGAGCGCAGTCCGTTTATCAATATTTATCGCGAAATATCTGGCCGTGTAATAGAATCGATTCCCCAACGATAAGGCGGGCCATCGGAGCAGCAACGAGGGATAGGCGATGCTGGATCCCTAGTCTATATCCCATCGATCTCGATCACAATTCGATTGGCTCATTTATTCCTCCCTGGAAATTATTTCAAGCCCATAGTAGAATTTATTTTTAATTTGAACTGCACAGGGGTACTCCAACAACTTAACTCGATATTTAATTCCTCGTATCGAAATGGGAAACACTCGTTCGTCATCGAGTTTCCCCCGTTATCTAACTTTGCAACTACAGCGAACATGAAAACGTGGGTGTCCGCGGGTACTATGCACCGCGAATAATTAAAGGGGCGTAGACAGGCGACGTGCAACGCTGTTTTCTCCGGCACAGTGACATAAAAACCGCTATAAACTCATCCACGATCGGCCACGTACGGAACAGACACGCAGGCTATTAGCATCAAGCCGTGTTATTCAAGTACCTGGTGGCCGCCTACCAACTATCCTCCCAGAAGTAGCGATCGTTCTATCTGAAACGAGGGTATAAAGTTACCCGTCCCGTGTCGTTAACATACTCGAGGAAGTTACTCTTCGATAAACGCGCGGCACCAGCCCTCGGATATCTGGATCGTTAACAATCGTTCGCGTCATACCGCGCCCGCTAAACGTCGCATTATGCCATGTAGTTAATTCGTTCGATCGGAATCGCTCGGTTCCATCGCGGTGTAAATTCGATTTAAAAGCGATACCTCCCGTCGGAAAATATCAGAGCAAGGAACACGGAGGTTAAAAACAGGACAGCCTGGGAGGATCTCGCGGGACTCGGAGCAAATACTTGGGTATATTCGACGCTCGAAGTCGAAGATCCGCAGCAGCAGAAGAAATCGCGAAACTTTTACCACTAACCAGACAAGATCAATATTATCGAAGCCGAGAGCAATACCACGAAACTGGTAAACCATCGTCAGATAACTCTTGGCTGGTATCAACTTCCGTTTGGCAGTAGCATATTCTGTGGAAGAGCTGGAGCATCTCGACTTTGATGACTCCAATAACGAGCGCCCGTCGACATTGCCCTATCCACCTTCACCTTTCGATGATGGGGCTCGAAAATGACGCACCCTGGACAGAAGCATGGATTAATGAAAGTAATGAAACCGCACTTAATCGTTTTTTTTTGCAATTTTTTACAGTCACAATATTCCTCGGTCTAGACAAGTGCTTACGCAAGGACGAAATAATGCAAATAACGAGCAGAGCAAACTGTCTGCTCGTCTCTTTTTCTGACACCGTCCTCGACCTCGCGCGCTTCCATCAATATTTATTTATCACGCGTACTCCGAATCTGCCTATCGAATTATGCGCTACTTCATGCCTCGAAAGGTGATTTCGAAGCGCGTTCTCGCCTCGATTCCGAATCGCCCAGTGGCTTTAAAACAGGCGTTAAATTCGCCGGCAGCACGGTGGCCCCGTTTTCGAGACGCCCGCCGCCATTCGCGCGAATCGAACTGGCTAAATTCGTTCCGTGACTGCCACGTTAGGAAATGGACTCGAAATTTATCGCCGTTTCGCGCGATAGAGCTTTATATTCGTTTTAACGGGCGCGTCTGCGCCAGTCGTTTCGTCTTCAATTAGAGGATCTTTAATTTTGCGCATTACCGTGCCGAGGTTTTACGACTCCCACGGCGGGAATCGATCCTCCGTGACCACTGAAACTCGAACCGGCTGCCCCGTATGGAGCGGCTAATGGTGGATCGTAACTCCGTTATCAATTAACGCGACGTCCCCTGCGATGCCGAAGCGAATCTCCGCTCGCGATTAAGGCTAAACCGATCGCGGGATCGTTTAAGTTCTCCCCCTATAAATGTGGGCCTAGCAGTTGAATCGATTTCGTGGATAAAGGCAAGGAGCATCCCCGAAGGATCCTCGAGGAATCGTAAAACGGAAAATCGCTGGCAGATGGTCCGTTCGTGTGCGCCACAGGAATCTCAGCACCTCGATGGTGTCTATAGAACCGGGGTTCAAGCTTTAATAGAAGCTTTCCCCGGCCAAGTCGTCGAACTCTCGTAAAACAGACTTCCCTTAGTTTAACTTGTTCATTCTATTAACGAAATGTACGGGGTGGTCAAGCTGCCGCTTCGATAGCTCAAAAATTATGGAAGCCAGGTTTGAATAACGAGGAAACTTTCTCTGGGACAGAGAGCAAAATAAAGGCGCAACGGCGATATCAGTGCATCGTTATCCCACTCGAAAGACTGTTAACCTTCTTTACTGCTCGAAAGCCCCAAGTTGCGCAGAAGAGTATTTATTTCCGCTTTCGATCTGCACGTCCTTTCAAAGCTGCCTCTATTTTAAGCCCGTGCCGAGTCGCGAGCGGGAAATAAACATTCCTCGATAGGGGCTTGCGCGGTGTTCGAGATGGAGCCTGCTTTTCGAGGCGAGCGCGAAAGCCCTCGGTGACGGCCTCTTAAATCACATTATAGAGATAATTCTGGCCCTGCACGACGGAGGACTAATTTACCCACGCGACATGTGTCGCCAGTGGAATAATTACACCGTCCGCGTAGCTCCGGTTACTGCAGCGTCCGCAAACACTTCGGTCGCGATACACCGTGCAGAACGAGAGCGGGAAAGAGGCGATCTCCCCTTGCGGCCGCTCCTTTTACCAACCAACGTGTACAATGAGCCGTTAATCATGCGATCGAGCCACGGGGCTATGAAACGCAGGTGTCTGCGATCCTGGATCAATCTGCAACCTGTGTGCTCGCGTTCCACGCATTCCACATTAATCTGCGACCGACCTATCGAGGCCTCAACGGCACAGATAATAGAGAAACTGAGGTGGCAGGGACTGAAGAGGATCACGAAAAGATATCACACGTTGCCTTGTCGCATTGCGAATGGAAGCGATACGGTACAACGCTTAGAGAGCAAAGGCTTCTCGATCCATCCTCGTTCAACCCTGCTGATGTCGAGTAATCGAATTTCGATGGAACAGCGCAATAAGAGCTGTTGCATCGCACGAGTACCTACCGCTAAGGATGCTTCGGCTGAAGCACAAGCCCAACTTCTGCTCCGAAATTCCTTGATTACTCCGACACAACCTGCCGCGATTTGAATTCGACCGCCGAGGGTTCGGCGATGCGTTCGATGCATCGAGCAGTTAAAAGAGGCTCCGCCGGACAAATGGAGTAGCAGACAAAGGGTAAAAATATTCCGAAGAGGCCCGAATTCCTCTCCGTGCGGCGGGACGGCACGTCGGCGTGAAATAAAACGCGCGTCCCGCAGAATATTCGAAAGTCGGCCGTCTCGGGGCCCCCGAAGCCGACTTGCCAACTCCCAGACTGCATATTGACCCAACCGACGTATGCATTTACCGTCTTTTTGCGATTCCTCGAAGTGACCAGTCGATACACGCGGCCTGGCCGGGGCCAGGGTAGCCAGACACAAAGGAACTACGATTCCCGAAGCGGATTCGGTGGTCGAAAATTCAGGCCCGGCCAGGCCTTGTTCGCGAAATGACTTTTCAAATTGCCTGCGCCGCGCGATGAAAACTTTGACGTGGTTTACGTAACATCCGAAACGCGGACGAGAAACAGACGAGTCGATGACAGCGAGTTTGTTTAGACTTTGACGGGGTGAATCGTGAAAGAATTTTTTCATAGCGCGCGCATTGTTTAACAATAAGGAACTTTATATAATTCAATATTCTTACGGAATGGAATATAAGAAACGCTTCTCTACGAGTACCCACTCGTTAACTCCTGTCGCAATAGTTAGTTAATCGATTAATGTTCACGCGAACAGGGTTCTCCAATCTGCCAGGCTCCAGGTGAACGAAACTCGGTCAATTTCTACAGAATTATTTGCACCGCCTGCGAATCGAATGGAAGATCCCGAGAGATTCAGTATTCGTGCAGAACAAAGTCCCGAATGCAAATCTGCACTCGTCAACCTACAATCGGTCGCGTAAACCTGGTTCTCCAAGGTTCCCCTTACTCCGTAGGCAGCGAGTCACGATCCCACAATGTTAATAAAAGTATGCGCTCTTGGTACTCACTCTTACGGTCTGGACGTTGCTGAATCCTCCGGGGTTGCTGGTTCCTGGACAGCGTCTCCTTCCGCCCACGGAAACGGTGCAGCGACGTGTAGGTCGTGGATGGAGACTCGTTGCCGAAGATGTGGCACGCAAGACGAAGGGAGGACGGAGAGTGCACGTGGCGAGAAGGTAAAGCGCGGCCGCGAAAACGCCTGGCTACGACACGACCTCGCCGACGGTCGCAACGAGACTGAACTTTCAGCCCGCTACTCCAGCCTGGAAACAGCTGCTCTGTCTGCCTGCCAGCCAGCCAGCGCCAGAAAACTACGTTGGCCGTGCGGCACACCGTGCCAAGTGCATCTTCTGCGTCCCGATCGGCCGTGGTAGGGGCACGCCGCAGAAAAATCACGTTTCACCCTATTGGGGACCCTCGACGAGTCGCCCCGCTTAGGTAAACCGCTTTTACGGCGCGTCAAGCGAGAGTTAATTGAAAGTTTCTCGGACGTGGCTGTCCACTGTTTCCAACAATCCTTTCCTCTCGTTTTTATCGTTCGGGGGTTGCACGTTGCCTTTGCCGTTTTTATGGTTCTTTGATAACGAATGGGAAGCGGTGATGTCTTCTTTATTGCCCTTCAGGGGTGACACGAGGTTGATACTCATTCCAAATTAATTCTCCTGTAACTCACTCTTCGTTCGAGAACATCACACTCGCGTGCCCTACAGATTCTTCCTCGTCACGGGTAGGAAAATTCACGAACGATGCTCCCAAGTGGGAGCGATTACCTAAGCGAGGGAGTACCACCCCTCACTGGCAGCTGTTTTCACGTGTAAATGTTTACATTCGTGTCCGTCATGGGGCAGTTCGCAAGGGAAGCACACGCCTCCACTCGACGTCCCGCCTGTTCATTACGCGGACGCGAATTTAAAAGTGCGGATCTATTTTTAAACGATCACGGCCGGCTGGTAAACTCCCCCGTCGTCGAGGAAGAATGATCATCGCCAGCAACGCGAGATACCGCGGGCATAGGTAAACGTTGATGTCCAACCGATCCTCCCGCTGAAAGCCGCTGGTGACCAGGATCGTAAATTCCTCGTCGCCGTGGCGCAGCTGAAAAACACCGGCTGGCCTGTCGACGACTGACTCGGCGAATTCCGCGTGTATATGCACATGCACGGTGAAAACGCGGAGCGCAACACAGTACCGGTCTTTTATTGGGCGAGCGCTAATGCGCCTTTACTACGTTTACCCCGTCATTTACCTACCGTGCGCTGTAAACCGGCACCTGTGCCAGAACGTGCCACGGCAGTCAAGCAGGGGTTATTACGGAACGTATCATTTGAAGCCCTGGCTGCCATGGCGACCACGTTTACTGTGCCAAATCCGAGAGGAAAGTTTGGACCGTCTTGGGGTGGTTGAACGACTGGCAGAGATGTATGCGGTTCGAACTCGAACGACCTATCTGCCAGCAGCGATAAGACGAACTTGAGGAACGCTCTGCAGCAGCGTGCGTAACGGCGAGAGCTCGTCAACTCGTAAGTACGATCTAACTCGGCTTTTTGGGATCGCGGAATCGCGCGGCCTGAGTAGCTCCGACTCGAGTGTTCCATTTCTTGCCGCACGTTGACATCCTCTGCTCCCCGTTATTCCCTGTTAGCTCATTGTTAAGGAGTTTCGCAGACCCGCCCTTAAACACCTGGGTAGTATCACCACTTGGAATTCGAACCACCAAGCGGTGTTAATCATTTAATCCCGCCTCGGCGAGGCAGCTGTCTACGGTTAACGCCTGGCAGCCGATCGCGACTCGCCAAGACCCACGAAGGAGTCGCGCTCGGTCCTCGAGGCCCTCTCCGTTGAAATTATTCAGCCAGCCGTTCGTTTTTTACATCGCGTCGCGGCCTCTTCATTCAACAGTCCGTCTCCGCGTGTCTTCTCGCGATAAACAAATCGTGGGCTCTTCCCCGCCGGCTGAAGAGCAGCCACTTGTTTGGCGCGGACGACCAGCCGCTTCGAGGCGTCCACGTTTCCCTGGCGTCGTTCTCTCCTCGCCAAGTCGCATGCATAACTAAGCCCTCGTCGAACGCGATCGAGTATTTATTTAGACACCCAGCTTCGGAGTCTATGGCGCCAGAATATTTGCGATATTGGGGTGGCCGCGTCGAGTGGGCGGCGGTGGTCCGGGTGAAATGTTTATGAGCTTCGTAGAACCTGTATGCCCGGGCCTCCTTCCTCCAGGTGCGAGTAGAATTCTCGAGAAAAACCCGGCGACTGTAAAGCAGCCGGTGAAATATACCTTTAAGAGCATTGGGCCATAAATGCGGGACCAGGTATTAATATCCTCAACTTTCTTGCACTTTCATTCAGCTGTAGTAGATATCGGTACGTAGATATAGTCGAGATGGGAGAGAAACTCGAGGAATTCGCGAAACAAAAGTTGTGAGGTGAATTAAAGTGTACCCGGGACCGATGAGCGTTAGCCAAGGTTCTAACATTCTCTAGCTTCTACTGTAATTTCATTCGAGAACTTCTATTGGAAAACAATCAGAGATCGAAGCATGAATGGCGAAAACTTCTCAAACTGCCACATAAACGGTAACAACGGACGTAAAGGTAATTCAGATTTCCATTGGTCCAAGTTCGTTTCCATTCGAATCGACGTTGAATACGAATTGCCAGAAAATACGTAGAGTGCCTAAGAAACGTGGATTCGCACTTCTTGCTCTTTGAACGAGGGAAAGCGATGAAGGAGGCTCAAGTTTGTAATTTAATAACGATTATTACAGCGTTCAGTGTACATAAAGCAGAAGTGGCAGCGAAATAAGAGGCGAAACGCGCGTTACGGGTTACGAGGTGTACACACGCGCATTTGCATGCTAATTTCTCGGGGTCTTCCGACGAGCAAAAATACGGCTCACTTTCCGCGTGCTCCGTAATTATTCCGTGCTGGCTGAACCAGTAAGCCGTCAATCGGCCACTCACGTGAGTCCTTTCCTCTATCGCGTCTACTTCTCTGCTGGACCCCCTGGGGGCATAATTAAATGCTCGTAGATCATGCGTAAACGTAACCCGATGGCGTGTAATAACGATGCTTAGACGCGTTTGCGTTGAAACGATCTCTCGATCTGCTCGAAAACGCTGTCGCGTTAATGTTACATAGGACTCATTGAAACGAACACCCAACGGGCTCACTTCCTCTGCTATAAACCCAAAACTACCTTCTTTGCAGTACCAAGGAATTCGCAGTAAAATGAAATGTCAGTTAAGGGGACTAAGTAGGCAGTCGTTTTTCGTGAGAAAGAGACTGCCTTTTATTTATTTGCGTAGCATGCAGAAAAGGAAGCTTTGAGACACGCTGACCATCGAGAAGTTTCGCGAACACGCTTGTAGGACGCCCGTGGGCAGAGACGGGCGGGCGCGGAACCGCGGCTCGCGAGACCCGCGCTTGAAAATCTGGAATTTTGATGGACTATATCATAGGTTCCACGTGGAGTGGCACATGTCTTACGCATCCTGTAATTTTTTCAAGTCGATCTGAATCTCCGTTCATTCGCAAATACGGTAAAACCAAGAGAAAAACAAATTCAAGAAAAACGTGTTTCAAGTTTTTGGGCAAAGGCGTCGCTATAAGTTACCGCTTCACCTTTTTAGCTGCCAAATCAACAATTTTGCGAATTTTAATATAAACCAAACGGCATTTTATTCAGAAAAGATAGTAAATCCGGAAAATGCAATAAAGCAGTCGATTTTTCGACTACCTAGTCCCCTTAATAGCCCAGAGTTTACGAACTTTGGCGCATATTTGAAGAAACTTTATTTCTCTTGCACGGTATGTTCTATCGCGAAATAACCCGTGGGACCCCATGTCCTCATCACGCCCTGGAACGCGTTCCCACGGGAGCTGCCATTGCTGTTATCAATGTTATCATTACCTACGAAGACACAAGGGTGTCGGCCGACGACGTGCTAAAAGGTGGCACGCGAGGTAACGTTAGAGACGTCAGATGGGAAGATGTGTGTCGAGTAGTCTGCCACCCTTCGAATCCGTAACATACAACGTAGCTGGGAAGCTCGCTGCGCCATGCATAATACACGGACACAAAGTAGAGATGAGCAGGGGAGCTGCAGGTAACCCGGGGACGCTGAATCCGCAATGCAAATTTCGCGCGAAATGTTGCGATCGGTTGTCGCGGCGGTATCCCGAATTTTCCTTTTCTATAAATAATTTAGCCCCGCCGAAGAAGGGGAGGGTATCTTGCGCCTTCATCTCGGACCCGCCTGCTTTCTTTCGATAAGAAAAGAATATATTTATGAGGACGGAGCAGATCCCGTCGAGATCTGGCGCGGAGTACGTGGCACTCGACTAGACGGAACGTGCATTGCAAAGTCAAATTCTGTTCCAAGGGATAAAACTGAAACAGGGAAAAGTACTATCCGCAGCCGTGGAATGTAGCAGCTTCGGTTTCTTCAACCACCACAAGGCATTTCGTAACTGGCCGCGTTGTTAATCATCTTACACCCATTTACACTCACCTGCGAGAATATAGAATTCGAAAAGTATCAATATATCGGTATACCGTATTTAAATCAGCCACGTTTTCCTCGACTGAACAGGCACCCCCTTCGTTGCCCCATGTTGGTCGCAGGTAAGAAGAGTGCCCACGTTAGACGAGCAATCCCTGTCTCATTTACCAATAGACCGATCGGGTTACTAGCGGACCACCAGGGTAAGAGTTGCTTCACGGTGAATTGGGTCACCTCTTCCTCCAGACAGGAAGTCGTTGAAGTTCGTCGCTCAGATGACGTGCTCCTGACGTACTTCCGACGTTATTCGTTAATAACATGCGCGTCGAGCATCTTCAACGAGCAGCCGTTTCACGGGAAAAGAGTTGATGCTCGTGCCCCTAACAGCCTGCTCCGAGAGCACCGGCCATTATATCTTGGCTATTTACAGAAAGCGACGCCCGCGAGAAATGAAACCGTGGCTCGATTAAGAAGAAGCGTGACCGTTTGCGCGAAGAGGGCCGCTGGTCGGGCTTATTTCCTCCGTGCTCGAGATAGAGTCTGGCTCCGTAACGATTAGGTCATCTTCACCCTTGCGGCATTTTCATATGCCGCGACAAAGCCACACCATATCCCGGATGCGATGATTATCGTTAAGAACCATCGCGAGTCTTGCCCTCCCCCTTACCCTCGCCAAACCGCGCGCTGTCTCTGTCCCTCGTTTTACCCCGCGTTCTCTTTCAGCGGAGACAGGACGACCACGTGCGCCCTGTCAGGGCCCACGCGACACCCATTACGACCAATCGGCCCTTCAAATGCGCTTTAAACGGCGCGGCCGATTCTTCAATCCCGCCCTGGAATGCGTCTTCAGCAAGTGCTTGCCGGAATTATAATATTATCTAGTTGTATTGCAACCGGACAAGAAGAATCACGAGCTCGTTATGCAACAATGTGTACCCCGGTGGCTTGCTCCTCGTGAGTTATAACGAGCGAACCCGGCAATTTGCTGGCCGTGGCTCGACCCCTTTCATTGTCCGCGCGATGGCAATTTCGAGAACATGTAAATGAACACAGGACTGTACGCGCAGTTTAATGTGTAAACATTCATTTTGTATTTCATATATCTACACTTGGGAGCGTGGGCGTTTCAACCCGCGCTGGATTATTCGTATATAAATTAAACACAATACGGTCCCTGCGACCGGAAGGAGATGTCTTTACAAAGCTGTTTACTCGCGTATACGTGTACAGTTATTGGAGTATAAAATTACTTTCCCGTTTACACGCTTCTGAACGTTACAGTATCGTGGCTTGCATATGGTTTTATACCGTGTATGTATATCACACAATACGACTACTATTATAATACAAACGCTTCTCGAAAAATTGACTAATTGTACAGGTGCACATTGATCGCGTGATTATGACGCACGCGACGTGACTATGACGAAAGGCAGAGGACATGTACAGTCGGAGGAGAATTGATTACGTAGAAATATTAAATAAAATCAGCTTAATGTATTAAATTTTGTATAGTTTACCCTAGTAATCCGCACAGGAAAGAGGATACGAATAACTTCCTCCGCAAGCACCGTCGATTGATCGTGAAAAATGTTCGCAGCAAGGACTATGCGAGCAGAAGCTTTCTGCGTAAAAGACATTAAAAACACGATTAGCATTTTCCAGTTCCGTTACGAAACGAACGCAGCACGATTGAAAGAAACTTTGGCCGTTCGAAAGTGAACGCTGCAGTCGCCGAGAACGGATAGAATTGTGCATGGAACTTTACATTGGAACACGGTTTTACGGTTTCAAAGAAGCTGAAATAAAATTGACTGTGTAAATGCGAAGTATGAATTCTGTTACGAAAATTTTGAATTCGTTAAATGAACAATATGTACCCGTCGATATAAAAATTATAGGAAATTCAATTTGGACGGGGAACAGT
Source organism: Andrena cerasifolii (assembly GCF_050908995.1). NCBI lineage: Eukaryota > Metazoa > Arthropoda > Insecta > Hymenoptera > Andrenidae > Andrena > Andrena cerasifolii. The sequence continues at coordinate 4,689,675 of NC_135133.1, read as the reverse complement.
TTGGCACGTAATGGTCCATAGCTTAATGGCACTTTCAAGCCACTCTTAGAAGTGGACAAACCAATCGCGTTGACATTTCCAATCCCCTAAAGTTGTTCCACTATATCGTGATCGTTTTTGTAAGAGGACACCTTAAAGCTACTTTTTTGCGAGTGCTTTGTTCTCTGCAGTTCTTTCGCAAAGTACATTATGGTTTTCTTAAGTCCTTCGGCTAGAGGAACTTTCGGTTCCCAGTTCAAATATGTTTTGGCCCTGGTGATGTCGGGTCTCCTTCTCTGAGGATCATCCTCAACCGCGGCGAGCTCGACAATTTTACTATTTGTACCAACTAGATCCTTTATTATAAGTGCAAACTCTGTAACAATCGAAAAAATACATTTCTCCTAAGATATTCAATTAATAACTCCGAAACTTACTGTACTTTATAGCATACACTTACCTTCTATCGTATGCTCGACAGGATTTCCGATATTCACGGGTTGAGTGTAGTTACATGCCATCAAGGAAACTAGTCCGTCCACTAAATCAGATACATATTGAAAAGACCGCGTCTGCTTCCCGCTACCATATATCGTAATCGAATCATTCTGTAGTGCTTGTAGAATGAAATTCGAAACTACGCGGCCATCGTTCATGTGCATTCTGGGCCCGAATGTATTAAAGATCCGAGCGACGCGTACCTGGACACCTTCTTGCCTCATGTAAGCATAGCTGAGCGTTTCAGCAACGCGCTTTCCTTCGTCGTAACAAGCTCTCGGCCCTAAAACGACGTGTCATGGATTATCATTCTCGTCGCATAGTTTGTGCCACGACGTTATCGACGATTTTCAATATACCTATAGGATTCACGTGGCCCCAATAGGTCTCTGCTTGAGGATGCTCATTAGGATCTCCATATACTTCAGACGTACTAGCTATTAAAACTCTTGCCCCTACCCGCTTTGCAAGACCCAATATATTTATTGTACCTAAAGTATTCGTTTTTATCGTTTTCACCGGGTTAAGCATGTAATGTGGTGGACTAGCTGGGCTAGCAAGGTGATATATTTCATCGACTTCTAAATAAAGAGGCCTAACAATATCATGATGGACGAGCTCAAAGTTCTCATGACCAACCCAGTGTTCGACATTGCGCTTTCTCCCCGTGAAGAAGTTGTCCACAACTATCACTTCGTGGCCAGCAAGCATCAATCGATCGACTAAATGTGACCCGACGAAACCTGCTCCACCTGTGACCAATATCCTCTTCCTGTTCTTATAATTGAGAAACTTGACCGTGGGGAAATCTTTCGACACTCTGTTCTCGATTTTAGCCTCGAGATGCTGTAGCTTGCCCTCTAGCTCTTGGATCCGTACCTTTGCTTCCGCGATATTCTTAATGTCGGTGTAAGGAGTGTCATCGTCGACCTCTTCGACTTTCTCGTCCACAGGCTCGATGACATTTACATACCCAGGACGAGCCTTTCTATCGTGCGAGTGAACTCGAGGAAAGGTTTGCTCTTCCTCCGGATTGACTAACGTTTTGTAGAATCCCAGCACTGGAATATTTCGAAAACCACCATTCAAGCAACCCTGTTTACAATTGACCGATCGTAACAGCTAATAATGGTAGGATTTTCGTTAACCGTGAAACATTTACCTAGTATTACGCAAATGACAGAGAGAGCAACCTGTTTCATCTTTCGTGGAGTTAGAACCATGCTTCAACATTGCACGTGTCTCGGTTGAAGTGATTCCAGCTAATTGCCCCTCGACATCTCGCAGACCGTCAACATGACGTTGCACAGCGAAACATGTCATTTTCTGGTGCGTTCGCGATTAAAGAACATAACCTGTCGCATCACTGCAGCATTCTTAACGCGAAACTCACGATTCCTCTGCCAACTTTCCCTTAATTATTGACGTAACGTCGGTGCTGCTATCTGAGCAGAGTAACGCAAACGTTTCGCAGATTTTGTTTCTTATTCACAGTTTGACCTGACGTATCGTGGGCCGATAACTTAACCTCAAAATTTCAGCGTACAGGCGCACGCAGGCGCAGATCCTGTTTTTTGATTGATATATAAGGCTGTGGCAGTACAAAGGAAACATCTCAAGTAGTTTTTCTGGAGTCACGGTGGCAGTGGCATTTGAAACATGGCAGACGTCATTGATTGTAATTTTCCTGTTTGGGGCCTTCTGCCTAAAAACGAGACTGGTGTCACTCAATTTCTCACCAAATATCCCGAATATGACGGCCGCGGAGTGACCATTGCAATTTTCGATTCAGGAGTTGATCCTGGGGCTCCTGGTATGCAGGTACGGTAAGCTTTTATACAGACACGCCTCCGCGATTCTTCAAATCACCGATCTTTCTCATCCTTCCAATTTTCAACAAGATTCTTTCTTCTCTTCAAACCTCCGCTCAGCTCCGAAACTCTCGGCTCGATGAACGCGATCCTCTTTTCATTAAGTTCCTGTTTATTCTCTTGATATATAGGGAAAGAGAAACTTTCAATAAATTCCATTTCAAACGGTAAACGCGTTATAATTCGTCTTTCTTTCTTTCTTTGCCTACACGTCCCCAGAGCATTTTCATTGGACTGTAATGGAATAATCGATTTCTTTTGTGTATCCATCCCCTTGTCATGTTGCACGATTATGTATTAATAATTCGCTTTTATCATTAAGTATCTGTAATTACTTGTTTATCATTCTTTGTTGTACGATAACCTTTGAAGATGACGCAGCGATTTTTCAAGCCCGAAAAAACAAATTACCTTTAAACAGAATTAAGCGCTCCGTTGCTAACAATTGTGCTTTGTATAGGTAACTTCAGACGGGAAACCAAAAATTATTGAGAGATATGACTGCAGTGGAGCTGGAGATGTAGACGTTAGTAAAGTAGCACAAGCACCTGATGGATATATAATTGGTTTAACTGGCCGTAGATTGAAGGTACATTTCGAAGATTAGTTTGGACATGATGAAGTTAATAATGATCGTGTTCTCTGAGATGTATTATGCTTCTTTCAGGTTCCAGCCAATTGGACTAATCCTAGCGGACAATATCAGATCGGGGTGAAGAATCTATACTCATTGTACCCAGGCAAATTAAAAGAAAGAGTATTGTTAGAACGAAAGAAACGTCTGTGGGACATCTGTCAAAAATCTTCGCTCGCAGAAGCTACTAGGGAACTACAAGTAAATAACTGCATTAATCATATCTTGACATTACTCCGATCCAGTTATGGACACTTAGGAGCAAGTCAGCTGAATCCATCCCCTACACAAAATACCTTTGTTGACACTTCATTTCTGGCCTTCTTTTGAATTACAAATTTTTACAACTTACGACGACCTATATACACACGCAAATATTCAAGAGCGAGGTTGTAAATAGGATTGTAGTCCATGTCATCCAAAGATAGGGTTGTTGTTAGTATGTTAAACCATTCAATCAAATGAGGCCAGTTTCACAACGTGTCACAGTGATCTGTATCTAATGCTATATTTATATTTGGCAGTTTGATCTGCTGTAAAGCCATTGATTCGTTACATAATAGTACTCGAACACACACGACAATGTTTTATTTTTTAAATTTCTTAATTTCTTCTGTGATCTTACTTGAATTTTATGTCACCTGCATAGGAGTTCGAAGCTAAGAATCCGCAATTAACGACATTGGAAGAGAGACTGAAAAAAGAAGAACTTGAAGCAAGAGTCGAAGTACTGACTAACATTGAAAAAAAATATTCCGATGTAGGACCTACTTACGACTGCGTTGTTTTTCATGATGGCAAAGTTTGGAGGTAAGGATATATGAGGGATTCCTTTGGGCTTGCTACGTGCTTGAAAGTCCGATTTTCGTAAATGTTACTTTACAATTTAATGCTTTCATTTCCTGTTGCAGAGCATGCATTGACACCTCTGAGGTAGGCAACCTGGAAGCTGGTGTATGCCTAGGTGAATATTCTCTGACAAGAGAGTATGCACCTCTTATACCAGAAGATCAACTAAATATTAGTATTAATGTTCACGACGATGGAAATACGTTAGAAATCGTTAGTTTGTGCTGTAAGTAAAAATAAGAGAATAATTTTTCCTGCGATGCAACTACAATGCAAACTACAATTCATTTTTTTCACGTTGCAGCAAGTCACGGTACGCACGTAGCTTCAATTGCGGCAGCGTATTTCCCTGAGAGTCCAGAACTAAATGGAGTAGCTCCGGGCGCTCAGATAATTTCTTTGACGATCGGAGATGGTCGCATTGGAACGATGGAAACCGGGACCGCGGTAGTGCGAGCAATGATACATGTAATGAAACACGCAGAGAAGGTGCACGTAATAAATATGAGTTACGGGGAACACGCGCACTGGTCGAACACAGGGAGAATAGGAGAATTAATGAACGAAGTGATTGACAATTGCGGCGTAACGTGGGTAGCGTCTGCTGGCAATCTTGGCCCAGCTTTATGTACCATTGGTTAGTTGATTAAATTCGGAAGAATGGTTCTATACGTATTTGGAGAATCTACATTTTCTAAATTTCATTTGTCTTAAAATCATATAGGAACGCCACCAGATATTAGTTCCAACAGCATTATTAGCGTCGGCGCTTATATTTCTCCCGACATGATGGTGGCTGAATATTCTCTGAGAGAGAAGATGCCGGGCATGCCGTACACATGGTCATCCCGTGGTCCAATGATCGATGGAGGAGCTGGCGTTACAGTTTGTGCCCCAGGAGGGGCTATAACCAGTGTTCCCAATTTTACATTAAGAAAGAGCCAACTCATGAACGGCACAAGTATGGCTAGCCCGCATGTGACTGGAGCTGTTGGTATGCACATAACTATTGATACCAAGAAGTAAGCACTGTGTATTGGTAAATGAAAGTATACTTTAATGTCTTATTTTAATTACAGCTGTACTTATATCAGGGCTTCTTGCCAAAGGTTGCCCGTATTCTCCATACAATATAAAGAGAGCTCTTGAAAACACAGCTCTGTATATAGCAAACTTAGACGCTTTCGCGCAAGGCTCCGGGCTGTTACAAGTCGAGCGTGCATTTGATAGTCTTGTCACCTATAGCAACATACCCGAAAGGGATGTAAGATTTTCTGTCAGCTGCGGCGCGAATAACTCCAAAGGCATTCATATGAGAACCGGTGTCATCGATCGTCCAAAAGATTACGCTATAACTGTCGAGCCAGTGTTCCTTAATAGTCAAAATACTGACCCAGCACGCAAGATCGCTTTCAATTTGAAATTGACTTTGGTATGCGATGCGTCCTGGGTTCAGTTCCCAACGCATCTCGATTTAATGCACATGGCTCGTGCATTCGCCATCAGGATCGATGCCTCCAATTTACCAGAAGGTGTTCACGCAACTAGGTAAGAGATCGGCACAAAGTGATAACGCTGATTTGCGGCAGTGTATGTTACACACGAATATCGGCATTCGTTGTCTTTTTACAGTGTAAGAGCGTATGATGTAACGGACATTGCGAAAGGACCCGTGTTCCAAATACCAATTACCGTAGTGCAACCAGCAGTACTGTCAAAATCTGCCATCCTTCCAGACTTGACGTTCACGAATGTTGCATTTAGCCCCAATACGATTCATCGACATTTTATTATGGTCCCAGAAGACGCGACGTGGGCGGGTAAAGTTTCTCTGAAATATATTTCTAAATGTGTATATACAATTGTGAGCGTAACGTTAACGTTATGTCGTTCGATTTAGTTGTCAGATTAAAAAGTTCGGAGAAGGAAAAGGTGGGAAGATTCGTCGTTCATACCATTCAATTGAAGCCCCGTTTGGCTTGCAAGACTCTCGAAGCTAGCAAAACGGTTATTGTTACTTCCCAATCTGAAACTGTTCAACCGTTCGCTGTTCAGGTATTGTAAACCACTACAATATAATTCAATCGAATACATACATTTACTCATTTACTTTGTCATAATCGCGTGTGCAGGGAGGATTGATTCTGGAAGTGGTTGTTGCAAAATATTGGGCCAACTTGGGTGTCATGTTAATCGACTATTCTATAGAATTTCACGGTATCCATATGATAAATGGAAATCTTACGATGCAGTCCGGTGCCGGAATAAATCGCTTGGAATTGCGAAGCTCTCTTAGGAAAGAAGAAGTAGTTCCTAGTATCTCCCTCAAATCGTCTGTGCAAATTCTGAAGTATGCAATACCTCGAGTATCCTGTATGGTATTTATATTTACTTTTAGCTTTAACTATGAACTTTTCTAATGTCGCAGACCCAACGATGCAAAGATCTGTCCTTTACGTGAACGAGATATTATTCCACCATCGCGACAAATTTATGAATTGCAATTAACGTATACGTTCCACTCGGCGAAAGCGACCGAAGTAACTCCAAACGCCGCGCTGCTCAGTGATTTATTGTATGAAAGTGAATATGAGAGTCAGATGTGGATGATTTACGACTGCAACAAGCAACTTATATGTTGCGGAGACACGTATCCGTCTAAGGTAAATTTTATTTAGAACTTGTGCCATTCATATCAGATGATGATAATAATAGTAACATGTTTTCTGCTGCAGTATACTATCCAGAAATTAGAGAAAGGCGATTACACTTTGAAGATGCATGTACGGCATGAAAAGAAGGATCTGCTCGACAGGTTGACGGACATGCCGTTACTTCTAAGTCAAAAGTTAAGCAATCCAATTACTTTGGACGTGTATGCGAGTCAGTCGCAAGCCATTATCGGTGGCAAGAAAATGGTGGCAGCTTCGATTTCACCTGGCCATATTCTTCCTCTGTACGTTGCTCCCATGACCAACGAAAGCAAGTAAGTTTATCGTTAAATGACGAGATTCCTCTTTATTATCTGTTCGTAATATTTTATTTTACAAATTAAGCATCGCAAAACATTCTTTATTATCGCGTTCGAGAATATAAACAATATTGGTTTGCACTTACTTTATATTTGTTCTTAAAAATACTTTACACATATTTCATACAGCAGTACACGTATTAGATCCACTTTTAAAATGTAAGTAAAACAGTGCACGGGCGGACTTTGTCGTAACTTCGAAACGGATATGTAAATGTTCAAAAGATATTAGCTTCAAGGCTCTCTGGTAATTTATATTACTGTTCGCTTTTGAGGGATGCTAGCTCTTTCAAATTACCTACTATACAGTATTCTATTACATAAATGTACGCGATTCGCTTTTAAAGAGCTACTAAGATAACTTTCTTCTTTTTCATCCCACATTGCAGCACTGAAAACAAGTGAGTCTATGGTATCATTTTTGTAAACATTTTTGCACATTTACATGCTTTGAACGTAGGTAAGGAGGGTATTAATTTATGGGAGTAGATATTAGACAGTGAAACACTAATCTTCGATGGAATACTTCCATTACTTTTATTGTGAGATTAATCCTATAATGCTTTACAACGATACTTTGATACAATTTTAAGCGCAGATGAATTTTCATGTACTGTTACTTTGTTCTGACATTTCCTTCTCTTTGAAAATAATTGTCTGCTTTGTTCACTCGAAAATGTTTAACGACGCGAAGATTAGCAGACGTAGTTGAAGCCTTTCGATGTAGCTTTCATTAAATAAAATTTCATCAAAGCATTGTCTACGAGTGTATAAATATAAAAGTGCAGAAAGTTTTTCTTAGCTGTAACGGCTGTAAAATATTTCGCTTATAATACCTGGGTACACATTTTTCGCTTCTAACGAATGCTGTGCATTTCTCTTCTCGTTTGAAAATGCTTTATTCTTATTCCACGCTTTTGTTTATAATGGCTATCGGTAGTATCTTATGCAACATCCAACCTCGAGTCACTTTAATGGCTACTCATTTAATTCCTCTTCGTTTCAAAGAATTTCCAAAGGCGCTACCCTGGGTAGTTACCTGCAGGGTACATTGACTTTCTGCAAAGACGATATCGGCAAGAAAGTGGACTGCCACGTGTTCAAGTATATCTTATCGGAGCCGGCCAAAAAGAGTAGCAATGCTGTTAATAAAACGGACAAGGAGAAAACTACGAAATGGGACGAATATAACGAAGCACTCAGGGATCTGAAATGCAATTGGCTTGGAAAGCTAGGTAATCGAGATATTTCACGTATTTAATAATATTTACATCAGAGCAAATGTTAAGTACATAAACTGCATAAAGTAGCATCAATGCCATCTTTCATACTTTTCGTTTCTCTTTCCGGTTCCGATTCTACAAATAGCGCCGTCTACGAGTAAGTTGTTACAGTGTGAGAGAAAAGTATTACAAAATTCATGTTTTAGACCCCATGCATCTGAATTCAGAATCGATTTATCACCAATCATATTCCAATGCATGTATATGCAACGTATAACATACTTTGCATTGACTTGTTTCTTTCGTTGTGACTGATATTCAACAGAATTGATTAGCAACGATTATTTGTTACTTGTAAATGTGATAATATGAAATGATTCTTTAATATCCAATATTGTATGATGTTAAAACAATTATCGTACTACGTGCTCGTTTCCCCCTGTTTGTTTTTGTTGTTTTCATAATATAATTAATATATTATTTTTAATAACAGAACCTGGAGAATACGCAAATCTCTTATACGGAGAATTGAAGAATCTCTTTTCGGACCATTTACCCGTTCACACTGCTATGCTGACTTCTTTGGACTCTCCGGAAGCCCGACGTCACATGCCTCACGACGATCTCTCGGAAAGTGTCGTTTCCCTTGCAAACCAAATAATAACCGTCGCTGACGCCGTCATTACCAACATAGATCAAGATAAGTTGTTAGCGTACTATGGCTTGAAGAACGACCAGCGTCCCGACGCGGCGAAAATTAAAGCAACTATGGAGAAGCAGAAGAGTAGCTTAATAGAAGCACTAGTAAAGAAGGGATGCGCATTGGCACGATTGTACGTGCACAGCATGCAGAAGAAAGAGGGAGATCGTGCATCCTACGAACATTTATTAGAAAGCGTCACAAATCACTGGCAAGAAGTACAGAAGTTTGCTGAACCAACTGACAATAAGGCAAGAGATTTTACGAGTTCGCGTGTAAAATGTCGTTTTTAATTAATTACTTAAGGGGAACTGTCCGAGAATATGATATTTCTGTCTGTCTGTAGGTGATTCTGCTCTCACTGTGGCATGCCCATGTTAATCAGCATTACGGCCGCTATTTAAAGTTGCTGATGCGTTACTTCGAAGAGAAGCCGTTGAAAGAGATCGACGAGAAATGCATAGAAATTGCAAGGAATTTAGGATGGGAACATTTGTCGAATCACATTAGCTCGAGCACACCGACACGTTATCCCCCTTCGTACAGATCATTTTGATCAACGGTAAATAAGTAAATTACGATAGTATTCTAATGTTTACATAATTACAAATGTATACCGCGATGTGCATAGTAATACTTTTTAGGTATTTTAAACTTAAATGTCTGACGTCCTGATGAGGGGAGATTAATCACGGAAAGCAGTTTCCAATGCAGCTCTGTAACGGCAGAGGTGTTTGTTTATGTTGAGCAGCTCGGGTGTATTACACCTTGAAGAGAACACAATACGATTCACATTTAGAGAAAGGAAGAAGAGAAGAATCACTCTAGAAAGATATTTCACTTTTCCAATGTAAAAGAATAAATCGGATTCGTACGTATGTGATTTACTTTATAAACACGATGAAACAGTTTGGTCGACACGATCGCGAAGCATAAATTAGAAGCGATAACGTGAAATGTCTTGAATAAATGAAGCGGATTGTTCATTCTTTTTTACTCATCAAGGAAAACGTTAAAAGACGTGACAATATATGTATAAGTTATTTAAACGAAGAAGACGTTAAATCGTTTTGTCAAAACTGTCGTTGTTTAATACTGCATTTTTATGGCGTTTATCATTTAAAGAGAGAAAAGGGGTCAGAGTATCATGGAAACTGTTATCAATTTAGAAAGTGAATTCTTTTAAATAACAAATGTGTTAATCGAAAGCATTCGTTTCAACTAACATAATGTACACCATCCACACTCAATTAGGTTTTTCCTTTTTTACAATACATTGAATGTAAATATATATATATACATATGTATACATACATGTATTTTATTTACATCCACGGGATTATACTTTATTCTATTAAATTCTGTTACTTCTAACTATGTACACGACGTATATGATGATATATCGGAATGTATGTAAAATATATTTTCAAATTTTGGTTCCTAAACGAATGCTGCATAAAATTTATGCGTCTCACTTTTGCGGAACGAGTGCTGTAGACGCACTGATGTACATAGCGAAAGAAATTGATAGTTAAGGCACACGAAATTTTACAGTGAATGCTGACTTTAGGCACCAGATTATCATCTATTCTTACAGAATTCTGTAACAAGGAAATACCAGGTACATAATCACTTACGAGGATATAATAAATCAATATTCACTGCACCGTATCACAAGCTGAATGCAAACGAAGCGTTTATCATAGAAAAGAGTAACACACATGATGCATAAAATTTGTTTTCATTAGAGAGATGTAACTGCAACAAATATATCTATGAGTTAGTCTACATTTTAATATAGACCCATTATTAGAAAATAAAGCTTGAGTTAATGCTTCAAGAAAGATTGTACTGTTTTTATGAAATGACTGAATGTGAATAATAATAGTACATTGCATGACAAAGGAGAGAAATTGGACGAGCGTGAAGTTTGCGGCCCTCGCTGCGCTCGGGCAACACTTCCCGCGGGGCGAGATCGCCCAGTAGGGAGTAGGCGTAAAAAACACCCATTTTCGTGCAGGTGTTGAAAAAATATATTAATGAGAGTATCTGAAGTTCAAATCTCCTTATTTTCCCTTATCGATATATTAATTAAGCAACTGCTCTTGATGAATTTATAAATCAAGAAACGCTAGCAAGAAATTCTGCCAAGTTGACAAGAAAATTCGATGACAAGTGTCTATCGATTTAATTAAAGAAAAGGTAAGTGCGATAACCATATAGATATTCTACTACAAGTTCATTAGACAGTCCCGTGATAATTAACAAATTTTTCACTTCCCGGGAACAATTTATGCACTTTTAAAATTGCATTTAAAAATATAAACCTTTAGCAAGCTTCCGCAGTATATTTCATACACCCTTCGCGCAAAAATAAGTAGTTATTAACTGTTTTTACATGCTGTGATGTCCTGTTCGATTCCCACTTACGTTCAAATGTCGCTTAATGCGCCAGAATTGTTCCGTTTGGGAGCTGAAATTCAGGAATCTTAACAGGAGCACACGATGCTAGAAGAGGTGGCACGGCCGAGCCGAGCGAGAGAGAGAGCAACTGTGCGCGACAAGGATGGAGATAGAAGACGTGCCACCAACTCTGGCCTCCATCTTTGTCGCAGGCGCTTGGAAAAATAGTTAATAACTATCTATTTTTACACAGAATGTGTACAAAAACTGTTGAGGAAATTTGCTAAAGGTTTATATTTTTAAATGCAACTTTAAAAGTGCAGAAATTATTCGTAGAAATTCCAAAATTTGCATTTCCAGGCTACTGCAGTTGTAGGTAATAAATGTACAAGTTAACAACAATTTTGTTGTTAAAAATGGGTACATGATGAGTCTGGGAGTCTCTGCAGAAGATCTGTAATCTCAGATTGTCAATAACGAATCGAGTATTGCGTAATTAAGTGTCGCAGCATACATAACTTTCCTTTGCCGGGAATTAAACTGTCCGCGAAAATTAATGAATATCCCTTTTTAAGAATTAATGTATAACTTTTAGGGACTCGCCTGAAAGCAGACCCTACCTTCCCATATCAAATTGGTAGCAATTTGGTTCATAATTAAGTAATTACGCACAGTTCAATGGTAAGGTTGCAGCACACGTAAAGTCGTATATTTTCTTTATTGAACGTGTTAATTTCTACGTTTTCTACAATAATTTTCACAATTGAATATCAAAGTGCAGACCCTCGACTGCCTTCCTATTCAATATTTACAGTTAAATCGATCATAATTAATGAGTTATTAACAAATGCATCGTCGTTAGCGACTATCTGTAAAATCTATGTATCTACTCGCTGCGTACAAAGAATTACAGATTTTCTGCAAGTATCTTCTGCACTTTTAAAGTTGCATTTAAAAATATGAACCTTTAGCAAATTTCCTCGATAGTTTTTGTACACATTTTGTGTAAAAATAGATAGTTATTAACTGTTTTTGCAAGGAGTCACTTCCTTACCGACTCCCGCTTGCGTTCGAGTGCAACGTAACGTGCTAGAATTGTTCCGTTTGGGAGCTGAAATTCAGGAATCTTAGCAGGAGCACACGATGCTAGAAGAGGTGGCACGGCCGAGCCGAGCGAGAGAGAGAGCAACTGTGCGCGACAAGGATGGAGATAGAAGACGTGCCACCAACTCTGGCCTCCATCTTTGTCGCAGGTCGCAGGCGCTTGGAAAAATTGTTAATAACTATCTATTTTTACACAGAATGTGTACAAAAACTGTTGAGGAAATCGCCTGAAAGTAGACCCTACCTTCCCATATCAAATTGGTAGCAATTTGGTTCATAATTAAGTAATTACGCACAGTTCAATGGTAAGGTTGCAGCACATGTAAAGTCGTATATTTTCTTTATTGAACGTGTTATTTTCTACGTTTTCTACAATAATTTTCACAATTGAATATCAAAGTGCAGACCCTCGACTGCCTTCCTATTCAATATTTACAGTTAAATCGATCATAATTAATGAGTTATTAACAAATGCATCGTCGTTAGCGACTATCTGTAAAATCTATGTATCTACTCGCTGCGTACAAAGAATTACAGATTTTCTGCAAGTATCTTCTGCACTTTTAAAGTTGCATTTAAAAATATGAACCTTTAGCAAATTTCCTCGATAGTTTTTGTACACATTTTGTGTAAAAATAGATAGTTATTAACTGTTTTTGCAAGGAGTCACTTCCTTACCGACTCCCGCTTGCGTTCGAGTGCAACGTAACGTGCTAGAATTGTTCCGTTTGGGAGCTGAAATTCAGGAATCTTAGCAGGAGCACACGATGCTAGAAGAGGTAGCACGGCCGAGCCGAGCGAGAGAGAGAGCAACTGTGCGCGACAAGGATGGAGATAGAAGACGTGCCACCAACTCTGGCCTCCATCTTTGTCGCAGGTCGCAGGCGCTTGGAAAAATTGTTAATAACTATCTATTTTTACACAGAATGTGTACAAAAACTGTTGAGGAAATCGCCTGAAAGTAGACCCTACCTTCCCATATCAAATTGGTAGCAATTTGGTTCATAATTAAGTAATTACGCACAGTTCAATGGTAAGGTTGCAGCACACGTAAAGTCGTATATTTTCTTTATTGAACGTGTTAATTTCTACGTTTTCTACAATAATTTTCACAATTGAATATCAAAGTGCAGACCCTCGACTGCCTTCCTATTCAATATTTACAGTTAAATCGATCATAATTAATGAGTTATTAACAAATGCATCGTCGTTAGCGACTATCTGTAAAATCTATGTATCTACTCGCTGCGTACAAAGAATTACAGATTTTCTGCAAGTATCTTCTGCACTTTTAAAGTTGCATTTAAAAATATGAACCTTTAGCAAATTTCCTCGATAGTTTTTGTACACATTTTGTGTAAAAATAGATAGTTATTAACTGTTTTTGCAAGGAGTCACTTCCTTACCGACTCCCGCTTGCGTTCGAGTGCAACGTAACGTGCTAGAATTGTTCCGTTTGGGAGCTGAAATTCAGGAATCTTAGCAGGAGCACACGATGCTAGAAGAGGTGGCACGGCCGAGCCGAGCGAGAGAGAGAGCAACTGTGCGCGACAAGGATGGAGATAGAAGACGTGCCACCAACTCTGGCCTCCATCTTTGTCGCAGGTCGCAGGCGCTTGGAAAAATTGTTAATAACTATCTATTTTTACACAGAATGTGTACAAAAACTGTTGAGGAAATCGCCTGAAAGTAGACCCTACCTTCCCATATCAAATTGGTAGCAATTTGGTTCATAATTAAGTAATTACGCACAGTTCAATGGTAAGGTTGCAGCACATGTAAAGTCGTATATTTTCTTTATTGAACGTGTTATTTTCTACGTTTTCTACAATAATTTTCACAATTGAATATCAAAGTGCAGACCCTCGACTGCCTTCCTATTCAATATTTACAGTTAAATCGATCATAATTAATGAGTTATTAACAAATGCATCGTCGTTAGCGACTATCTGTAAAATCTATGTATCTACTCGCTGCGTACAAAGAATTACAGATTTTCTGCAAGTATCTTCTGCACTTTTAAAGTTGCATTTAAAAATATGAACCTTTAGCAAATTTCCTCGATAGTTTTTGTACACATTTTGTGTAAAAATAGATAGTTATTAACTGTTTTTGCAAGGAGTCACTTCCTTACCGACTCCCGCTTGCGTTCGAGTGCAACGTAACGTGCTAGAATTGTTCCGTTTGGGAGCTGAAATTCAGGAATCTTAGCAGGAGCACACGATGCTAGAAGAGGTGGCACGGCCGAGCCGAGCGAGAGAGAGAGCAACCGTGCGCGACAAGGATGGAGATAGAAGACGTGCCACCAACTCTGGCCTCCATCTTTGTCGCAGGCGCTTGGAAAAATAGTTAATAACTATCTATTTTTACACAGAATGTGTACAAAAACTGTTGAGGAAATTTGCTAAAGGTTCATATTTTTAAATGCAACTTTAAAAGTGCAGAAGATACTTGCAGAAAATCTGTAATTCTTTGTACGCAGCGAGTAGATACATAGATTTTACAGATACTCGCTAACGACGATGCATTTGTTAATAACTCATTAATTATGATCGATTTAACTGTAAATATTGAATAGGAAGGCAGTCGAGGGTCTGCACTTTGATATTCAATTGTGAAAATTATTGTAGAAAACGTAGAAATTAACACGTTCAATAAAGAAAATATACGACTTTACGTGTGCTGCAACCTTTCCATTGAACTGTGCGTAATTACTTAATTATGAACCAAATTGCTACCAATTTGATATGGGAAGGTAGGGTCTACTTTCAGGCGATTTCCTCAACAGTTTTTGTACACATTCTGTGTAAAAATAGATAGTTATTAACAATTTTTCCAAGCGCCTGCGACAAAGATGGAGGCCAGAGTTGGTGGCACGTCTTCTATCTCCATCCTTGTCGCGCACAGTTGCTCTCTCTCTCGCTCGGCTCGGCCGTGCCACCTCTTCTAGCATCGTGTGCTCCTGCTAAGATTCCTGAATTTCAGCTCCCAAACGGAACAATTCTAGCACGTTACGTTGCACTCGAACGCAAGCGGGAGTCGGTAAGGAAGTGACTCCTTGCAAAAACAGTTAATAACTATCTATTTTTACACAAAATGTGTACAAAAACTATCGAGGAAATTTGCTAAAGGTTCATATTTTTAAATGCAACTTTAAAAGTGCAGAAGATACTTGCAGAAAATCTGTAATTCTTTGTACGCAGCGAGTAGATACATAGATTTTACAGATAGTCGCTAACGACGATGCATTTGTTAATAACTCATTAATTATGATCGATTTAACTGTAAATATTGAATAGGAAGGCAGTCGAGGGTCTGCACTTTGATATTCAATTGTGAAAATTATTGTAGAAAACGTAGAAATTAACACGTTCAATAAAGAAAATATACGACTTTACGTGTGCTGCAACCTTACCATTGAACTGTGCGTAATTACTTAATTATGAACCAAATTGCTACCAATTTGATATGGGAAGGTAGGGTCTACTTTCAGGCGATTTCCTCAACAGTTTTTGTACACATTCTGTGTAAAAATAGATAGTTATTAACTATTTTTCCAAGCGCCTGCGACAAAGATGGAGGCCAGAGTTGGTGGCACGTCTTCTATCTCCATCCTTGTCGCGCACGGTTGCTCTCTCTCTCGCTCGGCTCGGCCGTGCCACCTCTTCTAGCATCGTGTGCTCCTGCTAAGATTCCTGAATTTCAGCTCCCAAACGGAACAATTCTAGCACGTTACGTTGCACTCGAACGCAAGCGGGAGTCGGTAAGGAAGTGACTCCTTGCAAAAACAGTTAATAACTATCTATTTTTACACAAAATGTGTACAAAAACTATCGAGGAAATTTGCTAAAGGTTCATATTTTTAAATGCAACTTTAAAAGTGCAGAAGATACTTGCAGAAAATCTGTAATTCTTTGTACGCAGCGAGTAGATACATAGATTTTACAGATAGTCGCTAACGACGATGCATTTGTTAATAACTCATTAATTATGATCGATTTAACTGTAAATATTGAATAGGAAGGCAGTCGAGGGTCTGCACTTTGATATTCAATTGTGAAAATTATTGTAGAAAACGTAGAAATTAACACGTTCAATAAAGAAAATATACGACTTTACGTGTGCTGCAACCTTACCATTGAACTGTGCGTAATTACTTAATTATGAACCAAATTGCTAGCAATTTGATATGGGAAGGTAGGGTCTACTTTCAGGCGATTTCCTCAACAGTTTTTGTACACATTCTGTGTAAAAATAGATAGTTATTAACAATTTTTCCAAGCGCCTGCGACCTGCGACAAAGATGGAGGCCAGAGTTGGTGGCACGTCTTCTATCTCCATCCTTGTCGCGCACAGTTGCTCTCTCTCTCGCTCGGCTCGGCCGTGCCACCTCTTCTAGCATCGTGTGCTCCTGCTAAGATTCCTGAATTTCAGCTCCCAAACGGAACAATTCTAGCACGTTACGTTGCACTCGAACGCAAGCGGGAGTCGGTAAGGAAGTGACTCCTTGCAAAAACAGTTAATAACTATCTATTTTTACACAAAATGTGTACAAAAACTATCGAGGAAATTTGCTAAAGGTTCATATTTTTAAATGCAACTTTAAAAGTGCAGAAGATACTTGCAGAAAATCTGTAATTCTTTGTACGCAGCGAGTAGATACATAGATTTTACAGATAGTCGCTAACGACGATGCATTTGTTAATAACTCATTAATTATGATCGATTTAACTGTAAATATTGAATAGGAAGGCAGTCGAGGGTCTGCACTTTGATATTCAATTGTGAAAATTATTGTAGAAAACGTAGAAATTAACACGTTCAATAAAGAAAATATACGACTTTACGTGTGCTGCAACCTTACCATTGAACTGTGCGTAATTACTTAATTATGAACCAAATTGCTACCAATTTGATATGGGAAGGTAGGGTCTACTTTCAGGCGATTTCCTCAACAGTTTTTGTACACATTCTGTGTAAAAATAGATAGTTATTAACAATTTTTCCAAGCGCCTGCGACCTGCGACAAAGATGGAGGCCAGAGTTGGTGGCACGTCTTCTATCTCCATCCTTGTCGCGCACAGTTGCTCTCTCTCTCGCTCGGCTCGGCCGTGCCACCTCTTCTAGCATCGTGTGCTCCTGCTAAGATTCCTGAATTTCAGCTCCCAAACGGAACAATTCTAGCACGTTACGTTGCACTCGAACGCAAGCGGGAGTCGGTAAGGAAGTGACTCCTTGCAAAAACAGTTAATAACTATCTATTTTTACACAAAATGTGTACAAAAACTATCGAGGAAATTTGCTAAAGGTTCATATTTTTAAATGCAACTTTAAAAGTGCAGAAGATACTTGCAGAAAATCTGTAATTCTTTGTACGCAGCGAGTAGATACATAGATTTTACAGATAGTCGCTAACGACGATGCATTTGTTAATAACTCATTAATTATGATCGATTTAACTGTAAATATTGAATAGGAAGGCAGTCGAGGGTCTGCACTTTGATATTCAATTGTGAAAATTATTGTAGAAAACGTAGAAATTAACACGTTCAATAAAGAAAATATACGACTTTACGTGTGCTGCAACCTTACCATTGAACTGTGCGTAATTACTTAATTATGAACCAAATTGCTAGCAATTTGATATGGGAAGGTAGGGTCTACTTTCAGGCGATTTCCTCAACAGTTTTTGTACACATTCTGTGTAAAAATAGATAGTTATTAACAATTTTTCCAAGCGCCTGCGACCTGCGACAAAGATGGAGGCCAGAGTTGGTGGCACGTCTTCTATCTCCATCCTTGTCGCGCACAGTTGCTCTCTCTCTCGCTCGGCTCGGCCGTGCCACCTCTTCTAGCATCGTGTGCTCCTGCTAAGATTCCTGAATTTCAGCTCCCAAACGGAACAATTCTAGCACGTTACGTTGCACTCGAACGCAAGCGGGAGTCGGTAAGGAAGTGACTCCTTGCAAAAACAGTTAATAACTATCTATTTTTACACAAAATGTGTACAAAAACTATCGAGGAAATTTGCTAAAGGTTCATATTTTTAAATGCAACTTTAAAAGTGCAGAAGATACTTGCAGAAAATCTGTAATTCTTTGTACGCAGCGAGTAGATACATAGATTTTACAGATAGTCGCTAACGACGATGCATTTGTTAATAACTCATTAATTATGATCGATTTAACTGTAAATATTGAATAGGAAGGCAGTCGAGGGTCTGCACTTTGATATTCAATTGTGAAAATTATTGTAGAAAACGTAGAAATTAACACGTTCAATAAAGAAAATATACGACTTTACGTGTGCTGCAACCTTACCATTGAACTGTGCGTAATTACTTAATTATGAACCAAATTGCTACCAATTTGATATGGGAAGGTAGGGTCTACTTTCAGGCGATTTCCTCAACAGTTTTTGTACACATTCTGTGTAAAAATAGATAGTTATTAACAATTTTTCCAAGCGCCTGCGACAAAGATGGAGGCCAGAGTTGGTGGCACGTCTTCTATCTCCATCCTTGTCGCGCACAGTTGCTCTCTCTCTCGCTCGGCTCGGCCGTGCCACCTCTTCTAGCATCGTGTGCTCCTGCTAAGATTCCTGAATTTCAGCTCCCAAACGGAACAATTCCGGCGCATTATGTGGCATTTGAATGCAAGTGGGAATCGAACATGAATCACTCCTTGCAAAAACAGTTAATAACTACTTATTTTTACGTGAAGGATGCACGAAACCTACTGCGAAAGCTTACTAAAGGTTTATCTTTTTAAATGCAACTTTAAAAGTCCATAAATTATCCCCGGAAAGTGGAAAATTTGTTAATTATCTAGGACTCTCTAAAGGCTAAAGCTCTTGTAGTATTCTCACTTTGGCTCTTAATTTTTCTTTAGATTCTTAGATTGACGCTTATCGTCTTGTGTTCCAATCAACTATTTAAGCAGAATCTCTTGATGTCTAAACTGAACGCTTATAATTAATATATCGATAAGGGAAAATAAGGAAATTTGAACTTCAGATACTCTCATTAATATATTTATTATTCACATGCGCATTACAAGAGGAGGTTTCAGATATCTCATTAATATATTTATTATTCACATGCGCATTACAAGAGGTTTTCGGAGAATGAATTATACCTATCTACAAAAGGAGAAGGATTTTCGAACAGGTGGTTTTATTGCTAGTTCCCAGATATTACAGCCTGGTGATTGTATCCAATTGCTTACAGATGTATTAATGCGTATGCGTAATTACTATTTGTGTACAATTCCTGTAAATTGACCAGCTTGAACGTAGAATAAAATGCGTATGCCGATTAGTTTCATGCCTCTTAATAACCGGAGTGTAAAATTTTTGTGAGAATGCATTGAATCGCGAACATTAAGAAAAATGCTCTCTACCACAAAATTCCCCAGTAATAAGTAACGCGTCAACCTCTTAAGCGCTTCGTTCAATCCAGTCCACTGCAGTTCAGGTGATTCTATAAACATATGACGCGTATAAAGCATACTATAACACGTATCTTTACAGTTGTAAGCGCTTAAGAGGTTAATTAAAAGATCGCATTAAGAGTTATGTCCTTATCATCCCCGCCCGAATTCCATTTACCTCTGTACAAGCAAAATTACTCTGAGAATGACGTCGTCGCGTATTGGTACGACGAAGAGTTTTCTCAAAGTAGATACCCGCCGGGGCAAAAAGGTAACACGATGCCTCTGCACATATTTACAGTAATTTCATCGTGCTAAGTAATGCGTGAAATGTTAATCTCGATATAGTCAGTACAGCGTGTACCCTTATTTGTCTGCTCGTGGCGCAACGAATATCTGAAACAGAATTACTAGTATACAATGTCGAAGAGTGCCCCAAGATTACTGTTATCATAGCTGAGTCTATAGTAGAGGGTAACAATATCCACGAATGGATCGTTAAGAAAGGATTGGTTTCCCACCCGTACCTTAACACAGAAGAGGCCCTGAAATTGGGTGGCAGGAGTTTATGTCTGTTAAGAGAATGGGTACACATTTCGTTTATGGTTGTTCGCGATTCCTTTTTCGTAGGATTATTACTATACATTTCCTGTGTCTATTATAGACGTTTAAGGTATTTCGTGAGAACATTGAAAAGGGTTTGTACCAACATGTAAGTAACTTTTTATACAAATGGTACGCAGCACCAAGATCTAAAAATTTGTTCATGCTTCTTATAACTTGCGGCCGTACAGTGTTGTTCATATTCCAAGAGAAAACTTACATGGTAAGCCGTGCCCGCAGGCTTATGGAGACTTTGGTGTAAATAGTTCTTATTTTCAGGTAACTTTTTTCGATTCTCATAGCCACAATACAATTACGAAATCAAATCGAGGATTAGTTATAGCGCAGGTAAGAGTTTATAATTATCTATAGTAGAGAATTCACTACTGATACGCGATAGGAAGCTTTGTATCATTAAGTTGTATCATAAAATAACGTAGGCAACTATGGACAACCTAAAACTTTTATGCGACTGGTACAATGAGGATATATTAAATAAATGTTACAATACAAAAGCAACGGAATATGAGCTAGCTTTTTTATACTCAGATGGTTCACCATCCTTTGATTGCGAACCTTTATGCCAATGCGGCGCACAGTGCAGAATACATAATAATTAGATTCGACGATCTAATTTTTTATGCCACACATGTAAATATCTGAGAAACATACATAAAAAAAATGGTAAAACTTAAATACAAGTGAGAAATTTATTTCGCCATTATACTTAACAAACTATATTTTATGGAATTTTTTTTATTCAATCGGATCTGTTATGTAGATTAAAACTGATAGATTTATTTACATTATGTACAATTTCTTCCTAAAACTAATACAATCCGTTTTTCGTTCACGCAATGCTGAAACTATTAAAAAAATAATGTAGCTTAAATCTGCACACAGTATTTTCAATAGTATCCGTTTAAATGAAATAATGTACACGTTTCGTAAATTTCCATCGCACTGCGTAAACTTATTTCTCACGACATTTAACTGGACTTGTTTTACAATGAATATATTAGTCAGAAGTTTTTTCATTTTCTCCATCTCAATATTCTTATAAAATATAATCCAAAATTTATGGACGACGTATCTTCATGTATGCTAATTTACTACTTTGCACCTTTCAATGTCAGTATACCTAAATGGATATAATTTTTTGATTCCTTAACTGTAACTATAAAGTTGAAGATATATATTTCTTTACATTATGATTCTTTAATCTCTTTGTATTATATATAAATTAGAATGGTTAATGGTATTGAAAATTCATATGTACCGTACTAAAAAAAGTACACAAGCATTAATCACACATCCTATCGTGAAATAAGAGGATAACGTACAACGTAAAACAGTAACAGTTAATGCTCCGTAGTGTAGACGAAAAATTTGTTACTAGAATTAAATCTGTTCACGAGAGAAACGTTTTTCTCCTTTTTGTTTTTCGATGCTATAAAATAAATAAAAGGTTCCCTCTGAAAACTTCGGATTCATTCAGTAGAATTTCATTTCGAGATTATTAAATGATTACATTTAGCCTGCAGCAATCGTAAATGAAACTCGTACTTTTAAACTTGTAAAAAATTCTTAATTTATTTTTCCTAACGTCTATAGTACCTCAGAATTACAATATTAAATATTCCTCTTCGCTAATAAAAACAGAAACCAATCTTTCTTCTACGAAAAGATAAGTATAGCAGTGCCGAGATAGCATTACTTTTAAAATACACATATTTCCTTCTGTGTTTTCTGTATATATATTACAAGTGTTGTGTAGAGTGTCGTAAAATTCAGTTCATAACAATTTTTAATAACGCAATTTCTAGGGATTACTATCTACAAAAAGGTATGAAAGGATGTTTTTCTTTATCATAATTTCACCTTCTGAAGCCGAATTCTTGCAAAGGAACACAGCGAGCGAATCCTTACAATGTTTGCAAATACCATCGGTAATTGAGCAACATTCCCCACTGTTACTATGCTCTTTTTAACAACAAACTTGATCACACATCATATTACTTTGTACAGTCGAATGCATAATAATGCCAATTTAAACGCGCAATCATGTTACGAGACTTCTATGTTGACGTAATTTCCACTTCAAATCGATAAAAGATTCTCAATTTTATATTATATATATATATATATATCTATATATATCTATGTATTTCATATTTATATATGAAAGTAACTTTCTGTTTATAAACGAATATTTTTTTATGTCATTTTTTACATTATAGCGTTATCATACAATACGATTGACTCTAACAATTATAGTACTTTTGCTTCATTATTATATGCTCTGTACACAAAGTGAAATGATGTCGTTTTATCAGAAAAATATGATCAAGCATCACTTGATTATGCAATTTCGTAATTGAATAAATAAAGCCTTTTTTCATACGAAGTTAGAGATGTAATAAAAAGATGTTAGAGAGACTGACGAACTCGAGGCTGGGCCCACTCTACGAAATCATCTATCAATACAGGCCAGGCTCCCTCCTCGTCATAATTACTCATGTCTGGATTTATCATAAGCGCAAAATCTAATAACAAATTCCACGTATCTTTCGGAATTGACCTCTTATGGTGTTCCTAAAAAATAGTATTAGCTATTTCTATATCACAGTTTGGAAATAATGTGGTTTATCTAGCATTCGTAAAGACTAAGTAATAATCATATTATTTCTACGACATAAAGGCAATAATTATATTACACTTCTGACCTGTAAGAATTGACACCATAGTGGCAGAAACTTGAATTTATCGTCTAATACAATGTTCCAATAAGCAATCGCCATTTCGAGATCTAAACCCTTCTGTCCTGGATTCTTTGCGTAATTAAATGTGAAATGGTAAAAATCTTTAAACTTCTGGGGATCTTTCAATTCGTTTTCTAAACTACTTAAGTGAATTTTTAATTTCTCTACATTGTCCATCCTGAAAGAATAATGCCAACGAGCTGTATTATAGTATAATAATCTATTTATTATTCGGTCTAACCGAAACAGACGATAAAAGAGATTCCAAGTTACCCTAAATCCATCATGCCATTCATAAATTCATCTTTAGTAAATTCGCATTGCGTTTCTGCTCGAAATTTCCACGCAATGATTAATACTAATTTGCTTTCAGGACTTAAGCCTAAGTCATCCAAGAATTTCATTATACCATCTGCCGTAATCTTATCCGGTTCATTTGGATCTATTTTCATTGTCGGATCAAACATGATATAAGCATCAGTAAAACATTAGCCAATACCTTAATCATAATAAAACAGAATCAAACGCTTTCGCGCGATTACCTTGGTATCGACTGAACAGTATTTCCAGTTTCTTTTTATCCACTGAATTTTTTGGTTCCCTATAGTACGCCTCAGGGTTTTGAAAGTAATTGTCACTTGCCAAATCCAGCTTCCAATCGTTTTGTGCTAAACAATGTATTGCTGTCTGCTCTCCGGTTTGCGTGAATGTAATGAATTTCTTTACTTTGTCCCTTTGAGAGAACTTTAATTTATGCTGCAACAGAAACGAAGTATCAGCACTTATTACAATTAACTTCCCTTATCAGTGTGGCAGGGAAAGCAGATGCGATTTATTTTTCTTAACAGTTGGAGGAAACGCGGATATGTACGCAGTTTGAGATTTCGAAGCGTTTGCAACATTCGCGTCTACGTCAGTGAGGATTGATAAACAAACAAGGTATCGTTACGTATAGAACGGCTACGAGACTTTTTACACACGATCCCATCGAAGGGTACGGGGAAATTCGAGAACGACGTGAACTCGCAAGTGTCAATGAAACTTATTATAGATCCGCGGGAAAGAGGGCCGCGCATTGTTCTCCGACGTCGTTAGGCGGAATGTGTGCCGTGGAATTGATATGTATTTCGTGCGAAAGGGATCAGTAACGTTAAACTCCCGATAGGTTATTTGAACATTTGCATTACGTTGTCACGAGTGTCGGAGCCGAGTAGCGATTCCATTATTGCAATCGGGTCACGGAGAACATTGCGCTAGCGTGACACGCAAATTCGTTAAGAGCTCACCATTTTAGCTAATTTTAGGCCCCCGAAAGCCAAAATATTATTTCCCTTGCACTGCACTTGACATGAACATGCGCATGTTCTGCAAAGTCCCCGAGAAATGCAAATATACGGCAGCCGAGGAGCGATAAAGCAATGCCACCAGACGTGGGCAAAGGAAAGCAACTTCGAGGGCAATGCCGCGGGTTATTCGAAATGTTTACCTCTAATTTCTCATGCATCGCACTTTAAAACGGGGCGAGATGGAATAAAAAAAAAAAGGAACGCGATTAAAGGCACCGCGCATTTCATTTCGATGTCAGGTAGCACCCGCGCAAACTTCCTCCTTTTCCCACGTTGGGAAAGAAAAATGACGCCGCGGCCCCGCGAGAACCAAGAAGCAGAACGTTATCGTAAATGATCGTAAGATTACGATTCGTAAATATTGTCACACGCGGATGAACGATCATGCGTGAAGTTGCAAGCTGTAACAGCGTACGCTGAGAAACCACTGAATACACATTAAAAAAAAAGCAATAAAGTTGACGCTGATGTGCCTCCAGAATTGTTAACCTCGATGACTCCGTGCCAAAGGTCGTGGTATTGGAGTGATTTTCATCACATTCTTATCGCGGATTACGTTCGATTGAATCTTTTGTCAGAAGATTGCACGCACGATAGAATAATGTAACAGCTTTGCATCCTTTTTAATAATAGCCATGATTCATATGCGATCATCACAGATTACGATCGCCACGGATTAGGTTACTAATCGATAATGCCAATAATTTGGCAGGTACCATGTTTTCGGTGAGACATACATTTGTTAACACCGCGCTCTTATCGTTTTTGTTATCAACAGACCCTAATGGTTCGTGTGAATACTATTGAATTTTTCAGCACGAAATTGAATAATTTAATTGTACTTCTTCTCCTGTTTGCAGGACCCTTCCAAGCGATCGCAACACTGCGCAACATTCTAACTTGAGATTTAAACAACTATGAATGATAATCTGCATTAATCGCAATGGGGGGCAGCATATTTGAAATGCTTCCATTGTACCATCACAATGGAAGTGGAAGAGAAATCTGTCATTGGATAACGCATATCAAATTGTCCCGAATCATAATGCTAACTTCTGCAGTTTTATTTATTGTACCATTATTTACTCACTACTATTTGTCGAAAGTATGGTTCCCTTTTACATGGCTCTAACGAAGCGTCGAGCGTGGCCAGTTCGTTTACAATAAGCTTTATGTTATAGGTGGAATCTGACTCCCCGGACAGAGACATTTATCGTACGTTTTCCACATTGGAAGCATTTGAAGATTTTACTCCTATGAAAGCTTCTCAGTTGAAAATGAGAATAGAGGAGATGCTACGTATTAAAGTTTCTGTAAATAACGAGCTGAGGGACTTGAGCGCAAAGAGGCAGAGGCTTCAAGTTGAAGTCAGTAGTTTAACCCAGAAAATTGACGAACTGAAGCAGGAGCTATTGCATCAACAAACGGACCTCGATAGACTGAAGATCAGCGTCGAACAAGCGCAGGTTGCTCAGAGAGAGGCGGTAGAGAGAAATACGCCAGAATTGGCGCCACCTAAGCGTATATTAATGGATTCGGTTCCTGTAATATTACCAAACGCCATACCACATTCGTGTAGAATGTACAATTGCTTTGATCACAGTCGCTGCGCATTGACAAGTGGCTTCCCGGTATATCTATACGATCCGGATCAATATTCGGTACTGAATCCTGGCTGGGATGTTGATGGATTCTTGAAAACTACTATTAAGCAGACATTGGGGTACAATCCGCACCTCACTGCTAATGCAGCCGAAGCTTGTATATATATAGTACCCATAGGTGAAGCCCTTTCCACTCAACGGAAAGGCGATAAGAAGTATTGGAATCCTATAGATACAAAGAAATTACACACGCTTCCTTATTGGGGCGGTGATGGCAGAAATCACATTTTGTTAAACCTAGCACGCAGAGATCTGACAGTAGAATCTGGGAATATATTCAGTGGTGTAGACACAGGTAGAGCTGTGATAGTACAATCAACGTTTTATAGGAATCAATTCCGCGAGGATTTCGATCTGGTTGTTCCCCCAATTCTGGGACCCCCGGGTGGCGACGTGTGGCAAGAATGCGCTCAAATGTTGCCCGCGAGAAGAAAATATTTATTGTCTTTTCAAGGAGAAATGAGATCCCCAAAGGTCACAACCATGACACATCAAACAGATGACGCCGACGTAGATTTGGAAAGATTAGCGGTCGACGAGAATAATTTGGACACCTTTATTATCCAGCATCTTAAAGATATGAGCACTGGAATCACCTTGGACAAATTCTTCATTCAGTTCGAATGTATACCGGCTTCGGAGGAAAAGAACCTAGTAGAAATCCTTGACTGGTCTCTGTGTGGAACCGATTCCTCGAGGAAAGCTATATTAAAGGAATCCACGTTCGCTTTAATTCTAGCACCCAGTAACGCTTCGTTCATAACCACTTCGTCTATGCAAGCTAGACTGTACGAAGCTCTAAGATCGGGTTCGATCCCGGTTTTTTTAGGCGGCGACCAAATTTTATTGAGTTACAATGAAGTGATTAATTGGCGCCGAGCGGCGATCTTTCTGCCCAAGGTAGAAGTTATATATCCTTAATGCGACGCTGTTTCCACGTGATTCAACATATTTTGGATTTCAGGCCAGAGTAACGGAAATGCATTTTCTGTTGCGCGCGGTTCCGGATACAGATCTTTTAAGTATGCGCAGACAGGGCAGGTTGATATGGGAACGTTATTTAAGTACTGCCCAGGGTGCGGTAGATACTATTGTAGCAGTAATTAGGGATAGGCTTGGTATACCTCCTTTACCAGCACCTCAAGCTGCCAGTCCAAGTGTCTTTAATGAAAGCTTTGTGGTAAAGATCGTAGCAAACCTTTATATTCATTGCTCTTCATTCGTTCATAAACGCATAGTTTTTCTACAGCCTTTGAAATCTGATGCCATCATTGCGGAGCCGGAGGCTGAGGAAAGTTTGGGTCCCTTGGAGCCGCCCTATCCATCTCCCGCTTTCAAGAGAAATTATACCACGATGTTACTCCAGGGTCATGAGATCTGGAATGATTGGGTGGATCCATTCTATTTATACCCGCAGCTGCCCTTCGACACCGTCCTGCCCAGTGACGCGAAGTTTCTTGGTAAGCGGAGATAATCTTCAACGCAGTTATTAAATATCGTTTTTTACCGACATTTTATGAACCGCAGGATCCGAAGTGGGATTCAGGCCGATCGGTAAAGGGGCTGGGGGTGCAGGCAAAGAATTCAGTGAAGCTTTAGGGGGAAATTATCCAAGGGAACAGTTTACTATTGTAATGTTAACTTATGAACGAGAACAAGTCCTCATAAACTCTTTGGCTCGGTTTTATGGATTGCCATACTTGAATAAGGTTCTGATAGTGTGGAATAGCCCGAAACCACCCATGGAGGATTTAAAATGGCCAGATATTGGAGTTCCAATTGACGTGAGCTTTTACCTCATTCTGTTCGTAAGGGGTGCAGCATCTCCTTAATTTATTCGTGAGCAAAAAACGAATTTCTTTTACGTAGGTCATAAAAGCACCGAGGAATAGTTTGAACAACAGGTTTCTCCCGTTTGACGCTATTGAAACAGAAGCGGTCCTTTCAGTTGACGACGACGCACATTTACGACACGATGAAATTATGTTTGGATTCAGGTACTTGATTCTACTTTTGTAAATGGTCGATTTGTTCGGTAGAAAATTTACTGGCTACATATATAGGGTATGGAGGGAACATCGAGATCGCGTAGTTGGATTTCCCGGTCGTTTCCACGCATGGGACCAGAATTTCCACAACGCCTGGAACTATAACTCTAATTACTCGTGCGAGCTGTCGATGGTTTTAACTGGCGCTGCATTCATTCATAAGCATTACACATATCTGTACACCCATTGGCTGCCGCAGGCTATACGCGATAAGGTTGATGAATATATGAATTGCGAGGATATTGCCATGAATTTCCTCATATCTCACATCACAAGGAAACCTCCAGTCAAGGTAAATAAATTATGCGTATCAAATATTATGCCGTGGCCAATGCATAATGTTACTGTGACCATTAATATTCCCCTTTTTGTCTTTCTTTTTTGTCCAGGTCACATCACGTTGGACTTTCAGATGCCCTGGCTGTCCAGTCTCTCTCTCAGAGGATGATACTCATTTCCAGGAAAGGCACAAGTGCATTAACTTTTTCTCTCAGGCAAGTAATTCTTCTTGTCAAACAGTTTCTTTCAGTTTCTTCCTGAATAGCATCCTTAGTTCAGAGATTATCATCTTCAATTTCAGGTTTTTGGATATATGCCTCTTTTAAACACACAATATCGGGCAGATTCGATATTGTTCAAAACGAGGATACCGCACGATAAGCAGAAATGTTTTAAATTTATATAAAGAATTATCGCATGTATATGCACCTAGAATCATGACTTGATAGAATTTACATGGTTTTGATAAGATTTTGACTGATTTAATACAAATTTCATACGAAGTATATCAGGCATTTTTTATCGTCCTTCTTTTTTTAAAAAAATTCTTATCGATGTATATATCATTTGATTGAAATGCACACATTAAAACTAATGTAAGCACAGAAGTTTTAAGAAATTCCTATAGTGATAGAAATGACTGTATAAATATATCGTAGAGTATATAGGACGCGATGCGGAAACCTTTTTATGTCTTTACACACATACGTTACGTCATACAACGATTAATAATGATCCACATCATTTTTCTGATGTACGAGAGAAGCTGGAAGCTACGAAATATTGAGAATGTATACGATACACATATGTACATATGGAAATGACCTATAAAAGTGAGGTAAAATGCATTGATCTGAATTCGTTTGGAATACGACCAATATGATCGAAACTTTTCAATGATTATTGTTATATATGACGTGTACAATAATCGAAATTGTAAATAAAAACGGTATATAAAGTATCGTCTGCTGAAATAATGTAAATACATTAATTAAACGTAAATTATTAACGATGATCACCGAGGACGACGCTAACAAACGAGCGACGTAGTGTATGGCAATTTAAATCGAAGTAAAGTGCAATTCGTACTGAAAAGATCGATTACCAATATTTATATTAACAAACTGCTACCTGCTATAAAGTTTTCTGTTCCAACTGTGATTAAATTTGTATTACTGCAATGTGCCAAATTTTTAACACTTTATTTTCATTTGCGTTCTAAGCTAGTCTAACCTCGATTGTTTACTACTTCAACTATATGAATTTTCAACTGTACAATGCTCTCGAAAATGATTTATGTATCCCGCGCACCGGTTAGTACGATTATTAGCGATTACTAATTAATGCGAACATATAGGTGAATGTAGGACTTTGTGAATTTTGTTTTATATTAAAATCTTGTACAACCGTCTGTAAGTTCGACTTGAAATGCATGCAGGTCTCTGTGCAAGAGGATAAATATATATTTATGATTGCATACTGGTGCCTAGTTATTTCGCGGCAAGAACGATTAATCCCGAAGCAATGGTAATACGATGTTGCTTTATACTAATTTAAATACAATTCGAGAGAGTAAGCATCTCTGGCTCTCCTCCAGATACTATCATTAATCACGCGTGCTCGTATACTGGGCGCCATAAAAACAGATACACGAAACAGGTTGGCAGAGTCTACTAAGTTAAGGGCGGTGGTGTTTGACAGATCATTTTAATATTATTCCCATTGATCGATCGACATTTAATACGCGGGTTTGTCGGGGAAGTTAAAATACATCGTGAATGATGTCCCTGCATAAACCTCTTTAATTACTGCATTGATTCTCCTTTATTTCTCTCAAAATTGGACGATGTTGAACCATTCGTCAGCTTGAAGCAAACATATAGCCACTTCTGATTGTGAGTAGTATTTAAAGTAGTAGATACAGTCCTCGATAGTCAGACGCGCCAGTAGTGTTGCCCTACCCCATCAGCCGCGCTCCCGCGGAGACGTGTGTCTCAAACGCCTCATTCTACTGCCCCGTTTCACTCCATCTTCCGCTACTCGCTCGCCGGTGAATTTAATTCATAAAGCGAGGCTTCCGAATTCATCCAGCTACCTCGCACAGCATTACATACAGGACGCTTTACAAGTGAAATAAGAGAAAAAAATCTGAAGCCAAGTTTCCCAACTACCGAACTTAAATTGCAGACAGCAACGATAGCGTCTTGAACTTTTCTACGACCAGCGTTTAAACTCCCTCGAATGCACAAGTGCCCGTGGCTCGAAAATTCCCCGGGAAACGAGGGTGAATTTCGGGCACCGTACCAACTCCGCCAAACTTTCTCAAT
Source organism: Andrena cerasifolii (assembly GCF_050908995.1). Taxonomy (NCBI): domain Eukaryota; kingdom Metazoa; phylum Arthropoda; class Insecta; order Hymenoptera; family Andrenidae; genus Andrena; species Andrena cerasifolii. The sequence goes on along the minus strand of NC_135133.1, from coordinate 4,658,924 downwards.
GTCCGTTGACCGTTACGGTTAATGTCCCAGAATAACTAAACGTACAACGAAGCGCTCCACCTTGCCCCGAACTGCGCGAGCTCCCCTAGCCGGCCCGCGGCATTTAGGCGACGATCTGCCCTCGGACGTTTCATACTTTCCCGGGTTTCTCCGAGGCAGGGTGACGCGGTTCGATAGCGTTCGAATCGGCCGCCAGAACGGCAAAAGCGGCACCGTTGCGGCGTCGGACCCCATTGGCCTCCGGTTCGATCAATACGGGGTTTTCCATGACGTAAGTGCGGCCTGTGGTCCTTATTGGTTCGGACGTACGCCGCATCCCATTATTTATTAAGACCGCATGAATGGACGCTTTTCAGCGTCTTATCCGTTGGCTGGGATATCGGTTCACTCGCTGCCCGCGTCTCGCACCCCCCCGTCGCGAGAACAACGCACGCCAGGGGGGTCGGTCGCGAGCGGACCGTTGGAAAATCCACGGGGACGCGGCCGCGAGCGACAGCCGTCCTCTCGGGCGCGTTTCTGTCCGTCTCTCCCACCTCGGTCCGGGCACATGCACAGGGGGGAAACCGGAATTCGTGCAGGCAGGGTGGTGGTCCGGAATGGACAAACGGAGGGCGAGGGGCGGCGTTCGCGCAACTGCGGTCGTACACACAGGCGTACGAGCGGCAAGGGTGTCCTCGAACGGCGAAAGGTCTGGCCGTCCCGGCGCGGCGGCGGCGGCGGTGGCGATTCGGCTAGGCTTTTTTCATGGACGATAGCTCCGATAGGAGGCGAGGCCTGGCGGGTCGCTCGCGCGATTTCGACGCGAGAATCCGAACAGGAAGTCGATTCGCGGCCGGAAATTAGCCCTCTTGACGGACCGGTCGTCTCGTTTCAGCCCGTTGCGGCGAGGGTTGGGTGCGAGAGGCGCTGGCGGTGCCGTGGCAGGCAGGGAGAGATAGACCGGGGAAGAAAGAGAAAGCGAGAGAAGGGTAGATGGATGGAACGGGGGTGGGGGTGTGGGAGCGAGGGAGACGGGCCTAGATAGGGGGCGAGGTAGAGGGAGAAGGATGTAGGCGAGCGTTAGGAGAAGGGACGATAGGGCGAGACAGAGAGGAGCGAGGCTGATGGAGAGAGACGAGGAGACCCGAACCGTCAGTGAGAGTAGTACCAATCGCGGAGCGTTGACGGACATAAGCGCGCTAGGGGTGTGGAATAAGCTCATTCGTGTGTTGTTCTAGCGTCGAGCGTAGCAGGGGAGAAAGGCTGGAACACGGAAGTGAGAAAACTATCGCTCGTTCGGCCATTCCCGTGGCTGTTTCCCACCGTGGTTCGCGTGCACGCGTGTGTAAATCAGTGCGAGCGAGCGAGCGAGCGAGCGGTCGGCCGACGTGGAGCCGCGCTCGCGATAATACCATAAGTGGTTGTTTTAACCTGGCGGACGGTTCGGAGAGAGAGAATCCATTCTCTGGCGAGGGGGAGGACGACGCGGACGGGGCTCTGAGGTTCGGGGAAGGTGCGAGCAGCTGACGGGTACGCGTTCACGATCGTTTCGAGCGCCAGGAGAACCGTCCAGGGATAGCCGGTCAGCTGGGATAACGGCTCTCGTGGGTGTGGAACGATCCAGTCTGGGGCGATTGATTGTGTGGGTGTCGCGGTCGCTGCAGAGACGTCGAAAAGCGCCATCGTCGTGTCGGCCGCCACGTGAATCGCGAACGGCAAGGAATACTTGTGGCATTAAATATCGGCTGGAACGGTGGCACGCATACGTGGCGGGGCGTCCCACGTAAATACTCGAGCCTACGCGAGCACCGCTGGCGACGAATTAACGCGCTGGAAACGGCGCCGTTACGGGAGCTCGCCCTTTCGACCAATGGTTGTGAAATATTGTCGACGGGCCCGTGGATACTTGGAAAGGGCCGGATGAGTTCGGACGTACCCAAAGTCGCTCCAGATCGCCTCGGCTCGTTAAAAGAGAAGGGCGCTCTGTCGTGCACGACAGGATCCAGGCGAGGAGACGTTACGTCTCCGAACCAGACACCCCAGTGACCCGTTTCCGGCTCGCAATCGATGGAATTCCGAAAACATATCCGAGCCGCCAGGAACACGACCACGTAGCCATTATCCATTGTTCCGGATTGGTCGCGCGACACTTGCCCCACGATAAACCGGGAATTGATTTCGTTTACGAGCTGGCAACACGTCCCACCTGCGCCCGTGTCAGTGTACAGAATCGTGTGTCCCCCTGGAAAGTTCAAGAACCTGGCCAGTCGGTGTGTACGGGAGAAACGAGTGCGCCAATAGCACCCGTGACCCGTTTTCCTTTTCAATCGATGCACTCGTGAACTGGGCCGCTCGTGTCCGCTCGAAACCTCGAAACCTCGAAACTTCGTGCTGGCGCGTCCAAACAAGAGGGAAGAGGGTAAACAGAGGTGGAATCGGATCAGCGGGAGGCGAGGACAGACGCGGTCGAGAGGGAATTCCCAGCTCGTGCCGGGGCAGAGCTGGCAAGGGGTGCGCGCAATTCTAACCTCGCAGCCGCCATCATATCGAGGACGCTCGAGGAGAGGAAGCTCGCCCCGAAGGTCGCTCCATGCTGGCTTCGAGCGGAGGACGTAGAACGGGCACGGAAGAGAGAATGCGAGAACCTCCTCACAGCCTGTGAACATGATTTGTCATACAGATGCGGCCAGTGGTAATCGTACGACCAGAGACACAGACGACGAGGACGCCGACGGAGACGAGGATCGCGGGGCCAGCCAGCGTCGCGTCGATGCCTCGACGAAGCTGAAGAGTCGCGTGGGAGCCAGCCTCTCGCGTACGGACAAGCCTGCCCGGCGGTGCGGAGCGGGCACAGATTCCTTAGAAGCCGGCCAGACGAGCATCGTCGTCGTCGCCGTCCACCGAACGATCGCTGATCGTCGCGTCAGGTCTGACGTTCAGCAGCGTACAGCGGAGCGCGCGAAACCACGGACACCGCGTAATCTCCGTCTGTCAAGCGCGTACCCGTGCTGTCGCGGCCAGCTGGTGCGATTACCAGGTGTCGGATGACTCCCCCCGTACCACGCAGCCTTCCCGTAGTCGTAGAAAGGACGCGATATCCCGTAGGAAGGAGCCTCGTCGCGGTACCTCATCGTCGGCGTCGTCGGTGGTGCGCCGGCTCGCGCGTCGCGCCAAACTCCTCGCGATTAGACCTTCCAGTGCACGTTCCTATCTTACGTCCGTGATGGCGGCTGTACCTGATATGTCCCACCTCACCGCCGAGGAGAGGAGCGCCATCGAGGAGGTTATGATAAGGCAGAAGCAGGAGGAGGAGAAGGAGAATGAGATTATGAGGTAGGTCGAGTCCTTCGCTCCCTTCCCTCTGTCTTCATTAATTACCGAATGTCACCTCGTGCCCCTGTCGTTTCAGTATAATTAACAGCCTTTCCGACTCGCTTTATTGCCTTTTAACGGCAGATAATTGGCTTGATAAGTTCAACCTTTCGTCTCGCTATTCTGAAAAACTTTATATGGCCGTGACGCAAAAGTTCCCACTGGACCTTTGTTTGGGTAATGGATTAGCGTTTATTATTGCGATTACGGCGGAGAGTGTGTCAAAGAATCGAGCTGGTAAACTGGCAAATCGTTTGGGGCAATGAAATGTATACTTAAACTTATTTCGCGAGGGATCATCTTTCTCCACTTGTTCTATTTTAATTCTGTACCTGGTTTGTTTTCCTTTTAAAATCTGGAGGTTTCGGAAGAATTATACAAAGGTACTTTGCATAAACCAACGACCCGTTGCGTGGCTGGTCAAATAAACAAATGGATGACGAAGTCAGAGCGCGGTGGGACGCGGCAAGTAGTACGAGTCGTCAATGGTCAGGCGCGAGCGACAGAGCTGGAAAATGTGGATGGACGGTCACGCGTCGCTGTTCGGAATTACTGAACGGACGAAACGATATCCGATCGATCGGGTACATGCATTTCTTCGCGAGAAAACTGTCAGCTCGTCGACGTGTTCCGCCTATTTTCTCGTGGTCTCACCTGCTCGTTAGTCCTTGACCGCTTTATACCTATGGCATCTTCTATTTAGGTATTCATCGTCGCGCACAAACTGGCGGATGATTATCCCGGCGCGTGCTCCCGCCGCGAAATTAGAATTCGTTGCTTCAATCCCCACTGGATCAAACTGTTACTCAACGCGCAGAAACTAACGCCCGGTCATTCCATACGCTACTCGACGTAAAATACAAGACACCTACCTGTTCGCAACGAGCGAAGCGAACAATTTTTAAATACCCTCCGCTCCGTCCACTTTCTCGCAAACGATTTTGCACCTGCTCGAGCGAGATGCACTCGGTGACGGATGCGGCAGCCTCCCCCATTCGCATGTAATTACGGTGGCTGGGTCCGTAGCCGGAGCGAGGCGACGTCGAGGAAAATGGGCGCCGTTCTTCGAGGAAGGCGTTTTATTGATAGGTTGTCGCTGATGGAACACGGGAACGTGAGAAAGCAGCCGAGGGGGGAAAGAGAGACAAAGAGCCGGGGCTGTAGTGCAAGCAGGGGTGTGGATCGAGAGAGACAGAGAGGGAGAGAGTGAGAGAGTAATGAGGAAAGCGTGCTCCGCCATACCGATGCGAGATCATGTAATGTGGACGACAAGTACGTGTAGGGACGCATGTAAAATGCAAGGCAGCGAGCCTTGACGTGGCTCGGTAACGAGCTGCTGCAGTTGCATAGGGTATGCAACTGCAGCCCGTGGATGGAGTGCGAAAGAGGCTGCTGGATTGGCACGGTAAATTCTCGGATGCTGAAATATAGACGGTGGCCCGCGGAAAGGTGGCGTCGCTTCAGCCGCTGCTCGACGCCGTGAAACTACCGGCGGCAGTTCCCTTTTCTCGCGTTCAACGCCGGAGCCTCTAAGCTCGTCGCCGGGCGACGCGGACAGACCCTTTGATATCGCGCGATAATTTTAGTCCCCCACCTTATAGACGCGGCACGGGAGTCGTCGCTTACGTATTGGATGGCGATTCGCTTCGACGAGTAAAAATAGACGTAACCTTTCCGCCTCTACGTCGAACCTGTTTTGCGTGTACGTTCCTGGCGTCTTTTTTTTTTATGCAACCCTGGGGGATGAGACTACTCGGGAGAGTTGAATCGAAACCTGCTGTAGTCGCAGGCTTTGTCCACTTATCCGCATCGCCGCGAATAGTATACCGGTGTCACTTACACCCCCGTTTGCCATCTAATAGGTCGCGATTTCGCGGCACGCGGTTTACCCGGCGCCAATTATACGGCTCCGCGGGGTAGCCGGGAGAAGAATGCGGCGTGAATTCGAAGCGGGGGTTGCGAGAAGTTTCGACGCACCGCGAATAAGTAGGATTCTTTGTTCGACGCGGAGCGCGGGTCGCGTGAAAAGTGTTGCTCGGCGAGGCCGGATTTTGTGGGACAGAGAAGTCTCGCGGGTGAATCACGGAGGTGTTTGTTAAGTAACCTACATTTCTTCGCTCGGTTCTCCGCTTTTGATCTCGCCTTTTGTCGCGGGGCAGCGGGTGGTGGGAGGATAGATTTTTTCTCGCGTGACGGATAGCCGCGCGCGGCCTGTCTCGGAAAGCGAGTGGGCCCCCGCGATCGTTGTTGCGTGCGCGCGCGCGCGCGCTCGCGCGACTAGCGCGATTATTGGTAAAGTAATTAGAGGAGCGTGGGCGGACACGGTGTACTTTGTGACATGCCGCCGCCGCGACCTTTCGCTTCATCGGCCGACTCAAGATTTAGGTTACTGGCATATTTAATACGGCGTGGATTCTGGAAAGCATATAGCGATCGAACGGCATCCAGCGTGCTCTCACCTCCTCCGCTATTTCAGGGATCGAAGTTTCAACCTACCCGGTGCCAACAACCTTTCGGTTATAGCATGCAAGTTCCGTACACGCGACCTAGAGACCGAGACTTCCGGTTGAAAAGCTCTAGCCCCGTGCCAAGTGTTCCTGCATTCCTCTCGCCCACCCCGTGCAACGACGCTAACCTACTTGGCTTACGAATTGTTCGTACCTGGACCCTCGCGCGGTGTCCTTCCCCTGTGATTACGTTGGTTAACGCGGTACACGAATCCCCTCTGGAACGTCCAGTTGGCCACCTCCGTGCCTATGCAACTATTCATGACGCGAGCCTCGGGGTGAAAGGGCACGTGCTTCCCCGAATTTCGAACGAATGACTTGTCGAGTGAAATGATTCATTGTTCAGGCGAACCATGTGGAAGCGTCCTATGGTAGCTAGAGTAAATCGATAGCATCGGTCACGTTTCATTACAGTTCAATTACCTCGAGGGGTGACACTTCTACCTTGTATCCAAGAATGAACACACCCTCGAATCTTCTTACATATCTTCCGAGCGACCCTTGGATCCTGCAGGAATTCAAGCAACCTCCATCCCCTTTGACTTCGTCAAAGTAGTGTACACGAAGATCGAGAGGGCACAAATCGAATATCGATTTGAATGTTTGAAGAACTTTGGAACCGAGCGCCCCGGCGAAGCTTCTTCTGCTCAAAAAACCTCCGTTCGACGTTCCGTTCGATGGAAGAATCGAGGCAACGTTGTACTCGCTTCAGGGCGCATTTTTTATTAACGCTTCTATACGCTGCATCGGTTATAGCGTTTGAAGCGATGTTCCCTTGCCACCTGTTATCTTCCTCGCCCCGTCCAAGTGTCAGGACTACGCTCGCATTTGCACAGCACGTAAACACGGGGGCTATAGCGTCGCTCGGCGACTAGTTTCCAAAGCGAGATAATAAGGCGCTCAAGTAGGTTTGCAAAGGAATCGACGATTCCGTGCTCCTGAATCTTTTATCGACCATTATCGTGTCTTCCACCCCTCTGCCCTCTTTCTCTTCGACTGACACGTTCGCTTTCCCTCGGCATGTAAATTTCCTAAAATCGCCAACGGGTTACCCAAGAATTCCTGAGCATTAGGGCGGCCTCTCGGTTGCCCGCGTCTCGAAAACCGTGCAGAAAGGCGGAGAAGTGGCGGCCAGGGGGTGGAATCGCGGTGCAACGAGTCAGTTACCGCCGGGTGGAGTTAAGTAGCTGTGCCTAAACGAAATCATACCAGGGACAGATAAAAGTGGGCTGGAATTGCGCAGCGGTGGGGCTGCAATTTGTGGGGAAATCATGGCTCGAGAGAGGACGGTTCCAGGCGGACTGAGTGAAAGAGATCTGAAGACGAAATTCGTTAGAGCGGAGTTAACAATGACGTAGATATTAAGGTAACCGGTTAAAGGTTCGACTCGAGTCAGCTCGAAAGGCTGCTTCGCTTCTGAAACGAATAACTCCACCCCGATGTCGCTGGAAGCGCAGCGAAGCTTGGAAAAGACCAGCCACGCGTGGGGGTTGGTTTATTAGTTGAAATATCGGCCGGGCACGCTCTCCCGGTGTCGTGAAACTTTTCCCCTTTCTCCTCACCCCGTTTATTTGCCGGGAAATAATTTCTGTGCCCGTTGTTGTTGCCCGCAGACGAAAGCAGGACGAGGTGAAGACCCTCGAGGACAAGATACGGGCCTGCTCGGAGGGCGCCAAGAAGGCGGGAGTGGAGTTGCACGCCACGTGTCACATATGCCTGAAAACCAAGTTCGCCGCCGGCGCCGGTCACATCTGCAACTACTGCAGCATCCTGTGCTGCGCACGCTGCGGCGGAAAGGTCAATCTACGGTCGAACAAGGTAGGGGCGAGATTCGGAAAAGAAGCGGGAAGATATATCGTGCGGGAGGAATCGAGTTTGGTACACCGCGCCCTCTAATTCCCTCTGCTTTCCCTTTCCTTATCCCCGGTGACGTTCAACCCTCGACTGATAAGGCGGTTCAGGAGATACGCTTACATTTCTGGTAAAGTCAAATTCCCACCCTATCGCGCGCTTCCTGTACCATGCTCTTCAGCGTCTATCTTCGAAACTATCGCTTAAGTTGGTCACTCGGTGTGCACCCGTTTCTGATCGAAGTCAGGCATTAGGGGGGATACGTAAAAAAAATTGAGTCGGTTTAACGGAGATCCGGGGAGAACGCCCCGATAATCCGCTGTTTTTCTTTTAATCACGGGAGCCACTTAAATTTAGTGAACATCCACAGTTTGAGGGATCACGGGTTTTATTTGCCGCCGCGCTGGCTAGGTTCGCGACCAAAAAAGATTCATTATCTAAATGAAGGGATCAAAGGAAATCCTCTATGACGGCGCATTCGGGCAGCGGAAGCGCCTCGCTCGTGCGACGTCCCGGGCTTCCGCCTTTTCACGGAGGCAGAAAATCCAGATGAATTCGCGCCGCGCGCGCGATAGTTAAAGCACCAACCGTCCGCGGCATAATTTGTAAGAGCGAGTATAGAATTGATTGCGCGATACGGCGGGTTCGAGGTTCGCTGGGACCACCCGCCGGTGGAAGCTATCGTGGATCGAGACGCTATTCATTTAACTTCGGGGAAAACGCTTGAGCCACGGCTTGACGGGGAGCGTGATCGATAAACGAGATCGTGCACACGCGAAGGCCCGCCGCAGGCAATGCAAATCGATGTTTTCATGGCGTGAAAATCGCTCTCGAAGAGCGGAGTCAGTGGCTCGAGCCGCGCTGATAACGCTGATCAATGGGATCACGGCGCGAATCTTCGCGCTCGTAGGAACGGAAACGGGGGCTACGATTGCCGGCTCCTTCCCAACTATCATTTCTCTGGCCTGTCGCTACACGTTCGACCGAACTATACTCGGCTCGCACAATCTCGGCGCCCCTAAATAGAACAACCCACCTGACAACCGCGTGACTCATAAACGGAACTGTATCTTTCGCGATAATATGGGCAAACAGAGGGCTTTTGGCATCGAAATTGAAAACCATATTACAGCGAATCGTTGTATTAACTCCCGGCGATTCTAAAGCGGGAGAGCCGCGTTTTCTTCTTAGAAGGAAACTTGGAAACGTTGTTCAGGCGATGGCAGCGATCGCAGCCTGGAAATGTCAAGTTCCTGGTAACAATTAGAAGCAGTCGCATCGCAAAAGACGATAACCGACGCGTATCGTCGCGCACGCTTGAAATACGTGGAAATAATTGACCTATAGGTAGGCTGGCTCTCATGCCGCCCCGCTACAATTATCCTTTATCGCGGGCCCGTGTACGTTGCGTCTGTGGACGTAATGCCATCGCTAAATAGCCGTCCAGCGTTTTCCATTTATGGGCCTGTATTTCCCCGGCCGATCGCGCAATATCGACAGGGTTTTCATCAATGGGAATGAAATAGTGCCCGCTGCTCGCGTTCCGGGTCTCTTTGGATGTTTTTCCCTTCCTTTTTTTTTGCAACATTACATCCCTCGTCGATGGTTCCAGCGTGCCGTGCTCTGCTCGAGAGCGCGCGGCTGATCCTCCCTTTTATACTATATGTATTCCACGTTCGCTGAAAAGTTATTCGTCTGTATTCACCGACGAGCGCGGTAAGGGTAATTTAACTTCGTTTTTGAGACCGTTGTGTATCCGTAACCGAGAAATAAGAGCGGCAGGGATACGTACAGGGGGATGTGCGCGCGTTATTCCAGCCGGCGTGCGGTGGTATAATAATAGAGGCAGACGCGCGGAACTTCGGCTTACAACTTCCTGTAAGTTTATTGGTTTTCCTCGTACTTTCGCGTGGCCCAAGAAATGGAGGCTGCTCGCGCAGTCGGTTAAAGGGAGCCGGTGGGTTGCTTCGTTGCCTCTCGCACCACGTATTCCATAAAAAGGGGGAGCTGGCAACTATTTATCCTGCTTCCCAGAACGGTTCATTCGTCACACCCCCTCTGCCGCCGCCGCGGAACAATTTCAATCATACTCCGTCAAAGTTTCATCGTTCAGAGATCACGCGAAGATATATTCGTCGCGCAGGCTGGATCCTAAATGACCCGAAGCCCGGCGCGTCGGCGCACTGTGGGGAAATTTTGCGATTTTATGGCCAAAAATACAGAAATGAAATTTTTGAATTTTACAAATTTAATGCAAATGTCAATTGAAGAACTATATCCATTTTCGCGGTGAAAACCTGAAAACTTATTTTTAATATATAAAATTCGGCACTTTTACATTCTTATATATGAGAAACTAAATGATCCGAAAAACAGCACTGCATAGTGTTTAAAAAATGCATATAATTACAAGATTAGCAACTATTAGCAATTAATAATTACATTTATAGAATCAAAATAGTCCAACGTAAAATAGGAATGAAAATCATTGCAGGGTATTATGGGATTGATAACTATTTTATGCATTGAAAATTGATTCTTATATGAAAAGGTTATTTCTAAACACTACGTTAAAAATTGTATAAATTACGTATTAAAAACCGAAACAATTATTTTGAGGACAAAAAGATATCTTACGCACCACCAGGAATTGAATCCATGCCTTCAAATTATTTTCAGATCTTTGGATAACACAATATAACTGTTTGAAGCAACTTGAAAATCTGGCTTAATTCTTTGCGATCGGTCTAACCTCGCATGAACATAAACATTTGCGAGTCTATACGAGCTTTGTATTAAAACATTTAACAGTAAAATTGGTGGCTTTTGATACTCATATTAGTTCTTCAATTGACATTTGCATTTATTTTGTCGAATTGAAAAATTTATTTTTGTGGTTTTGGCCATAAAATCGCGAAATTTCACCACTGTGCGGCGGTTCCAATAACCATCGGAGTCTACGGGGCACGCTCGAGCGAGTGCTCAAACATCTCATTTAATATGCCCGAAAATACAGCCGGCGATGGAGCGGAGCACACAGGGGCACGGGAAGGAGCGCGAGCTCGTCGTAGTAGCTCATCCCGCGCACGTACTCCCACACGATCCCTCCCCCTACACCCACCCCCCTCCGGGGGCCACACGCAAGTACGATGATAAACGTCACGGCGCGCGTTACGACATCATCGATCCGAGCGGAACGTTCGTACGTTTCCTCGGTGTGGAGAGCGGCCGCGACACGATACACAAGCTTTGTTTAATTACTGGCTCGCCAGCCAGGGGTTCCTCGATTCCTGTCTATCCCGGGGGCCCGAACGGACCCTCGCGACACACCGCCGCCCATTTTTTTCAGTCATCCGCGCTCAACCGTCCCCCTTTGTGCACCTTCGCCGTCCGTTCTTTTTTTTCTCTCCGCTTTTCGTTGTCGTGGTTTAGGCTCGCTGCGTGGGAGCCTATGAATGGGGCGCGTCCCTGCGTGACGTCACCGACCGTGTAACCGGGGGTAGGGGGCTGGGGGTCAGGAATGAAGCGCGGGTTGGACGAAGGTGTGGGTGGCTCTGGATGAATGTTGGTCGGCGCATGGGGGAGAGACGTGACGCAACATATTGATCTAGGTTTCGTAGGGAGGGTTACAGTCCACGACGTGGGTGCGGGAAGGGGGTGGGGGGGAGAGAATGGAATACAAGGTGGCTGGCAAATTTACGTTGTTCTTCGTTTCGACGCGGTTGCCCCACGCTTCGGGCCGTCGATCGTCGGAGGAAGGAGAGACTTTCCGGGTGGCCAGGCGTAGGCTGAAGGGTTGCGAGCCAGAGTGTGGGACGGTGTGTACTGGTCCGCGGTGTCGTTGCATTTCTGATAATGAAATTAACGTGGGAGGGTTGAGTGTTCTTTGGAACGGGCACGTACAGTATGTAACAAAAGTAAGTAAACAGTCGGAGTTCTAGCAAACAAAAGATTGTATCGGAGGAAGTGTTCAATTTCATAGAACAAAGTATACATTTATTGATATTACACGAAACTACTGAAATAACTATACTAATAAAACTTTCGCTAATTAATAATCTGTTTTTTTTTTTTTAAAATGCATGATATGTGAAGAACTCATATTACAAAAGTAAGTAAACAGGAACTAAATAATAAATTAATATCCGCAATGATAGTTTGGCTAATCGATCGGGTAAGGAGAGTATGTATTTTCTATATTCATCGATTGAAAATAATTGCCATGTTTTCTCTATTAAATTTTCTAATTCCTTTATATTGCGTGGTCCGTGTTCTGCGATTCGTAATTTTAAGATAGACCACATATTTTCAATTAGCGAAAGATCAGGGCTTTGAGGAGGCCATTCCGAAATGTTAATTCAATTTTCTTGTAAATGTTTTTTTAACAATTTTCGCCGTATGAATTGGTAATCGACGTCGAATGGTCTGGGTTGATGGTGCACGTTTATCTACGCTTAATAATTTTGTACGAATTTTTTATGTAGATAAAAAGGGATCTGATGATGAAATATTAACTATCCTTTTATCTATTCGAATATTAGTGACTTTTGGACGTTCCGGTCTTGGTAAAGCTGATACTCTTCTATCTTTCTTATACGCTTTAACAATTTCAAAAATGGCTGCTGGTGTTTTATTTAAAAAGCTAGCTATTTCTCTATATGTCTTGCCCTCATCTTTCATTTTAATTACTATTCTTCTCTTCTCGTTTGTTAAATGCTTCCGCTGAGACATTTTTCCGTATCTACCTTAAAGAAAGAACGCAAATGCCAAAGAGATATTTACAGGGCTGAAAATATATTTTAATAATATATCAATATAACCTTAATACATTGAAATGATTGGTAGAATCTATAAGTTTATAACCTAAAAGAGGTAATTCAAAAACACATTTCAGGAACGCAATACAAAATGAAAAACCAAAGATGTTTACTTACTTTTGTAACCTTGTAATATATATGTTCTAATTAACTTGGTGCAATAAACTTAATGCGCAAAAGAAACTTGTGCTCCAAATAGGAATAACAATTGGGGGTCGTCGCCCCAACGTTTGCTGTTTTCGCTGCTAGGACACCTAACTTTAGGTTTCAGAAAAATCTATTCAAACGTCAGAAACTTTCGTGTTTACTTACTTTTGTTACACACTGTACTAATTGACGCAGTCCAAGGTCGACCGCGGGCCGATTGATGGTTCGGGTTACCAATCCGGGGGAGTAATTGAGGTATCGGATTGCTGGGAAGTTCTGAGAAGAGTCGGCTCGAGTTACCTCGGAGAAAATACGCCCAGGATCGCGAATATTACCATCCTCCCCTTTGGAGCGGCAGGGCACGCTCGCTGACCCTTTCGAGATTGCGCGCGTCATCGATGCCGCGGCGGCATAGCTCGCGTTGCCCACTGAATTATGGGGATCTTCGATTAACGACTCGCCCGTTCCGAAATTATTGAAGGTCCAGAAGGCGGGCTGGCACGCCGGCGTGAATAGCTGCAGAGGTCCGTGGAGCGTGGAGCCTCGGTGCATCCAAGGTCCTGTGTCTGTCTATTGTGCGCCCGTGTGCGGGCGAATGCACGCGTGTATCTCTGGTATTTATGTCAGTGGAGCTGAGACTGACGGTAATTCTAATCGAACGCTGTCCGAGCAAGTATCCTTCGTTCCAATACAGCATTCCGCCTTGTCCCTCGTGCCAGGGGATCGATCCTCCGCCGTGGTTCCCTTTCCTCGATTAAAAATATCATGCCAGCGGTCGAAACACAGGTCGACGCTGAAGAATCTCTCTCAATCTGTCACGTGTCTAATCGTGCCCGGCTAAACTTCGAAGGTTGATCACTTCGCAAGAGTTTCCACCCAGAAAACGCCGAGGCACTTCGTGACCTCTTCTTCTACCCGCGAGACCCATATCTTAGGAAGCCACCGAGATGGTCTTGGATAGTATTTCGAGTAAGTTGGCCGCAACGACTCGCGGGACGACACCGCGAGTCCTCAACCAGAGAATGATTAAACGAGCCCTCGCGTGATCGCCCATAACGAATCGCGGCTGCGTCTCACATAAATAAGCCGCCGCTAGTCGAAACTTGCCCTGAAGTTTCTCCTCGTGGCATCTGTCGTTCCTCGGCTGGCTTCTTCCCCCTTTCGGGCCAGCCAGCAATCGGGATCTTGCCGTGTATGTAGGACAGCTGAAAAGTTCGGACGGCAAAAGTTGGCGGTCGTGACGCTAATGCTCGCGGATCCTGCGGCCCCCGGTCGACCGAAAAATCGAGAAACGGGAAAGGTCGAAGCTGTTGCCGGGGACATAAACCATCGTGAATAGGACGATCACGAAGACTTTGCATGCTAATTAACTGTTCACGTGGGCGTGCACGCCCACTCCACTTCTTTTTATACCTTACAATCGAACTTCGCAGCGATTCTCCTGTTAACGATCTCGAGGGCTCGTTCCAGCCCTGCCGAGTCTTCGCAGAGAGGCGCACCGTTTCCATAAATTTCGTAATTAAGTCGAACTTTCCTTAACGTCTGCTTGACAGGGGCCAACGTCGCGCTCAATTATTCCGTTTCGTTCGGACTCGAAAGGATTTCCATAATCCGGCTTGAATTATATCAAAGTCTCCGCCGAGGTGCCCTCTGCTCTGGCCGACCCCGTGTCGCTATCCTATCTAAGCATGATTTCAGGTTAGACATCAAAAGAGTCTGAATGCGACGCGCCTCGTAGGACAGCGTGGGCGCTAGTTGGCTTCAAGGGTCGTCTGAGCACTGATGCCACTCGGCGTGCAGACTTTATTATCTGAAAACTGAAACTCTTGCCCACTATCCTCCTACTCGCCTCTCCTTCTCCCCCTGCGAGATATTCTCGCTCCGCCGGCATTCAGCGGTCGCTGCTTGCAGCTTCTCTTGTATTCCAAAGGTCGCCCCCTTGTGCTCGACGATACTATGCGCGTCTCGTTATAAATTAAAGAGCTTAAAACTGGATTGCCTTTACAAACTCTTCGAGGTTCAGCGTTTAAGGGTAACAGGCTGTCCGTTGCCTGAAGCTTCGAAGGCTTCCCGCGGCTGTGGATCATTGAAAGTCAAGCTCCCAGATGACAAATGTCACCGCGGATCCAGGAACGTTCCGCCTAAAGCCACCGCCATCGATCGCGTCCTCTGGATCGCTGTACCGGCGGAACAACGATCCGTCGCTAACGTTGTGGAACGGCAGCGCGTTATCGACGGTGTGGCGAGTTATCGGATTGGCTTCAACGACCGTATCGATCCTGGCTTCTGTACTCGGAGGAGGGGAGCAACGGGACGTCAACGTCCACGGCGATGCCTCTGTGCCGTCGTAGCGATCGTCGCCGTCGCCGTTGTCGTTGTCTGGTCTGAGCCGGCGACGGAGTACCCCGCCGTTGACACAGGCTGGGTACACAAGGCCCGTGATAAAGTAATCTGAATTAATTGGCCCCTAATTAATTAATGCAAATCACCGAGGCGACTCGCCTCGAGCCGCCGAACTAATGATCATTTACGTTACGGCCGAACACGCAGCGCCGTGCTCCCGTTCCCTTGGACCACCCCCGTTGGCCGGCCGGTCGGCGAGGGTGGCGGGTGAGACGGCTCGAGGGCCATCCCTCCCCTCCAGCCGCCCCTGTTTCTCCCTTTTTAAGGTCTGCGCACACATATCCGTTCCGTATCCGTTCCGTGTCCGTGCGGTGTCCCTAATTTCACTGACAACTGTGCAGGAGGCCTGCTCTGGCCCGGTCAGTCCCAATTCAGCCGTTTCTGCAAGCCTGCTGTACGGTTCTTTCAGTCAGTAGGTGACAAAAGTATTCGTACACCCTTCAAAACAGAATAACATTTTTAAAATTGGTCCAAACGACGTGATTTTTTTTTTTAGAAGCTAGAAGTATTAGTTTCCCAAGTAGGTGGCGTGTTTCGTTGTTTTGAAAAAAATCGCAATTGGTCGGAATAGCGAAGAAAATAACGAAGGTCGCTTTTTCCACTTTCTTTCTGTGCCTGTAATGAAAATTTAGAAATCCCTTAAGTAGGTAGATTTAAGTAAGTTTTACTCCAATGCTGGTACATAGTAACACATCTGGTTTCCTGTAAATGGATGTTTTCCTCGACATCAGCAATCCACTGCTAATTATTAATGTAAAAGTACATTTTAATCTATACAATCTCATCCACACGCTTTCCTTTTCATGTCTAATGCTGTTTATGGGATGAACCCAATGCTTCCTCTTCGCTCGTTTCTTACTCCATCTTTTGTGTAAAATCCAAATAGATAACGCTTCAATCTCATTCATTCTTTCAGAGAAATATTTTGTCCAAAAATGTGTGGGGCACGAGAAGATATTTTTTATTGAAGAACAAATGATCGACACCTACCGCGATACGTGTTTCGCCCCGGGCCGTGTGAAAGAGTCCGCTCGTTTCCACGTTTCATCTGTCGACTTCAGACAAAAAGTATCGCGCGGCCGACGTTTGCGGGGTAGACAAAATCAGTATCGCGATACGAGAATCGTCGTGTGAACGGTTCTTATTGAAGCTATAATGATCAATGGAAAATCGGCATGCATCGTACACGTATCGCGATACATGTATCGCCGTGTGAAAAAACCCTAAAGTTTGCACGTCCTGTTGAAACGCACATCCAGCTCCATTTCCCTAACACCCAGCACTCATGCATCCGATCATACCCTATACCTTACCACGTAAAATTCAAATACAAAACTCTTTTCATTACAATCATTAATAACGATCAGAATTATATCATGTTTGGTATAATTTTCATTTCGAAAACTTCAGCAATCCATTGGGGGTATTTGTATGGAGATCTAATATTAATTTTAGAAATTCCCATTTTCATTACTGAGTGGCCTATTGCTGTCCTCGTCTTTATGACTCTAGGGTCTAGGACCCCCGAAGCGCGTGGTGCGAGAGCTTCGACCCGAGAACCTTTCACGGTCATAAAAAAAGGTCGTCCCTTTCACCTTTCCGTGATTTCGGGACTCCGTCAGTCCAAATGCCCAAATATCGTTGGCAACCAAATTTTAGTCTCACTGAACGGATAGGGGTTCTACACTGAAATCTGCCGACAGCCCTGACTGACACGGACACGTGTGCGCTGCTCCATTGTAAAGCACGCAAACGATATTTTTTAACACTGATCCTCACGGTCCGTAACCGACGGGTACGGAGAGACCGTCGAATTTCACGGAACTGACAAGTGTGCGCTGCTCCATTCCAAAACAAGCATCCGATACCTTTTGCGACCACGGAACTGACACGGAACGGATATGTGTGCGCAGACCTTTAGGCTCGGGAAAATAGCGCACACGTACGTACGTACGTACGGAATGTTCGGCGGGTGGGCGAACAGGGTGTTGGTAGCACGGGGATGAGCGAGGCTGGCGGGAGGGGGTTGAGCTCTTGACATATTGCTACCTAGGCAACTCGACGAAGTGCTCTTCAGCTACCGCCCTCCCTCCCCCCTGCCTCCGCCTATCTTTCCTGCTTCGTTTCTCGCTCTTCCACCCCAACTCCCCCCCAAAACCCTCCCGTCTCCTCCGCCGTCCTCTGGGTCTTTCTTCTTCTCTTTTTTTTCCACCCGTGCACCCTTTCTCTCTTCTTTCCTGTTCGGTGCACTCTCTGTTCCACGGACGGGGCTGGCAGTCTGCAGCGAGATTCGGTTCGGTGTTGTTCGAGCCCCTCGAAGAACAGCTCCGCAGTCGGTGCACGTTGCCCGTTCGGCAGCCAGCGAATCGCGCGCTACCGTAAGGGCGCGCCAAATCTCGCGGGCTCGAGCAGCATCCTCGACGTGCCTCCCGGGGGGGAGGGGGGTTGCCTCCGTTTGTCCGCCGCGTGCTCGTCACCTTTTTCCACCGCGTCCCCGATATCCCCGTCGCCTTGTAATCTCGTGATTGAACGGCCCCGTACCGCCCGCGATGGAGGCCCTCGAATCGGCCAGGAACGCTCGACGGTGTGCAAGTGCTGGATATTTTTAGCGTGCCTCCTTTGCCGTTGGTGCCGCGGCTCTCTTTGTGCTCAATTATGCAGTGACGACGAAATGGGGTACATTTAGCCGGAGCGGATCGCGCTCGGGAAGGAGCCCGGCGAAAGGAAAAAGTTCTTTTCCATGAGACCGCGCTCGCCTATTAAGCTCGCCGAGCGAGGAGGTAAAAATCAATTCGCATTCACTGGTAGCCTGTTTGAAAAGTGGAGCGCCTGCCTCGCCAAGGGCGCAGTACCGTCGGATCGACGATGCTGTTCCTCGTCGAGTGGACCGAAGTTCACTTCCCCACCGTGCATGTTCTTCTGCTCGTTAAACCGGCAGAACTTTGGAATATCGCAGACGTTCAGTGGCAGCGCGCGTTTTACTGGCCCCGATACGGCACTCCCTTTTCCTTCGCGGTCGCCCTGTTTCAACCTCCGCGCACGCGAGCACGAATATTCCGACCGTCAACCTCTGCAGTCGGACGAAAAGTACATTAAAGTATTATTTATGTAACAAGCTCCCCGGCCCGTTAAGGCCATCATTACAGGTTTTTACGTAATGCGATGCCGGCTGCAATGTAATTACGTTATTCCGCGCGAAACTCTCGATGCCCTGGCCGGGAATCATTGATCACGCCCACGTCCCGTATTTTCCCGCTGATATTTATAATTAGGAGCCGAATATCAGCCTGAAATAATAATGACAGGGCTCGCGGCACATGCTGTATTAAAATACATCACCTGTACACGGATCGTTCGTCATCCTCTCCCCTCTGCCACACATTTCTTAACTCTGCCCCCGCAATTATCATAGCCAATTATCCGACATCCATTCCGCAGCTTTTTTTTTTAACGAATAAACGTTTCTCGGTTATCTATCTGACCCCGTTACACCGCCGCGTCGTCTAATAGGGGCAAACGCGTTTTCATCCCCAGATTAACGGAATATGGGCACGCGGAGCCGGATTGGGCTCATCGAGTAATGATAATGGGCAAGAATAATTGTGGAAACGGCGGTGCGTGGGGCTATATCGATTCATCGCGATATTCACGTGCGAACAAGCGTCCCTGGACCACCCCTCGCCGTCTGCCGCCCGTAAGCCGTAATTGCGTGACATTTCGCGGAAGTTGCCCGCGCAGGGACCACGAGGGAGGGGAGAAAAAAAAAATACTTGGGAACGAATTGCCGCGTTCTACTTATTTCACGTTAACCCGAGCGACCTCGTGTTCGGTCATTTTGACCGAGTTCTGTTTATCGATCAAATAGACCGATTCCCGGCGAGTTTCCTACCCCCTCCGACCCCCTCGAAGGCCGTGTCACGAACGGACATCGTTGCCAGAAGAAAGAGAGATCCGCCGGGAAAGAAAAGGAGGGGCAGAGCCTTCATATGGATCAAACGATTCGGCTCGACACCGCGAAACTCTGCCCCCTTGACGATACTCGGGGTATGCACGCTCGTAATTCACCGCTGAATCGAGCCGACGCTGTTCTTGCGGCCGCGTTCCTCGCGCCATTATAGCCGGCGCAATAATACGCGTGAATGGGCATGGAAAGTGTTATCGATGGGAACCGGCATGGGCATTGTTTTATGGTTTGCTTCTAAATGGTCCATCCATCACGCCTTTATCTTGATGGAGTATTCTGCCCGCCTATTCATCCTTCAAAACGCTCGACTGCCGCGGTGGCCCGCTAATTATTAGCCTTCGTTCATTGCACGTGTCCGTGAATGGCGGTCGAAGAACGAGCTCCTCGACGAAATTTCACTCTCCCATCGCTGCGTCCCCAAATTCGTCGCGCGGTCCTTTGTCATCCGCTGTTTCCGTTCGCCGATCACGCGTAATTACGTCGGAACGATTCGATATCGCCGCTACGTGGCCAGATATTTTCGTCGGCGCGCCGCTGCCTGCATCGGTCGCGGCTCCGCTTGATTTAATTTAACGTTGCTCGGAGCAGCGCGGATTTGCATAAGAATTCAACCCGAGGTGATAGCCCGCCACGGAGCCCCGAGACTTCGTTAAAGGGGATTTTACAATTTCTCTCCGCCAGCGAGATCGGCGAGCTTCCAGTTTCCCGCGAAAACTGGCGCCGAGGATACGAACCTCCCCGCCCGTTTAGCTCCGCTGCCCCCGCCGGGCGTCGTGTATTTTTAACACGGTCTCGTCCTCGCAACCCCGTTCGACAAATATTACCAGCGGGAGGGGGCGTCGCGGCGGATGCGCCGTGCGGAGGACGCGTGTTCTTTAGAACCTGCAAATTGAACCTGCCGTCGTCGTCGTACATGTTTCAATTAGCATCGTGACTGGTCCACTTCCTATAGATAATTTCCTATTAATATCCCTGGTACAAGCGGCGACCTGGATCGATCAGCTCCAGGACTCTCCCCCTGTTTCGTTGGTACAGATTATTTTCGTTTACGATAATGCTGCTTCTTAGTTCGAACGGCAGCAACATTCCAGAGATCTTGGACGCTTCGAGTATTTTAAGCCGTTCAGGTTCGCGATACCCGTTATTGATACGCCCATTAGCGCCCTTAGGATTGAACCTTGGGGGAGCCGAGTTGATCGGACAAAAATATTTTTAATGAAAGTTCAATAAAATTCATTAGGTTATAAAAATTGATTTAAAGAATAAAATCTGGTTTTCTTCTTCTTTTACAAAGCTCTTAAATTACTTCGGTCGTAGTTACATAAATTTCCTTTTTCGTTTTTCTTTTTGGGGGGTGTCAGGACCCTTTCCCCCCTCTGGGTGCGCTAGTGGATGCGCCTAATGATTCCAGCACCCGAAAACTCTGATGCTACTAACTCAATAACGAACTAAGAAACCTCGGGAGTTCAGATTCCTGAGATCCACGAGACTCAGACGATTCTCCCAGATTTCCTATCTAAGGCAATGAAATTAACGCCTGGATGTTCAATGTAATTGGAGTCCTGGGACTCGTTCTGGTTTCAGGTAGTATGGCTGTGCATCGTCTGCCGGAAGAAGCAAGAACTCCTGCTGAAGACCGGACAATGGATAACGAAGAAGGGGTTCGACAACGCGGAGAACGCGATGCTGCGACGGATGCAGGACATGCAGGTGGGTGGTCCTCCGGGACTCGTGGACCAAACTCAGGATAAAAGACCGAAACTCGAGAGAGCGCACAGCGCGGCCGAGAAGGAGAATTTGCCATTGTTGCAAAGGAGCGGAAGTCTGCTCAGAAGGCAGTACTCTCAGCAAGAGCAAGTACGATTTACTTCATTCATTCACTGCTCGGCCACGGGGACGCGTCCCTGTGGCCCTTAATAGCGCTCCTGCACGCACTGTTGCTCTGGACGTACAAAGATAAACTGAAAACGTATGCAAAACACTTGGCTGATCGTGTGCGTAACGAATTCGATCGAAGCAAGGCGATGCCGTTGGTATATAGGTGTTTACATGTCACCACGTTTCACACATTCATTCTTCACCAATCCTGGCCACCGTGCCGTTGGAGAATTCGATCGCTACTACGCGAAACACTAAGAGAGCTAGGGTTTAATTACCTGCTAGCAAGCCTCGCGACGAATTGTCCAGCGGCACACGTGCCCAGGATAGCATATTATCACCCCGCTGACGAAACAATTGCGCAACGATCGCACCGTTTGCAACACCACACGCGGCGAGTCAGTGTGAACTGTGAGGTCGTCTGGTACGAGAAATGGCAGTTGCTCGTCGCGATTTCAGGTGCCAGGGCGTCGACTGTCCACCAGCGATAGCGGTGTGGATATGTCAGTATCGCCTCACACGAGGGCCCTGCCGACTCTTCACGTAGCACCCTCTCATCAGGTGCAGCCGCCGCCGAGGCATCCGGAAGCGTACGCCGAGGATGACCCGAACTTGTACAGAGGCGAGATCGATGGTCTTATGGAAAAGCAGAGCTACCTGGTAAGAAAGCTGCCTACGCTCGATTGGCACGGCCCGGTCGAACGGCCGACGACGTTAATGCACGAGACGCTGCGATAGATACTTGGGAATTAAAGATTCAACAAGTATCCTCTGCACGAGCTGCGAGAGCGCGTAGGTGCCAGAGCTGGCGATATCTCTTGCGTAGGCGGTGCTCGAAATGGGGTCTCTCGATGGGTCGTTTCCGTTTCCGGGAAGGCCCGTGGAATGAAGTTGTCTGTATAGGCGGGTGACGGAGTTTTCGATGTCCGCTTTATCCTCGTTCTAGCTACTTGCTCGATTCAGTGTCGTTAGGGCTGCGCTAGCCGCCGAAGGGATGCTGGTCTCTACGAAGCGTGCCCTCTCCCCCCGGCTAGTCGCGTAACGTTTCGGACAGCTTAAGAACGAGCGAAAGGTACGAGGAGATCCTGTTTGATTCGCAGGATCAGAACACGAATCTCGCAATGACATATGGTCAAGCAACTGTAGAAGTTGGCCCTCCTCGAATCGTGGGGCATCCTCCTCAGCAACACTCGGTGCACCAAACGCAGAGCGCGCATCCGCCCCAAAACGTGGTCGGGCAGGGCGGTCTTCAGCCGCAAAGAAGCTTCAGCAGCAGCGAGGAGGAGCGAAGCACACCCGAGTGTGCCAGCGACGAGCCTGACGAGTCCGAGAAGGGTGAGTCCACCTTCGATATCTGTCTTTGTCGATTTCGAGATTTCTATCAGCGTCGGTCGCCGCTGCTCGTTAGCCAGCAGTAGCCGATGTTCGCCGAGCTCGAGGATACTGTCCAGGGTTGACGATCGCGATCTCAACCTGCGAATTCCATTAGGCTCGTTCTCGCGTCGCTTCCACGCGTTCTACATCACGATTATTCTTTTCGAAGCTCTCCCGATCGTTAAGCCTCCATGTAAGTATGGCTCACTTTACTCGTGCAAACCTGCAGACGATTTCAGCGGCGAGTATCGGTGCGTTTCATTCAACTCGGCGACTCGACACTCTCAACAGTCTCCGGTTCTGATTCGCGTGATATGTTCTTTGGAAGGCAACGGCTTCGATAAAGACTCGCGACCGCGATTAACCGAAGCTCTCGAGTACAGGCGACGGTTAAGTATGTATAGGTGTACGACGGAGCGGGGAGGAAGTGACATTTCTGGAAAATTCAAAGGATCCGCGGTTTTTCTTTCGCCGGGGCTTGGAACTGCTGGCGGAGGATCTTAAAATTTCACGAATCTCTTAGGGGGGCGCTCAAAGTTCCATATTCCCTAAAATTAATGAATTCCTTACAGACTTCCCGCGAAGTGCGCCGCCAACCGGTTGCAGCGTTTAAAACTTTATGAGCTCTAAATTCGCGCGACGACGGTGAACGTCTATGGGAAATCGTAAATAAAGTAGCGATCCGAATCTGGCACGACGGCAGCGCGCATTTGATCCCATATCGGGAACACGGTTTTAAGTACTTTTTCATTGGGACACTTTGGAAGTTCGTCATCCGCCGGGCCAGCCATATTGCCCGTTATTCTTCCGGAATGTCACATCCTCGTGGCCGCCGGTCGTATAATTCAGCAACGGACGGGGGTTAAACGTCAGATCCACCGTCGAATTACCGTCGACGTGGAGGATCGGCCGCGACGGAGACATTAGGGCGAGAGCTGGTCGGGAGGGTCAGCCTCGCCCTTGAAACTCGCTGTACGATAGAGAGAGAGAGAAAAAGGGAATGCGAGAATGAAAGAAAAAGAGTGAGAGAGAGAGAGAGTGAGAGAAAAGAGGAGAGCGCAGGCTTTCCGTGTCAGTGGATAATTGGTTTACGGAGAATGTGTGCACCTGTATCGCGATATTTACAGGCGAGCCGGCGAAGGAAAGTGTAATCGACCGATCCGATGCTCATGCAGTCTAAAAAGCTCGCGCGTCGCCGCGTACGCGTGTTTACAAAGCGATTAACGCTCCAAGCAACTCGAGCAAGGAGTTGCTCCTAAATCGATGGCGAGCCGTTGTCAGGCGTTCCAGGACGCGGCGTGCGCGATATCCAAGCTTACGAGCTCTTTGTGCCTCGGAAGGAGAGGGCACACGGGAGTCCGCTCTATCGGGGAGAAAGATCCGTGGAAAAAAATAGACTAATTGCGCGGCGGCGTTGGTCTGGTTGGTCCGCGGCAGTTAGAAGGAGAGAAAGAGAAGAGGGAACACGCGTGGGGCGGGAGGCAGGGGGGAGGAGGCGGAATATTTGAAAATGGGGAAAGTAGGTCTGCTCTGCACAGGCAGAACGCCTCGAATGGAGTGGCAGATGAAAAGCGATACTGCATTATCGCGAAGGCGCCGGCGCGCGCGGGGAAGCGTAACCGGGTTCATCCTTGGCTAATGAGTAAATTTAGGTTACCGTCGCTTGGATCCCCGTCGTTCCCCCGTGTTCCACGAGAACACTCGACGCCCGACGTCGGTCGCTTTTATGCGACGCATTCGAGCCGGTTTCGAGCGGCCAGGGGGAGAGAGCACACGGGGCGGAGGTGTACACGTACGTGACTCACGGCTGATTAGTCGCGAGATCGGCCAACTGTGAACCGATTCATCGACGTGCATCGCTCGGAGAGAGCCCTCTCCCGCGGAATAGCCACGCTCCCTCGTATCTCCGTGCACCCTCGCCCCCCTCTTCTCTCACCCTTTCACCGAGTAATGCTCGTTTCTTCGCTGAGATGCGACGATGGAATCGAAGCGGATCCGCTGGATCCTCTTCAGCGATCCAGGATAGGGCCGATGGTCAGGATCAGGGTAGAGGCTCGTTGATTGAGGCTTCAATCGCGATACAGGAGGAGCCAAGCTTCTGCAGCTTTTTATAATACAAAGACGTCTCATTGTCAGTGGTTTCTCGTTGGCGAGGGAAAATATCGGCCAAGAAATCGTCTCCTTGAGATTTCTCCACCTCTGCCGGGTATTGACTGTGCCAAGGGTCCAAGGGATGCGTGGACTCCTCGACGGCATCCCAGCTATCCTCTCGGCCGTTAAATCCTCGATCGGATCTCCGCGATCGTGTATCGCGGCATATCGCACACTATCCTGCGGGAATTCTCGGGTTCTGCCCTCCCCGGTCCCGTCGTTGCATTGATCCTTCGTATACCCCTCGCCCTCTCTCCTACGCCACCCCTATACCCCCTTCCGCACACCCATTTTCTCGTACTCCCCGTCCCTGTCTCTCTTGCCGGCACCCTTGTACTTACACCTGTAAGAACTTCTCCCTGTTTACGTCTCGGGATCCTTCCTCCCCCTTCTCCAAGGGAGAATCAATTATCAGATCGGAATCGACGTTTGTGCGTGGCAGAGTGTCCTCGCCATCACCTGCAACCCTCTACTTCGGTATTTCTGCACCTCCCAGGGCTTCGTTCATCTCGTTCTTCGAGCTTTCCGCTCCATCTTACACTTTCCACCTCGCGTTACGTCCCCTTTCTATTTTTTACCTTGCCCCTATCGCCTTTCGTTCTGCGCATCCTCCTTTCCTGGCTGATGTACACCATTTCCCGCATCTTCCCTCTCGGCTTCTTTCTCCCTCGGCTCATAAGCTCACCTCCACCCTTCCTGAGTCCTTCCTGCCATCTTTCGCAACGCCCACACGGCCGGCGTGACGTCACGCGGCAGACACGTGGGCGAACTCAAACATTTACCCCTTCGCTATTTCTGGGGTGATCCCCGTGGCAAAGACGGGCAGAATGTACCAGCGGTTGAAAAAAAACCGCCCTTCTTTCAGGCATCCATTCATTTGTCGGACCTTCTCGCGGCGGCTCCACTAGGAACTTTTCGGCAGCCGTGTTTACGCTCCTCGACGCCCGTCACTCGAAATCGATTTCACCCGGGCTCCACGGTATAATATTTCGGACAAAGGGGACGTGGCAGGTTTCTTCCACGATCGCGGGAAAGTTATTTCCTCCGTGGCTATCGAACCGAGATCCTTTCTCGTTGAATTTTCAAACAAGTCCATTTGCAACGAGCCACAGAGAAGCCTGACATCCGCGTCGCCGGTACCCCTTTTTCGATACCACGCCGAACGACCCTTTGCGCATCGACCTTCGGTACATACCCATGGCACAGTGGCGACAGACTCCCTCGGCTGGCAGTTTCATCGAAATTTAATCCGTAGACATTGCAATTTGACGGTCGAGCGAACGAGAGTTGGATTCGAGGTCGCTTTTCAGCTCACAGGGTTCTTGGCCCGGCATCCACCACTTCCGCTGGTGGCTACCGGAATTGAAATTACTTTGTTTACTGGAAGCTCCACGGAAGCGGGAATCGGAACTTATCGACGCAAGGAAATCCACGAACGATAACGACGAATGATCTTCTCTAAGCATACCTAAGATGCCTTCTATAAAATACCAAATTTCTCGAAAGAATCCACCAAGCCTCTCTGTCTCTGATTAACCACCCCCGACCGCTTGCAAACAATCAGATTTCATCTCCATATTGCTGCGTCTCGAACACAAGAAGTAGCGCAACGAGTAAGAGATTCCTGGGCCTGAAATTTCGTTGCAGAAATGTCACCACGAGTCCCGGTAACTCGGGAGAACTTGGCCACAGCAGGAACTCGCCGATTAACGTCGATTAAAATAATTTTCCGCGGCTGTCTGGAGTTCGGCCTTAACAAGGCTGGATTAAAAGCTCAGGAAACGTATGGCCAGAGTTGCCAACAGCCGGGTCCAGGAACCGCGGACGGTATAATCAGACGCGTTGCTACTTCGCCGTGCACCTGCACCCTGCATTCACGGACGCAGCTTGTACACAGCGCCGCGAATTCCTGCGCTCGCGTACGCCCGTGCCGGCAGTGGTACAGCTATACGCTTGGTGCATACGCAGTGATGCAGATGGCCAGGGCAGCTGCTATGCGGAGATCGCGCTTATTAGAGACGCTGTCGACACGCATCTAGCTACCCTCCGTTCTTTGTTGAAACGACAACTACTGCTGGAAAGAACCATGCAAGAGTCTCGGTGACGATTCTATTCTACTCGGGCTGCTTTATTTTCCGTTGGACAGGAAGATGCTATGAATGCTGGAAGATTGGTCAGGATAAGCTCGAGTTGAGTTTCTAGGAGCTTCCTGACGGAGATTCTACTCGAGTGTTCCGAGCAGATCCTAAGCCCAAAGCTGTGAAGGATTGTTGCAGCGAGAGTAGGGTAACAGGTGAACGAGACTTCGGAAATGTTCACGCTGGAGATTACTGGCACAGTGGATGAAAGTTCTTTGTATAATTCAGGGAGGTGCTCGGGATTCACACCCTTCAGACTTATCGTCTTGATGTTTAATAAATAGCGGCCCTGGCTCAGGCTCCTGGCACCTGAATGTACGATTCCGAGTACTCGCTTCAGTAGCAACTGAACGTAATTCTCGCGACCAACCAGCGACGAATCACGCGTCTGCAGAGCATCGGGCAGGCCGACTGCATAGCTCTGTGAAAACGATCCTCGCGTGGAACGAGATGTAACCTGGTGCTCGACTCCCGTCTAAGCAAATTCATTCGATCGAGAGGATCAGCCTGGCAATTAACGGCGAACGGTCGCGGGGATCGCTAGTTAGCGACCATCTGTACAAGCCCGTCGAAGAGCCGGGCTCGCTGGAAGCGTGTCGCGCGCGTAATTTGTGGTCGTCACGCGAGAGAAAAGTGACGGCGGCTTCAGTCGGACGGCGTTGTTGCTCCCATTCGTAGATGCACACAATACAATTAGAGACTAGCGAATTAGTTTGTAGAAGTTTCGAGAGAGAGAGAGAGAGAGTGAGAGTGAGAGGGTGTGAGAGAGAGGTAAGTCCGTTACGCGCGCTCGTGACATCCCTTTAACGAGGATTTGCAGAGAGGCCCGAGCTGCGACGTCCACAGGATCGTCCCAGACTGCGGACGAAGGAGAAAACGAAGCGAAGGATAAATTATCATCGGCCACACGCTTCGACAGGCTCTCACCGAGCCTGCCACTCCTCTGACGTATCCTGCCTCCAACACCCCACCCGCCCCCTCCCCCCTTCACGCTAAAGTCGTATTAAACAGATTTTTTAATTCGTTTTCAGGAGCCACGCGTTGCGTACCCGAAGAGCCTCCCCTTAGATTAAAACCTGACCTCCGTACGTTCACCTGTACCTTCTTGACGTCACGAAACCATCCCTCAGACACAGAAAACTCTGCGCCGGTTAATATAATTAATACTCCCCGAAGTTACGGGGCCACGGTGTCGCTTGAACCGTGGACGATTCGTGGACGCTTTACTGCAACCGGCTGTCTTATAAAAAACACACCCCCAGTACATACCGCGGAAACCGGGATATTAACGCCCAGGGGTGCAGTGTCTGGAGATTTCTGTGTCCCGAATCCTTAACCTTTCGCCAGTCTCGTTCGTCGTAGGAACAAGGAGCGCGATGGATCCGTCGAGTCTCGCGCGAATACTTTTTGGCGTGGGAGGGTCGCGAATCGGATACCTGGGGGTTAGAGGGATGGAGGACGGACGACGGTGAAACTCCAGAGTGATTTATGTACGGCGAGTCGGGTGTCATCTAACTTTTAAATTAAGACTCGACGGCTGCCTCCGTGCGCCAGCCGCGGACCGCGGGGGTCTGCACAGTGGCGGGCTCTATCTACTCGCTGCCCAGCCGCAAGTACCTTCCTTCTATTTATCGCAGGCGTTTAGCAGAAAATACCGCGTTTACGGGATCGGATGGCCGCGGATGCGTGACTATCCCGGCTACCTTGGGCGCACGCTTTAACCACCCTTTGACTCGCGCATCGAACGTTTTCTTGGCGCGTAACACTTTGTGGAGGCCGCCTGGCCTGATTATGCAAAGGATTCCCGCCTTTCGCGCGGAATACCGATTATCGCGCGGCTTTAAGCTGGGTGCGCGTCCCGGGACCCGTGGAAGAGGGACGCGTTTCGTTGCAGGAGTGAACCCATTCGAAAGTGCACGGTTTGTTTAATCATTGCCGGGCGTGTCGAGCGTAAAGGGATGCAATATCGTTAAACCTCGGCGTAGCGGGAAACGTTGCCTTCTTGGCATTCTATGATTAGCCTAATTACGATCGCCAAGCGTGCTGTTCGCGGAAATACGGCGGAGGGGGTTGCGATCGGTAATGCAGACCATCATCGATCGCGGTAAGCGGGAAGAGGATCCATCCTTTATTTTACTCGTTACGATGTAACGTCGATACGTCTCGAACGTAAATTCGAAATACGTATCGACGTGCCCCGACGATGGGAATGGAAGCGTCGTACAGTTATATAAGAGGGGGATGCGCGGCGTCTCGCGTGGCGATCGTATGGCCAATTTGCCAGTTTTATGAGGCGCGATGCTTTACCTTATTTATAGCTGCGTGCACGACGAACGAGGACCAGCCCCTGCTCCTTCCTTCCTCCTTGCAGAATCGACCACCCTCCTCCCCCAGATCGAATTCTCGAGCGGCGGCGAATCATTACGAAACAACGACTTACTTCTTGTTGCGCGTAGACCGTGAACACCAAGACACTGCCTGCAAAACATTACGATATTATTACCATTAGAGTACAGTGTTCGATTGTTACGATAGTGCAGTTTTCATAGAAAGTGACCGTCTTTTCGTTTCTATAACCAACCCCCAGCCGTACCACCCCGTCATCCCAGTCTGTTTTGCATCGAACCGACATAGCATATAGATGTCCCCGTTGTCAGCCAAGTAGCGGAACTTTTTTCACAGATCTCTTCTCCGCATACGTGCGTTCGCACGATTGGAGATATCTCTCGAACGGTTGCAAGGATCGACCAGCGCACCGGATCGGCGCGCGAGCCGCGTACGGCGCCGTCTGTCGCGCGTGGTTTCGTTTCTTAATCATGTTAGCGATAAAAACGACTTCGCGACTACGAAGTGACATGTGTGACTTAAAGAGAGATCCGTATTTTAGGGGATAAACCGCCGTCCATGGTGGTGACTACGAGGAGCTCGAGGGAGAAGCCCGGGGACAGAATGAATCGTCAGTTCCTCGCGGTACCTACTAACAATTTTCTCAAATGCAAATAATAAGGCAGTTCGTTTTCCGCTATATATATATATATATACATATATAAATATCAACTGATCCGCATACATATATATATCTATATCTGAATGTATATATATATATTAATATATATATATATGTATATCTCTGCGTATGCGTGTGCATGTGTGTGTACGTCATCTGCCGATCGGTCGCAGGTGCGCAGTATTATGATTTTTCAGACGAAAATCCACAATGGTCGACGCTGTTTTTACGAGCGATAGAAAACCCACCCTTTTTTTTCCCCCGTCGAGGTTCAATTCGCCATCGGACTTTTTCGGACGGTCTAACGACGCCACGAAAACGAGCGAACGATTGGGAAAGGGACACGCGCGCGGCCCACGTGGCGCCCGGTGATTTTCGCCGAAATGGTCGTTTCTCGAAATCTCTTCCATCTCGCGGCGCGTCGGTTGCCGCGGCTTCGATTAGAGGAGGTAATGACCATGCGGCGATTGATTTTTGATGGAGGAGCGTTCGATGGCCCTCGATCGGTGGTTAATCCCTCTGCACGACCCCCCTACGTTTATCTTCCCAAGAGCATCGACGCCGAGCGAAATTCCCGCGATCGATCCGGTGGAATCTATGTGGAACATGTCTTGGAACGCGAGATGCGATCGGTCGGCAGAGCTGTAACAGATTTTATTTGTTCTACTTTGGACGGCTACGAATCGTGCACAGGTATACTGTATCGTTTACACCTCACTCACGCCACGTACACGTATCGCTCACCAGATACTCCCGACATCCCTCTGTTCCGTTGCTTCGATGTTCGTTTCGAGGATACGCTGCTGCGTATTACGGTGGCGGTTCTCCACGTGTGGCCCCCAGCCTTTCACCCGAAATTCTACCCCTGTGCCCGCGGATCCCTGCACGCTCGCGCGTCGAGCGCACGCCGCTCCGTTTCTCCGAGCAAGTCTGACGATCGAACCGTCCGATATCAATATTCTCTACCGACGGAGCTTCTCTATCCTCCGTCGCACTCTGGAGCGTGCAGGTTTCTCTGTGTTTCGCCGTTATTCCCGGATGTGGTCGCAAGGAAGCTTCCCCGGAATGGCGGGGCGCGAGGTCGCAGCCACGCGACTCCCCGACGGTCGTCTCTTGGGAAGTGGTATCGCTACTGTGCACGCACACATACGTACACACACATACAACACACACACCCCTGCACACCGACGCGTGTATACAAGTGGTACAGCGTTCTGGCAGCCGTGCGACGCGACTGCAGGGCGGCTTCCGGTTCGCTCGAGCACCGTCCCTCGCACTGTTCCCCGAGGGGCAGGACCTTGCACCGCTGTATTAGTCCGTTCTCGACAGGTACACCGCAGTACACGCACATACATAACGGGGTAGCAGGGGAGGGTGAAGGAACCAGAGGGCGGCAAGAACTGGTAGGCTCACAGTGGCAGGAAGGTGGCGGAACGGTGTTATCTCAGGACATGAACTCTCGTTTTGGGGGAGTGATACGGTAGACGTGTTTCTTTCGGGGGTGTCTTTTGTTCTGGATGCAGCCCAAGTGTCGAGGGTATAGGGGACATAGGCGCGTAGAATGGCAAGGAGCGGGTGGTAAACGAGATGGTGGATGGTAGAATTAAAGACGCCACGGTTTAGCTCGATAGCCCAATAGACGAGAGCAGAGGAAACGAAACGTTTTGGATCTACTGTAGGGAAGGGGTACTACCACCATACGGGAGGTCCGATGTCAATGTCCGGCGATGGGCGTAGGCACAGCGGACCCCGCAACGGGCACCACAACATCGCCGCGATGACCATCGAGTATAACGGTCATCATCCACCGCGAGAGCCGCGAAAAGAGGAGAGCACACTCGTCAGACGGAGCTTCCGAAGGAGTGGCGACGAGTGGCGCGCCGACAGTAGGAGGTGCGTTTGACCATCTCGCGATCCGCGTCTTCTCTTTGACAACCTCATTGCTCCCTTTCTCGCGTGTCGCGTCCGCGCCGGTCGTCCCGGGATTGCTGGCCTCTGGCGACACCCAGCAAACGAACGATTACATATCGCAGTTGCATCCTCGATCGTGCCACCGTTACCTAATCGCGCGACGGTAGAGACGTACAGTCGGTTCTGGCGAACTTGGGATCGGGATCGGAGTCGGGGGTCGGGATCGCGTGGCCAGAGCTTGCTCCGGGGGCGGCGGGCGCGTTCGACGGATGGACGAGATGGACGATAAGGAGGCGTCTCGAGCCGACACACGACACAGACACCCCACATGATACGTAACACGCAAAAAGACACCCGAGCACAGGCACACACTGTGCATCGTCTCTCGTATTCTCTGTGTATGTGGCGTGTCCATCAGGTTCACGGAGAGGAGGGGGAAAAAGACAGTGCGATTTGACGGTGGGACCAATGTCGGCGGCCCTCAGGAGGATTGGTCTTGGGAGGCCGATCGGCAGGGTAGCCAAGACAGCGCGACCAAAGACTCCGGGATAGACACCTCTAGCACCTTCACGAGCAGTGAAGACAGCAACAGGGGCGAGCTGCCCAAGGTACGGGCCCTTCACTCCACTCGCGTCGGAGTCAGCCGCTTTGTCGATCGCAGAGGGTAGAATTCTCCAGCTATGCCGTGCCATGGACCCTCTCTCTGGCACCACTGGCACGTGCAGTCGCTTTCGATCTAGAATATAGAGATTCAGGAAACCGGCGGATCGAGTAAAAGGGGTCTCTGTCGCGCGAGCGTCGTTCGTGTCTTGATTACGGACACGCGTATCTTTCTTTCTCGATCGCGTCCGCGGCCAGTTTTCAGGCGTTAAACCGTCGCGGGTCTGTCGTCCAAAGTGGAATACGGTTTTAGATTCTTCCTCGTGCCTTGCTTCCATAGCTTTAGTGGGAAGAGATACATGCGCAACAACGAATCTGTGGCCCGTTAGTGCCTGATCTGATTGGTTCATGCAACTACTTAGAGTAGTCTTTAGTCACGTTTCGACTTGACCCTTTCGTTACGGCGCATATCCTACCAAGCTCCTTTCGTTCTCTTTCGAATTAGTCCGAGAGGTCTTAATCTCTCTTAGAAGCTTAACCCGTTAATCTCGCTCGACTACTTATTACGTACGTACTTGTTAGCACTCTTAACGCCGAATGAGTGGCCTCTTAATGGTGCGCCGAAGAAACCATACGTAGTAACGAAAGGGTCAACACCGAAGCACCCTTCAACGCCAGGTGAGCCGAAGTTTCAGGGAGGGGAGGATCTCGTTTCCACCGATAAGTCGCATTTCGAGCTTTCAACGATCTAACCACTTTCTTTTCTCTCGACATCATTCCTTACATCTGCGAACTTGGCGATCAAGAAACCTCTTTTGCTCGATTTGCACCCATCCCCAGAAAGCATCTCGAGCTTCTCAAGGCTTCCGTGCTTGGACCCCGTCTCTGTCCCGACGCACACTTCTCATAGCTTGTAGCGTGGTGTGTTTTAAGTGGAAGTTCGGAGTCTGTCTGCTAACTCTCACAATTAGCCGACGTGCGACGGGGAGAGAACGCTTTAAAGCGGACGCGAGCGGTACGCGTATGAGTCTTGGGTTAACTCACCGCTGACAAGCCCCCCCGGGATTCTGTCCCGTGATTTAGCGACTTTAGAGTAGGGCGCCATCGTTCTCATCCGCGAAGCTCGTCCTATCTCATCGTCTCGCATCTCTTGGCCACTCTCGTGACACCTTGGATTCCGTGCTTTCTCACGGAAGCGACGAACCGACTCGTTATTAAACTCGGTACAGATCCCGCGGCATTCGTCGCAAACTTTCGCCCCGTTTTCGCACAGATTCATCGGCGATCGATCCCATTCATCCCATCGAATCGTTCACGAGCCATCGATCTCATTCAAAGATTCTAAGAGAACCACCACCCCCACCACCCCCTCCCTCCAACGTTCGCGTTATCAATCGCCACTTTCTTGGCCAGCTTCGGGACACGCGAGGACATTGCACGAGGCTCACTCTCATCCGTAGTTACAACGGGTCTCATCCTTCCCCCTGCCACTGACATCACCACTGTTCATTCACCACACGATACATCTCGCGCGGGGACCCGGCACGATATATCGTTTCGCGTTATTAAACGACCGGTGGGGATCAGAGGCGAGAGGGCGCCGCCGCGCGTCGCGGCGTTTAATCAAGTTTTGACGGAACTCGCTCACTTCACCGAGTCGTTTCGTCGGGCATATTTCGAAAGCAAATTTCGACAACGGTATTGCGAGCACGGGCGGTAATTGGGAATGTATTTCTCCGCCGCGACAGTGGCTTTTCGGCTGCGTAATTCCCGAATGCCGGGGCGGCGGTTCGCGCCCCCTCGCCTCTCCTCACGCGTTCACCATAAAACGGACGATTTAAAGCCCGAAACAGGAAGCCTTAGTAACCCTTAAATGGCAGAATGGAGTCACATGGTCTCCCCGTATTCGTCGCGTTTGATTAGAATTACTTGAAACACTGCGCGCTCGCTTTCACAACGAAGCCTTTTTGTCGAACTTAAATCGACTGCATCCTACCAGTTGATGGTTAACAAAGCTGCAGCGGAGCAAGGATTTAGAACAACAACCCGCGCGGCGCTGCTGCATCGACCAGCTCGGTGCCGAGCAACATTCAGAGTCATCGCGTGAAAATCGAGGCGCGTTGGCGAATAACCAGCATCATCGTTCGTCATTGTTCTTTCGGCCGCCCACCTTCCCATTCGAGCTCTGGTTTTCCAATAGCCTCCTTTACGCCGCGCGTATTTGTCCAGCCCGCTGTCGACGGGAGGGACCCGATGGTCGACCACGGTTCGATTATCCGTTATTGTTATTATACGACCTCGTAAATCCGCTTCGAATTTCGATCCGCGCGAACCCCATTCTTTCGTGTCCCTCCACGCTCTCTGTCCGTCTCCCGTTCAGGATCGTTCGAACGGAACGGGGCAGTTACCCGTGAGTTACAGTCTCCGCGGAACACGTCGGATTAATCGTTCGTTCCTGGCAAACTTGAGAGTTTAAAGGTCGATCTTGGCCACTCGGAGTCGTTCCCCAGTGAGGGCCATTGGTGGCTTTAAAAATGATACGTCCCAAAGAATGACACCGGCGTCTCGTCGACCTCTTTGACAGCGGAGAACGTTCGATCGCGTAAAGTGGAGCACTCGGGTGTCACGAAACATGGAGCCTGAAAGATCCCCCCGAAAGAAGATGGAAATATCGTACACTTTCCATCTATTTTCCACTAAAATCTTTAAATACCTCGTTCTTGAAAAATTTCGATGATTTTAATGAAGATTGACGGCTCGCGGGAGGAATTTGACAAAACTCGGTATGCAAGGCGCTCGGTAGCACTGGCCGAGTTTCCAAGGCCCCGTTCTCGAGGTTGGAAATATCTCTCGATCGTTCTCCTTTAGTTTCTACAATTACCCTGCGTCTGATCTCGCCAGAGATCCCTTCTCGCAACAGGAACGAACGATTACCCCGAGCGGTCTGGAATCGCGTGCATTCGCGTCGACAGTGCCCGACCACCCCCGCGGATCATCGTTCGATAAGTGGAGGAAGACAGGAAACCAGGGGCGCGGAGGGTTGAGGCCGTGTTCCAATTATGCGAGGCAAATAAGCAAGATTAAATTCGGCCCGAGTAAACGGACGGCAATCGAGCAATTTATCTGGCCGACGGATCTCCTTATGTACTTCTTCGGCTTGAATCAAGATCGACCCTCTTCCGGGGACGAGCAGCCCCGATTAAAGCTGCCGTGATTTTCCCTCTGCATAGAAACGATTTCACGGCGAGGCTTCTTTTTATTAGCGGCTGATCCTGTCCGGGGGCTGGCTCGAGGTCGCGGCATGATCGGGAATAACCGTGCGCGAGACCGCGATGAATTAAATTGCGGGTTTGATCGTGTCGCTTTCCCGCGGGAGAACTGGCGAGCCGGTGGAGATCGAGACGATTCTCGGAGCCACCGTCGAGACGTCAATTAAAAGGACCAAAGGATGTCAGGCTGTCGGGAAAGAGAGGCGTACCTGTTTCATAATTAATCGAATTGGAACACGGCCAAAGGATATCAGAAGCGAGTCTGTCTCGACGACCTGGTTAGCTATATAGTCGATCGGTTTCACGGTGCCCTTCGATGAGTCCACAACTTCGCCGCCCGGAAACGGAGGTACGGATGTAATTGGCCGGGCTCGCGGGAGACGGCGAAGAGAAACAGCGCGGTTTCCGAGAAGTATGATCGCGAGCGTTCGCGTCTTACGTCGCCGAGGCGGAGGACGAAGCAGCGGAAGGGAAGACGAGGACAGAGCCGCGGTCGGCTCGTAGCTCGCGCTCAAGTTCGTAACGGGGAACAAACGTCTCGAGGACTTAACGAGCGTTCTTTGCCAGGAACTTTAGCCACGTATTTAGCTTCGTTAGGAAAATATTTAATCACAACTATTTGATCCGCCCGGCACGGTAACCGTGGAACGAAAGCAGGAAAAGGAAGGCTCGTAGCGGAAAGTTCTTAGAGCCTCTTAATTGGGGCAAACGGAAAGGAATGATAGGGAGAAAAGAAGGATGAGAGCTCGAAGCACCCAATTATATCGAAGTTGGACAATACTTTGCATCGTGGAACTGGGCTGAATGGATCGATATCGCTGCCGCGAATGAAAGTTGAATTGCGAACGCGCGTAATCGAGGAGCTAGGCTAAGTAAAGTCGATCGAATTATTTACGACACACGTGAGGGCAAAGTGCCGCCTGAACGGCTCGCTCGGATTCGGCACGGTCGAATGGAGGCCGGAAGGAGGCGAACCCCTCTCCCTAAAGTAGATCCACCAGATGAATCGAGCCGCTCCTCGACAGAGAAACTTCACTTCCACGGTTCTTACGCAACCTGATTGCGATCATGAGGCTGTAGCATGCCACGGATACCTCGAACATCGGACGTTCGAAGGGACTGACTGTCGCTTTTTGCTCGTGTAGCTGGTTAAAAGCATGCTTGAGGCATGGGTTGGCATGTATTCACATTGTCTAGACACGCATTAGACGTATGGTAGCTTTCTCCTTTGTCAAGCTTGATCGTTTTACCATACTATCACCCCAGAACTCGTAGACTCACACGGTAGCGGACGCTTCTTTCATCAAGAGGATACTTGAATGCCCCCGCTTCTAACCTCCTTGGCAGGTGCATCAAGACTGCCAATAGCTAAAGCAATCAATTGCCGATTGTAAAACCAGGTGGAAAGATTTCAAGTATCCTCTGTCGCGCTCACTGTCAACGAAAACCACCATTCTCTTCAGCTTCTCTCTTTATCAGCGTACCCCCGCGGGGAAAATATCCCGCCGCGATGCTCCTTCTCGCAGCGAGCGGGGAACCGAGGAGCATGGCGCAGGATATTTTTCCAGGGACCCTCAGCTTCGAAATCATCAACCTCACAGTCACGGACCGCCCCCCCAAGGCCATCAATCCTGCCGCCGTCAGAAATTTCGAGACCGACATGCATCGTGCCGCCGAGCCCTCGGCGGAGTTTGAAATTTCGGCATGTCGCCCTCGAAAGTTCGGGCGTGAACAGCGCGCCCCAAACCACCCCCCGAACCAACCCCCCCTCTCATTTCACAAGAACGCGACACACACAGCGATGTTTGAAACGAAAGAGAAAGACAAAACCCGTTCTCTCCGCGCTTCGTAGCATCCGTTGTCCTGGCAAGTGAGCAGAGACGGCCAGAAGATCATTGGCCACATGGTGCTGCGAAAGCAGCCCGGCTCCGGGAGCAGTAGTAGCATACTCGGGCTGAAGGTGGTCGGAGGGAAGCTGCTGGAGAATGGCTCTATGGGCGCCGTCATCGAGAAGGTGAAGAAGGGCAGCACCGCCGACATAGAAGGTCAACTGAGACCCGGTAAGACGATAAATATAACCCGATGGCCCGGGACTCACCCTCCGCCTCTCCCTTCCCCCCGCCGAGAGGAATCACTTCTGGTTAGTCACCTTCCACGCTTCGGTTGACTTGTAGTCGATAAGATTCCCCGAACTTGCTCATCGAACCTTTCCAGTAGGAGAACCAATCGCTCTCTCCCTTTCACGTCCGCGTTTCGCGCGCTATTTTCGACGAAGGACATTTTTCGAGCAAGCCCATCGCAGAGATAGTAGCCAGAAGTGGCTTTCAAATTTCGATACCCCTTCTACCTACGACCCACCGTCGACCCAGATCCCTGGATCGTCGGGACGGCTGTCCACAGATCGCGGCACGCGTAGAAACAATCCGAGCGTCGATTGAAAAAGGAGTCTCCGATCCATATCGCCCAATTCATCCGCCCGCAAACATCCCCCCCGGATCACCTGGAGCGAGAATCACCGCGTCAGGATTTTTCCTTGGACCCGTTCGCCCCACAAAAGCGTCCACCCCTCGCTCAGACCCCGCAGTCATCCCAGCGAAAGCCTCCTGTCCGTAGTAAATAAATTCCCCGCGTACTCTCTCTCTCCACCCTGGCCCCCGGAGGCGATCCAATAGGAACAGAACCGGACACTCGACGATTTCAGGTGACGAGGTGATCAAGTGGAACGGGAGGTTCCTCCAGGGCAAGAGCTTCCAAGAAGTTTACGACATCATCGCCAAGTCGAGGCAGGAGCCCCAAGTGGAGCTGGTAGTTTCGCGGAACTTGTCGACAACGACGGGGCCGCCGACGATGCCCGCAGGGCCGACGCCTCCGACGCCGATGGCGTCGAGGAGGATGGCCGCGCAGACCCAGTGGAGACAAAAGCACCCCGACACCATCCCCGGACCGCACCACAAAGGTGACTATGCGCTGCTCGCCCCCCCTCCGCCCCACCCCCCTCATTCGTCCAACCGTCACCCCTTCCCGATTTTCTGTATCTCGATACACACTCTCGCAGGATACATCCCCCTGTCCCCTCGGTCGTTCTCCGAGTTTCTTCTCTGTCTATCTAGTCTTCTTTGCCATTCCTCCCCCACAGACACCGTTTGCCACGTAGTGTTGATCCGTCGTCGACGGAGATCGAAAGATAGTTGATGCTGTCCCGGAGCGTAACCCTGTGCTTAGACCGAGACAGTAGAGAAGGTAGACAGTGTCTCGCGGAGTTGAGAGTTGTTGATTGCGATAGATAATTAGGATGTTATGAAACTTGCTAACGAAAGAGTGTTTCGTAGTTGTTGGAGGGGATGAGCGTCTCTTTTTAATTTCACTTCCCTTTCTATCGTTGACGGAGAACGCGCATCCCCTCGCGATCGCGCGGGGCGGAGCGTCGAGCGACGAACTCTCGCGCGGCCGAGCGGAATCCTCTGAATAATTCCCCGGGCGCGAACCGGGCGCCTCGTCTCGGCGCATCCCCGTGCGAGCGCCGTGACGTAGTATCACGTAGAATAGAGAACTCTAGAGGCAACTTTGGGAGACGAAAGAACTCTGAGAAACATCGAGTCCCTGTGAAAATCCATAACGTAGATATAAGTACAGTTAAGCCATATTGAGAGCGACGCTACATTGTCACAGATTATATGCTTTTTCGTATTCCAGGTCTTAAGAAATGTATCCTATGGGGTAGGCCTCAAGTTTTTTTAAATCTCGATCCCCGAGTAATCGATGTTTCCCTCCAGACTGTCTATCGTTTTGTCTCTATCCCAAACACCCCCTCACGCCGATCCCCTAGTCGTGCGACGATATCGAGAGATCCGCGAGGAACGGTGAACGGAAAGGTTCGCCGTTCGCTCGGCAAATGGAACGAAAGCAACGAGCGATCGGCTGCTGAACGATTCAGCTCGGACAGACACACCCTATAACGACCGTGTTATCCCCGCTTTCTGTATTATCGTCGATGTTACCGTAGAACGTAGAGAGTAGTGCCGATGCACCCTCCTAACCCCCGCTAACACCGCCGTTTTACGAACATAGTTTTATGGGAGCAACAACTTGAGACAAGTGAATCTTTGTGTGAAACGTCTATCACGCCTGTGTCGTTACGTACTCCTTCCCCGTTGGAAGGGCCATGCATTTCAACCCTTGTGTTATTCACCGCCATTTTGCGATCACTCTTTTTTTATAGATTCCTTTAACGTCATCACGCATCGGAAGCTGCAATCTTTGCAAACGTCTGTTAAGAGACTATCCGGCGGTAATCGTAGAAGATCAGATACGTTTCGTTGCACACTACCGAGTGGAAGGGCGATGCGTGCCAGAAATGGGAGCTAATTGCAATGCGGAGCGGTAGCTTTACGACACCGTGGAATACAGATTTTCTTTGTTCCTAAGTAGAGATGTGTAACGAGTAATTCCTCCAGGGTCTATACGAAGAGAACGCAACGGTGGTGACGTGTATGCACTTTGCCGTTAAGCGCAGACGCAGCCGCCGAATTCTAGCGCGTCCACGCTAATCCACTGCACTCGATGCACATCTACAGGGATGCGTTGTTTTCACTTTG
This sequence comes from Andrena cerasifolii, assembly GCF_050908995.1. NCBI lineage: Eukaryota > Metazoa > Arthropoda > Insecta > Hymenoptera > Andrenidae > Andrena > Andrena cerasifolii. The sequence continues at coordinate 4,618,961 of NC_135133.1, read as the reverse complement.
AGCAGCCCGAGAGTACCCCTGCACGTGAATTGCGATATCTCCCCGAGGAATGGATGTATCTGCCCGTGAATTGCACTACGCCCCGTAATGAAGGGAGGCCACGGGTTTCGGGGAAATCTTACAGTGATTCGACGGTTGCACAGAATCCCGAGGGCACCGGGGCGCGCTGCTAAATTTCTGCGCGACGCGATCCACGCGCCCACTCGCCACCCGCGGGGGGGGACGAAATTTACCGTCGAATCACTGTGGATGATCCGCACGGATTCCCCGTGCTGTACCCGAAGCGTGAAACGTTTTAGCGCAACGATTTCGATCGAAGAGACGATTCTTGTGCTACCTGGCACTTCCCACGAGTCGAACGCCCGTCAAACACCCCCTGCAACCTTCACTGTGTTCCGAGAGAGATGACCGTGGTCTATCCGTTTCTGAAACTGTTTGACCGCATCGCGTACCCACTGTACACGAGTCTTGTAAGATCTTTTCGCATCTGTACGGCACCTCCTTTGTCTCGTAGCCCATACAACCGTCCGAAGATCCCAGATCACCCGAGAAAATCTAACGTCTAGCCGGCACTGAACGATCACTTGCAGAGTTATACGACGCGAGGCGCGAGAACCCTTCGGTTTTAGTGACCTCGCCTGGTTCGCCGGATCTCCACGCTCAAGGACGGGCCAGGCATCTACGGCACCCGGCCGTGATCACGAACGTCGGCGGTAGCCTTCAGTTGCAGCTGGGCTACGACGATAGGACGTTTCAGTTTATCGTCACTCTGGTCTGCGCGGCTGGCCTCACGCCTAGGAGCAACGGCCAGCCAAGAAACCCCTACGCCAAGATCTTCCTGCTCCCGGACAGGAGGTGAGCGAACGCCACTTGACCCACAAAAAAAAAACTGCATGAATTATTCCATTTCCCGATACTACGGTCGATACTTCCACCCGTAGCTGCTCTGCTTCTTAGCGGATTCTAAATTTGAGATCGCGACGCGGAGATACAAGGCTGACGATTGCTAAGAGATCTCTTCCTTTCGGGATGAGGTTATATATGATAAATTCTTGGGGGTGAATTTAGCACAGCATAATGATGAAAAAGGTGGAAAAGGTTTCTGGTCTCGAACATATCAGGAGATCAGTAGAGAGATATTCAGGAGCTTAAATTTAAGACCGAAGTGGTGATTACGTGTCCTTTTTACGAAGGTCCGATCGGTGCAACGCCCACGACTGGCGAACCGGGTCAACTGGAACGTTTATACCAACTTTTTTTTCTTATTGCTCTATTGTGTCGAATTCGCTCCTACAGTAATGCCGTCTAATAAGCTAACATCCTGTATTTTATGGGCCATGAATACGCGCTCCAAATCGCCGCGGAAATGTAGGAGCACCCCTCTATGTTTCGAGTCGCGGTGGCAGTTTAAAAGGAATCAGGGTACATGAAGCGCGACGGGGGCGGAAACGCGACGCTAACGTGCGTTCTTACGCGCATAAAAGATACCGGGGACGGCGATGTCGAAGTTAAAACTGTCGTCCCTTAAGATAAATCATTGGCCGAAGAAACGGTGCCGAGCCAAGAGATAGCCACGGAGGTTGGCCGCGTTGCCAACTATTCCTAGGCTGCTCGCGAGCCAGCCCCCCTTTTTATTTCCCTCCGTGCCAACCCCTCGAACGGTCCCTCGTTAATGCTCGGCATCGGGCGCGTTGTCATCGATCGTTTTCCACGTATGAATACGTCGATGTCGGTGCAGCGAGAACTCGAAGAGGCGGACGAAAAGATTGGCGAACACCAACGACCCGTGGTGGGACCAGACCTTCATCTACACTGGGATGAGAATGCTGGAGCTGAGGAAAAGGGCGCTGGAGATCACGGTGTGGGACTACGGCAAGTACGAGGCGAACGATTTCCTGGGGGAGGTTGTCCTGGAGCTGGCGACCGCTCGCCTCGAGGAGGAGCCCGAGTGGCACCCTCTGACCAGCCACGGAGAGCACCGACACATTGGGTACGTGAACATCGGCTTGGGGCGCCTCGAACAACCCCTCTCCCTGAAAACGGGGTATCGCCCTTTTTCATTTGTTCATGGCTTCTGCTACGAGATCACACCTCCCCTCCCCCGATTATGCTGTTATGCTCTCATTTGCCTGTTGCTATGAGATTAACTCTAGGAAGAGATTTAGAGACTGGCCATTGACCAAACACACTCTCTGCGCTTGTTAGTCGCTGAATGCCGAGTTACGAGTTCGCCTAGAGCTTTGAGAGAGAAAGTGAGAGAGGCTAGCGTAGGCGGCAACCGGTTGCCGAACGTATTAGGCTTGGAGAGAAGGAATCCGTCGACGGCGACGTGGATGTTGTATTTTTTTTAGAGGCCGGAGGTTTCACGCGGTATACGCCGGCGTGCTTGGGAGGGGACGCTTCGGCGATGCACGTTCGGCAGATTCTTTTTCTCCTAAGGCTAGAGGAAGAGCGTAGCGTGAGATCTAAATTTCGCGTTGCACAGATACTATCAGGAGATAACTTCGTTGGACTGCCATCTCAGTCGACCGTCGACGACGTCGCGGCTCAGCGACTCTGACACTTCCGAATGCGATATCACGGACTACGACGTCTCCAGGGAGCAGAGGAGAACAGCTGACGTTGCCAGTATAAGCAGTTCCTCCAGGTAAGAGCATCCTTCGAAATCTCTCTACGCCGCGCTCCGATACAAACCCCTCCACCCGACGATACAATAGGCAAGGCAGAAGAGGCTGCTACTTTCACGGGCGAGTATCCGCCGCTGAAACGCTTAACGAGATGTAACACTTTCGTTCTTCTCTTCTTTTATTTCTCACTTTGGTTGGCAATACGCAGATCTCCGTAGGCTCGACGACGGCGAGTTTCAAGTTTCAAGTGTAGCGTGCCGAGCACGGCGCATCCCGGGCCGTCGGCGAAGGTTCCGCGCGAGTGGGAAGCTGTGTCGTGCAAGGTTCACGGGGTGTAGTTCGTCAGGAATTAATGGCACTTAACCGCGGGAGCAGCGTACCGTTGTCCTTGGCCGCCAGGACTCGTGTCGCTAATCTGCCAGCGTTACTATTCTCGGGCTTAAGATCCCGTTTACAGGTCTCGTAACCGACATCGTAACTGTCCTCGTAATGGCTGTGCCCCCTCTTCGGTAGCGTGCAGCCGGCTCTTAATCGTCAATAACACGAGGCGACGCTGCTCTTTCGAGATTAACCAGAATTCAGCCTGGCGAAATGTTTCTCCATTCGTCTTTCTCGCATCGTTCGTCCCATTCCCCCTCACTCAAGCAGACGGGTGTGCTTAGGGGATGTTTAGAATCGATTGATTTACCTCTATCGCATGGTGGTTTAAGTTTTTGCGTATATGATGGCTTGCCACAGGGCCATGAGTTGATTCACTTGATGTCTGACTAGTGGCGTCAGATACTACTCGACAGCAGCGTCTTTCGAAGATTTCCTTCTCCAGCTCTCACCCCAGATGCATCGCAGAGGGACGGCAGCTTATATTTAGCGACTGTACGTTTTCAATGACTACTTCTCAGCGTGGAATCGCGGGGAATGGTACCAAGACCCTTCTTATTACTCAAACGAATCATTTGCCGCGAAAAGATTGGACTAGAACGCCTGGCATCTCTCTGTGCTTCTTAATTACGCGAGCTTCACTGAAGCAAGCCTCGCGAGCACGAAAACCCTCCAACGATAGGCAAGAAGGGGATAGCACGGCGTTTGTGTCTTCCGGCATGGAAGACGCCGTCGCTCTGACGTAAAGCCGTCGACGACCACAACGACCAGAGAGAGACGAAGACAATGGCGAAGGGAGTGAGAGAGAGTGGCGGGGCGGGAAAGAGAATTAGGGAGCGCGAGAGAGAGAGAGAGAGAGAGGGAGGAGGCCGAGAGCCAAGTTATAAAACTGGGCAACAAGCCAATTGACATGCCAGTTGGCCTGCAACCACCGCTGGCTGCGGAAGCCAGCCCCCGAGCCCGTATCCATATTAATATTCCAACGATGACGTCCGATCGTTATTTGTGAGTGCAAAGTGTTTCCCATCGAGCCTTCTGATCCTTCATTTTTCCACTCGCGGAGGAAACAAAGGAGAGGGACAGTCGGCAAAGTGACGGGGGCGGAGAACGGGAGAGGACGGCCGAGCTACGTGACCATTGAAAAACAAGGGGAGGAAAAGGGGAGGAAAACGAGGAAACAAAGGGGAAACGGTGAGCCCACGGCTACAAACCTGTGGTAACCGCGTCGGACGGACAGCGTGTCTAAACAGATCCACTTTCAATGCACCGTTTAATAAACTCTTGTACCGTTCGCGACGACCTCGGTTCCGTTGCAATTCGCGCGATTTCCTCGGATCTCAGTGTCTTTCGGGATTCGGCGGTTCGCGAACCGTCCATCACCGTCCAGTGACGAGTTAATCGACTGCCGACTGAATTCGGTGATTCAGAACGAGCGGAGGATCGAGTTCACCGATACGCACGGATGGCTTCTGATTTCTGTCAGAGCTTCCGCTGCTCCGGACGCGTGTGTCGTGAAAGCAAGAGCGTCCGGAGCATCGTAATAAGGGAATCACGGGGTTACCACTTGCCGATGGAGGGAAGGAATTGTTCGAGATGAGAAAGCATCTCCTCGTCTTCGAATCCCGCCACTTTGCCCGCTTCCTCGGTTACCATTTCCAGCTCTAATTGGTCGGACCTTTGTAAATTTATGCCGCGGGATGGTGCTCCGAATTCGTGGCGGCGTCCCTCGAGAGGGTACCTAGTCGGTTTTCTAGGAGGAATATCACGGCGGAGGGTGGCCGGGCGGGTTGCACGCCGACCGCTCGCTTTCATTTGTAATCAATCGCCTTATCTCCGAGCCCTCGACGTACTCGAGGGTGCTCGAATAATAATATCTAGAAGTTCCGAGCACCGTTGAAAATTGCACGACACAGCCCCCCGACTCCTCCGGGAGGAAGGAGTCGCGGAACCGCCGCGAAAGTTTCGCGAGTACCGCCTCGAATCCCGGCCTTCTCGTCTATAAATTTTTCATCGAGCGGCGCGGCCACCGTCTCGAATCGTCTCTGAAAGACACAGCCGGCGAAGGAGAGGAGAGCAGAGGGAGGGAGAGAGAGAGGAGTGTTATTCATCGAGGTCGGGTTTGTCGCTCGACGCGGAGAATCTGTAGAAACGATTCGGAACGGCGCGTGCTTCATTAATCCACGCTCTGGCCTCAATCTGCGTACCGCTGACCAATTTCTTTTTCTCCCTCCACCTTTATTCCCGGCGAGACTCGCGGTCTCGCGCGGCCCGCGCCAACTGAATAATTGAAACATCCCCCGTGGCAGGGGTGCCGGTCGCGAGCCGTGCGAGATATTTAATAACCTTCAATATCGCCTAACAGGATTATCCCAAAAGGGTTTCACTGGTTACATTAATAAATCCATCGTCGGAGAGAGTCGAGTTGGCAAGCGCGACGTGTCGCGCGATCAGATTACCCCCTACCCTCTCGGTCGCGAGTTCTTTCAGCCACCTTTTTTCCGGGGGTGTGCGTGCATTCGAGTCGATCCTCGTTTCATACCTCCAGCCATCTCTCTTAAGACAATTCTGTCTCCGCTTTAGTTTCTTCGTAAACTCTGCATTTTACTTTGGGCCCCGTCTTCTTCCCTCAGTCTTGTATTGCGTTTCAATCGCGGTCAGTGCAGAAGCACGCTTTCGTGATCCTATTTTCGTATGAAATGGCTAACGTGTGTACACGCATCGATTGTTATCGTGTGCTCTGTTATTTGTTTTTCAGGTTTCATAATATGCCGTCAAATTATAAGCGGTACGGCCATTACAAGTTATATTTTCTCCTCTCTCACGTATCACGCAGTCACACGTCTTGCATCCTCACCGCTAGGTTATAGCGTTTACTACGTAGAATCCGGTCGTGTAGTCGACGCTCGTTCGACGCGATGATTAGACGAGACGAAGGGACGTACACTGACGCGATTTCCTAACAGTCGGACCGGTGAGAACGACTGAGACGAAAGGATGCTGCGTCTGAGGGACGCTCGCTTGGTCCCCGGACGCAGGCGTTCGCATTTCTATTTTTTTCTCGCGAAGGACGACTAACGACGGTGTGCAGTGCCGCGACACGACCGACGAGAAACGACGAAACGATGGTAGAACGAAACTCCCTGTCACCGTATTAATGCACTCACGACGTGAACTCCACTGGAACGAGCCCGCGTGTGCGCTCGAGATTGTTAATTAGAGATTTCTCAATTACGCGTTGATAGATCAGAATCCTAATCCACTGATATACTGTCGAGTTCTCTCTATTCTTTGCCTCGAGCGAGGTCTCGTAATCGCAGTCGACCTTGCGCTAAAATAATATTCAGAGCCCGCTGCTCCATCTGTCCGGGAGAAAACCACATGGGAGCACGGGTTGCTCGTTAAAGCGCGGATAACCGATACGTCTTCCAGGCATGTTCGAGTCGCCTGGCTCGCGTGTCGAGCTTCCATATAATCGGCTCTGAGCCTGGCGCGTATTAGTCGGCCAGCCAGCGGAGGCTGTTTTGCCCGCGCTTGCAACTCGCTACCCTCTAGCCGAGCTGCACGCGGCTCGTTCTTGTCGCATGTGCACCGACCAGAGAAAACGAACGGAATGAAATTGGCCCCCTCCGTGCGGCGGACGGCTCTCGGTAACCTGTGTCCTCCCTGGCTTCTCGTGGCGGAACGAGCAAGCGCCTGATTCGCGGTGTGACACTCTGGACACGTAGTCGAGCGCAGAGATTACAGTAGGTCCACCGATCACACGTAGGCACTGGTAGGCGTCTCATCATGCCATCGCTTCTTGCATCTTTCTCCACGTTCACGTTGACGAGTAACTCCTTAGATATTTGCGCGAGGACATGGCTTCTAGAACGCTTAGTGCAGAACGCGTATGCATCGGCCGGGGTGGCTCCATTTCCTTTCCCTCCCGAGGCATCGCGCGATCTTGGGCGGCGTCCAGCACTCCCCCAGGACCCGTCTCGTTCGCCCGTTCGGCGCTCCGTTGCCAGGAATCGGTACCGACCGACCCCGTTCACTTTTTCTTTCGTACGCCCGCTCGCGCGATCAATCGTCCCGTTACGCGTTTGGCTCGGCTCATCACCGGCCCTCGCGGATCCATTGTTTAACGGCAGCCAGCTCCTTTCTTCAGCGGGGGTAGCTTCTTGGCAACGGTAGCCGTCCTTCCGTCGCGGAGGACACCACCGGGAAACGGTCCGTCCTTCCGTCTGGCTTCATTGGCAAGTAAACTCGTACAGAGAGTAGCTTCACGCGGATCGCGGAGATATGCATTTGCGCTTTGCAGAACGACGGGTTCGCGACCACTTCTCTGCGGAATGAGGTAACAAGTACCGCCGTTGCAAGTAATTCATTCCGCGCGGATCTTACGGCGAGAACGATGGAAATTTAACGGCGTCCGATCGGAGGCAAAGAAACGTGCAAGTTTTCTCCCGCGAACGTGGAATAAATTGTTCCAAGGGTGAATACCTAGCGTCCCGCTCTGTCCACCATCGTCTCTCGCCAAGTAGGATGTGTAAATACGTCGGAGGAACGGGCTTACTCGCGCGAGAGGCTTCGACCACCTTCGCCGAGATCCACGGTGGACGGTGTCGTTGTTTCGTTTATTGTTTTCTGCCAAAGTAGTAGACACTCGCATCCTCTGTCTTGGTTTGTCTCGCTTTTCGAGTTCGTTCGCGCGTTGATCAGACAGAGAACAGGAGGTGTATATAAAAAAATATATGACACGAGAGCAACGCAGCGTAGAATGCATATTTGATAAGCATCGCCAAACGAGAACCAGCCTGGCCGCATGCACTCTGTAATATCTAGCGCGAGATCACAGCACTCGCCTCATTTCTTTAAACGTATAAGCAACCGACACTGGCGATCACTAATCGACGAAAACGTGAACGCATGCCGGAGCAGCCACTATTCTAGCCCCCCGCCGGGATGGGAGCACTACGTCGACGGGGAGCATCGTAGTCGAAGGGACATGTCACCGCAGGGACGCAAGAGAGCAGCCCTCATGATCCGTGACCAGCCAGCGTCTATTTCTGGCTACCAGCCCTATCGCAAGGTGAGTCGTTGCGCAGCTCCGTCGCCAGTTACCTGGGGACTAGCAGTTTTAATCGATTCGCGGCGAATATCGTCCAAGCTATCGATGATATCGAGGGGCACGTCCGCTGTCACGCCTCCCGCGACACCCCCTCGATCTTCCATCAGAAATATATTCTCCTACGGTGAACGACTCCACCGACGTCCCCGTGAATCGATTGAAACAAACCGCGCTCGATAGCGCTCGAATACCGATACTTGGCGAACAGTTGCTCGATATCTGCGGCTCGAGGTGGAGCATTCCTCGCGCCAACGTTTTTAATTGATCAGTCGGGAGATTAGGCACGCCAGCCGTGTCTGACTTTTTAATGCTCTCGCGTGCAACTTTATTGATTTGTTCGTTGCGTCGAGTGGCCAGGACGGCGTTGCTAAATTCCTCTGATCCCCCAGGAGGATATTCATCGAGGAATGATGAGCCACAGGTCGCATAGCGCGGCACCTATGGACTCGCCGAGACTTCGGTACCACGAGAGGTCTCAGAGTCCCACCGGTCATCGATCTCTGTCCCCGCCTGAACACAGATCCATGCCCTACTCTCACGACTACGTACCGGCCAGGTATGACGAGCTATCACGAATCTCGCTGAATAAAATTCGAACGTAGCAGCGGCCTATACCCTCCGATTTTCGTATTCCAGATTCGTCTCGAGGTCAGCGACGGCCACCCCCACTGGTTCACCGAAGAAGAGGCAGTTGCCTCTGATCCCGGCGGATCTGAAGGAGAGGGCCGCTCACGATCTCGAGGAACGGGCCAGACTGCACACGACCTACAGGAGTACAGGCATGGGAGGTGAGCCCTTGTTTTCCGCGGTTTAGTAACGGGTTATACCTAGTCAGGAGGCCGAAAAGAGGCGAATGTTTGTGACTTTTTTGATAAAGCGGAAGCATATATTTTTACAGAACGTTTTGCACTTAAAGGAGCAATATTTGAAGAACATTTGGTACAATTTTTTTGTAGTCAAATATTTACGTTTATAATAAAAATACAACGATATCCGAGAAGCCTTTTTAAAAACGGTGGGTAAGATATCTCAAAAACTACTGCACCAATCTTTCTGAAATTTTCTGGGCATATTTTTTATATGAAAATCTACTGAATGACGGAGAGGTTTTTTCCCCATTGCATAGTTTCGATTATATCAATGAAAAATGGCTTCATGGTTACCACTAATGGCCGTTTTTCGCTGATCAAATCAAAACTATACAGTGGGAAAAAATCCCTCCGTCATTCAGTAGATTTTTATATAAAAAATATGCCCACAAAATTTCAGAAAGATTGGTGCAGTAATTTTTTACATATCATACTCACCGTTTTTAAAAAGGCTTCTTGGATGTCGTTGTATTTTTATTATAACGTAAATATGATCAAGAATCTGTTTGGATTTTTGGGTTTAGATAAGTCTAATAGCTGAAATCGCCTTCACGAGCGAGGCATGAATTTTCAAACATGTCAAACATTCACTGTAGAAATGTAGTTAAATAAATAGAAGAAAATTTTATTCCATTAGTATAATTATTTTTGTCGCAATGAATTGCTGAAAATCGGTGAATTTATCGGCGCTCTAAACGGAATGACCCGTTAAATCGGATGGACGCGCTGATGAGGAAACGATTCCCGTTTCGCAGGCTGGGAAAGACGTTATAGCGGGCTGTCGGACTCGGATCTACCCTCGATAGATCACGATCCGTTGTTCCTGCCGCACAGCAACCCGTACCGAATGCCCAGACCGCGAAGGGGCCACTTGAGCTCGGAGAAAGACGTACTCGCGGATCTCGGTGACTCCGATAGGGAGAGCATAGCATCTGTGACGAGTAGCACGCAATCGGAACGACTACGTGGCCCCAGAGGACTAATGTGAGTATAGTTGAATGTCTCATGTACTATAATTTCGAGTCGATGACCTTGCATTTCGAGAGTCAGTGTACAAAGCAATACAAGTTCCATAGAGAAGAAAGTATCCCTTTAGAGGAGACAGCCATCCACTGTACCATTTGACCACTCGGGTAAACACGTGTCACCCCACCCGCCCCACTTTGTTTGTTCGTTCCCCCGTTCTCGCTGCTCCCTGCCCCGTTCACGTGTACCACTCGAACCAAGATGCGTAGCGACCGACAATCACACCTTTAGTTCCACGTTAAATGGCTGTTCGCAAACGTTCGTTCCAAGGACCATTGTACACCGCGCACAGAATGGAACATTTGGTGGCTTACCTTCTCATCAGCGATAATCCCTGAATTAAATGGACATTGCCGAATGATATGACACCCCGTAGCTGCACTACTCATCATCCCCCCGCCTGCTTGATAGGTTCCTAGATCCCTCCGCGCTCTCTATCGAGGATCTTTACTATTAGTTGGCTAGAACTGCACCTCCTATGCACACCGTGTCAATGTCCATTTAATATCGTCCCATTCTAACAAAGCAGGGATTAGTGCGTGGCGTTGGTCGAACGGCTAGGTGTACCTACGTTTAAAAAACACGTCACCATTACGTGTATATACATGTATGTGTTATGTGTACAATCACGAAGAGACTAATCAGTCGTCGCACGCCCTACCGGCAACCTGCATTATTTTCTATTTGTTCGGCGAGTGACAGAATGCGATACAATGAGAAACAAAAACGGAAGCAAAAGAAACAGAAAAATTCCATTTTTAGTAGATTTGATACAGAAGAGACGAATTACGCGTTCGATCGATCGCGAACGTGCGTAGTAGAGTCACTTTTTTGATTGATTGATGTAAATGAAATATATATATATATATATATAATGAAGAATGGGCTGACAAAACGAACCGTTTATGTAACCGCAGAAGCGCTAAAACTCTATATGAAAAACATTGTTTGCAGACCGACAGTTAAAAACGTTTTAATACCCGGTGTCATATCCCCTATGCCCCTGCCCCCTAGGCGCAATAGGCGCAGGCACAGACTTAGGGTACCCTGCAGCGAATGTCACTGTCCGAACAACAATCCCACCAAGCCCAGGAGCAACAACCCCAGCAAGCACAATCCCACCCCGCATCCCCTCGTACGGAGCAAGTCCGCAGTGGTGCGCTCGTTGTACAGAAAGATGCGTACGCCGTTCACGAGGTCGCAGACCGTCGACGAGAACATGCTGAGATATTACAGCCCGGAGACCAGCGAGTACAGCGTCTCCGAGGGTTACATGCTCAAGCCGGAGGAGCTAACCGGTAGCTCCAAGAAACGTATACCGGAGATATACGTGGAGGATTGCCTACAGGTCGACTTCAACGATCGCCTCATCGAGAAGTTTCGCGACAGGTACTCGTCGCCCTACCTGCTGGACTCCGGCACGCGTAGACGGTCCCGTAGCTGGCACGATCGGGCGGCAAGGTCCGCGAAAGCTCGCCACCAGTTGTTCACGCGCGGGCTCTACGACTTTACGAGCGACGATCTCGGCATTAGGAACCTAGACGTTAGCTTAAGGCCGCGTAGGTCGTTTCTATTCTCGAAGGCTAGGAGCTTCGACTACGACGTCCTTCACGACACCTACGCCGACCGTTACGGTTTCGGGATAGGCGCCCGCGCCGGCCTCCTGTCGCGCCGAGCAAAGAGCTTCGAGTACGACAACATCTCCAGCAACATATTCAGCGACGACAGCCTCCGAACGGCGCGCAGGAAGCTAAAGAGGAACCTGGACATCAACGACGCCGGGTACGGCGACAAGATACCCGCCCTTGGCGATCGCAGCAAGTCTTACTTCGACTCCAACGGCGACGAGAAGCTGTCCAAGAGCTTCCTCAAGAGGGAGCCGAATTACGATTACATGAAGCAGGATCACAAGCCGTTCTACGGCTACGATTCGGAGTTCAGTTGCGCCGAGACGGAGATCTACATGCCGCGCTTCGACAAGCAACCCATCAATCTGGATATCACTGGCAAAGGGTACAGGTCGTACGACATGACGGGCGAAAGCGCGTTCAGCAGCGACGAGCAGATCGGTCTGAGGAACGTCCTCGGTAGGGAAGACCCTACCAAGAGGAAGTACATGGACTCGACGTTCCAAGACTCCACGTTCGGCAGGGATATATCGGAGAAACGTACGAAGAATCTTGACAGCGATATATGCGATCCAGCCAACGATCACATCTACTGTAGCATCGACGAGGCTCTGTCGTCTGCGGACGGTTACCGCCGCGACGTGGACGTCACTTGCTCCTCGATCCACGGTGCGTCCGACTTGGACCAGTACGATGGCCAGAGGACCCGTGCCCGTCGAAGAACGAAAAGCAGCGAGCCGTATCTCGAGAACGGGTACAACGGCTACGACTGGGACATCGAGTACGACGAAGGGTTCGTCGACAGAGGGAAGATGGAGGATTACGATCAACGGTTGTACTACAACGACGAGAGCGCGCAGGCGTCGAGAGCCGACGGGCAGATGTACGAAGACGAGTATTACAGCAGAAGGGACGGGCACGTGAGTCGCGGGACCGCGCGGAAGAAGAGGCCGATGTACGTGAACACCGACTACCTCGCCGACGGTTACTGCGACTACGGTTCCGCGGACGAGTACGATTACCAAACGCACAGTGGTCCAGAGTCCGGTCGCGTGGACGGGTACCAGGACAGCTCGGTGCCGCGACGCAGACGAAGGAGAGGCAGCAGAGTGAGCAGGGAGACCGGCACCGCTGTCTACGAGAACCTGAAGCCGTATCGGGACTCCGCGGTGAAGCACAGCCTGAATGTTCCCAGCTTTACGGAGCGTAAAAGGGTAATGCTGCAGCGAGCCGAGTCGTCGCCGGTACTGCGCTCGGACGAGGAGCTGAGCTCGTCCGAGAGAGCCGAGAGGGCGAAGCGATTGTACCGCCGCAGAAGGAACAGCAGCTGCCCCGAGGCCAGGGATTTCCGTTATTACGATCCACCGCGCAGGAAAGACGAGGAGAGGAGCACGAACTTCATCCTGGACTCGGACGAGGACTTCGGCTCGATGGAGACGGTCGTGTGCGCGGACTGCTTCCGTCAGAAGAACGAGACGATCGGCAAGGCCGCTAGACAGGGGTACTACGACATGGAGCAGGACCGTGACGGTTACGTGGACGGGAGATACAATTACGGGGACGGTCGGACTTGCGACTGTCCTGTGGTATGCGAGCTGGCTAGGTCGGGATCGTTGCGGTCGTCGCAGTATCGCGGTAGGCGTAAGAGTAGCTGTCCGGAGTGCCGCGAGCTAGCGATGTCGTCCGAGTTAGGTAGGTCCGGGTCGTTGACGCGTAAGAATGAGGAGAGGAGACCGTCGATAGAGTCGAGGCATAGGTACCGTAGGCGGAACAGCAGCTGCCCGGAGGCTAGGGATCTCGAGCTCCTCGAGACGCGGCAGCAACAGCAACGCCAACAGCAAGCCCAACAGCCGCCGAGTCAGCAACAGCAGCAGGGTAGTAAGAGGAACGTAGCAATCAGCGACACCCTCGAGTATTACGAGTACTCGATGGAGAGCGAGAGCCAGTGCAGCGAGAACTGCGGATTTGGCCCGTGCGATCCGCGTAGGCCCCGTAACCGAGCACCCCGCCCCGGTAACGCTAATTCAAGTCTCTTTGATTCCCAAACCGCTACCTCCGACACTGCTAAAAACTACCACCCACGGGCCGTCGATCACCACGATACCTCACGAAACACGAAACCGTCGTCGTCGCGCCACACCGTCGACGAAACCGCCGTGTCGTCGTCGACGTCCCCGGCCTCGTCCACCCGGCGCCGTTCGCGGAAAAAATCCGCCCACGACGGCCCCGACGACGCTGCCGCCGCCGCCTCTTCCAACGAACGACGCGACGACGACGCGCGGGATCGTCGATCCTCCTCCATGCCCGAAAGCAGCAAGTACAGCGGACCGTCCACCTGCTACGAGAAATCCTCCAGGGGCCAGGTGGTCGATAACGAGCAAGACGAGCACGGGAAGAGGGGCCAGTTCACCAGGAGTCTCAGTAACACCGACGCGCCGCAGGACGACAAAGTCGGTGAGTCCTCTCGAACCAAACGCTCCACGAAAGCGGTGGATGCGACTTCCTCCACCGTGTAGAGACACGTGGAGATTTTTAATAGCTCCTTGCATCGACCACTTTCTGCGAATCAATCGCTTTATATCTCTCAAGTAGTTGGCCAGGATATTGATATTCTAAAGATTACAGTCCTTTTTACGAGAATTTTCAGACGGTGGATCAAGCGACTTTGTTGTTTTGCTAGTTGGAGAAAAATCGGTATCTCTCCCGCCCACGTTTCCTTCCCACCTCGTAACGATACCGCTTATCGTCGACCTGATACGATTCCTGTTGCGCAGACGGCAGTTTGAGCGACACGGCGATCGGTTTCAACGTGGACGACTCGACGAGAAGGGGTCGCAAGAGCTCGCCCGGTAGCAAAAGCGGAAGCGGAAGCAGCAGTGGTGGCGGAAGCGCGGTGCAGTATCAGTCAGGTCTAGGGAAGAAGAGTAACAGCACCAGTCAGCTGTCCGCCACAGGTAACACATCGTCACACTAGTCGTTTCTTCGCAATTTCACGCTATAGACGTTGCGTGCCGTGCATTGCCGTCCACCCGCAATATTCAATGACCCCGGCAACGGCCACGTGTAAGCGACCGTTCCACGCGTCATATTACTCACCCGCGATTACTAAGTAGTCCATCGTCTCTGTTCTCTTATTCATGCCCGGCATCCGAGCTTAGTCAGTCTCTTTTTGTAATATACCGATAGTCCCTCGAGATAGCTAGTATATAGTCACGTTAGCTTAGCGGCACTAGTCAGTAGACCTTACGGTGTGCTCTCGTTACTTATCCAAGACGCGACCAATTATCAGAACCGATGAGGAACGGATCCTCGTGGCTCTCTCGGATGTAGAACAGCAAGGATCTACGGTGACGGTGTGGTGGCGGGAGTGATATCAAGAGCACACCGTAGGAGAGCAAAAAAAAAATACCCAGTAAACGGGGGAGTATGTACATTCTAATCGTATTCTTGTTTTCTCCGCCATCCCTCCTCATCTCTATCCGCCCTCTCTTCGACATGAACACACTCACACTTTACTTCCACCAACCAACCATCTCTCGACGCTGGGGACCACCATTCACGTCATCGATCTGCACCCACCTGCACGAATTCTCATCGTGGCGGGCGAACGTCGCTCGCGCGATCGTGTCACGGGACAACACTCGACGCGGATCACCCCCGATCGATCGCTGGAACGATCGATACTATTTAATACGCAAAAACCCTCTACCGAAACACTCGAAAAACAACCCCCAACCGAGGGAGAAACCTACGCACCGGTTATGTACACGCATGTATACATGCATCGGCGTTGTATGTGTGCGTTTGCATAAACGAACCACGTGCGTGCACACAAATCTCGGACACCGAAACACTACAATTACATCCACCGCTATTCTACTGTGAAAACAACACCGTCACCTCTACTACTACTACTACTACTACTACAATCACAACAACAAAAAACTGTGTCACGTCACGCAAAAACCATAACATACCACGTGCGTCTGTTGGTGGTACATGCGTGGGCGACGAAGGACGGAAACGGCGGCTAGGATTCGGGAAGAAGGGCAAGTCCTCGTTTACAGTTCATAGGAGCGAGGAGGTGTTGCCCGAGGACACGACCAGCGGAAGGAGCGGACGGCAGCCAAGTTCCGCTAGCAGCGATGGCGAGGGTAGCGGCGACGGGGACAGGTCCGAACCACCTGCAAATAATCATTTCACTTTATCAGTTATTATCCCCCCCTTTCATTTCGTCCCTCGCGCCGTCTTTCGTTACGCGGGAGCGACAGCGAGCGCTTCGTCGTCGCAGGACCGCCCTTCGGATACCTAATCGCCGGAGGATCCGCTCTCGCGGAATCTCCATTCCCCTGAAGAATCTCAGTTAGCTCTCGATTTCTGTACCACAGCGTTCGTCGTCGGGGAGACGTCGAATTCTGGCGACAGAGGCTCGAGCCTTCGGCGAAATGTGAGTACAAGTTGCAGAGAGACTAGTTACAGCAAGAAGAACCAACAAGCTCTACGTGAACAACGACCAAAACGAGACACACGGCACATTACTCTTTAGAGGAAGCTGTGCTTTAGAGAGGGGACCATCGGACACGCTCCTGGCCGTCCTCGCGAGGTACTTGGCTCGGCGATCTTAGAAGCTAGAGCACGATCTCGATCGCAGGGGAAAGTACTTGGCGAGGGTGCACGATCCCTTGGTACGGTCACGGAGACGATTCCTCTGGTCCCCTGTTGTGCTAGATCGTAGAGAGACTGTTTCTACGTAGTGGCGATATCGTAATTTTTTAGAGGAACGTTTGCACGTGTTTCATGAGTTGTGTCGCAAGCCTTGATGAAACGCGTCTTCCGTAGGGACACTCTGTGGTCCTGGTTTGGTACGGCGGATCGATCGGATCGAGGGAAACGTATCCGGCCAAGAGTATTTCAGCCAGCCACCCGGGCACATAATCTCTTGCGAGAGAAACGATCTAGAATTCTTACGTCCTATTAGCTGCGCAAGTACGTTTGTCCGTGTCGGATTGTTGTGACCGTGAACAGCGGCAGTACGTCACGATGTTTCTCTGTTCTGTACAGCTTTTCGATTTAGATGAAGCACGTGGTCAACTTGTTGCGAGTCTCGACACGCGTAGAGGCTCCGCAGACGGCAGGTAAGTTGACCACCTGATTCGTTATTATTCATTATCATTAGAGGCAGCTGTTGATACGTGCTTTTGGGCGAGACGCTCACCCCGCCCCGTTACGGCTTTTCGTTTCTTGATGTTCTTCGAACGTTGCAGTGTTTCTATGCGCATATATATATATATACATATAGAAGATATATATATATATATATATATACACATTTGGATATTTTCCAAAGCAAACAAAGTTCGTTGTATGTAGCACGCGATCTTGTACAATCTGTCCGCAGACACTTCTTACGTGCTTCACACAAAGAGCGTAAGTCGGGTGCCAGACACATGTACAAAAGGACTCGCTTCACCATAGATGTACATAAGGAACAAGCTTCCCGGAGTTACGATCCACATCTGTGTACACGAACACGACACACGAATACTTGTGCGGTATAGTTGCAGCGAACCTTTTCTGAATAGCAGAACCGTAGATGCTACGTTCAAACGACGGACCACCGTAGGGGGCCAATTTTTTTACGCTTTCTGCGCGCTTCTGATTACAGGTGCAACATTAAGACACTCGAGTGAAGTATCAAGAAAGAGAGAGAGAGAGAGAGAGAGAGTCCGATTAACAACACGATGAAATTGAACCGCTTCTTTTGCAGGCCTCCTCCCATCTCGGACCTATCACAAATATCGCCAAACCTAATCACGTTGAACCCTCAACTAGACCTCCGCCCAGGCCGTCGAGGTTCTTCCATCGAGTAGCTTACCAACTCGAGCACACACTCTTACCTACCACCCCTAAGTCAATGATTACTCATCGGGTCGAGGTTTCGTCCAGGTGTACATGTGCCATCGCGAGCCTGTCTGTCGTTTCGTAACCCTGTTCGAGAGAGAGAGAGAGCGAGAGAGAGAGAGAGAAGAAGAAGAATAATCATGGGTGTGCGAGAGGGTGCAGGGAGAGAGGAAGGCGACGCGTGCGTGGATAATTTGCGAGAATGGGATGGAGCGAGAGTGGGCGAGAGAATGTCGCGGGTAATCGAAAGAGAAACGCACATCGACCACCTGGGGCTGGATGAGAGAGAAAGGGCTGCGGCGGACGCGGTTGCGGAGACCATCTAAAATGAAAGATTATAGTTTAGCGGTTGTTTCTTGTTTGGTTTTGCAACGCAGAGTGCGGTATCGGCGGGATCTTCGTCGGAAGTGGTAGCGCGGAGGCACGCGCCGGTTTATCGAGCCGCAAACGGAACAGTACGTCGAGCAGCATACAACGTTCGGAGGAGATTCTGCCTCAGGGCTTTGAATGCGGGAAACAGTCGGGATCGGCGGCCAGTGACACAGCCGGAAGTCTCAACTCGATCTCTAGTTCCGAAGGAAGCTCGTAAGTAGTGGCCTCCAACGACCCGATTCTGCAACCGGAACTGCGAGACTCCTTGCTGTCTCTTTCAACTCTTTCTTCTACTGTCTCTACTCTCAATCACTCTCTTTCTCTCTCTTCTTCTGCCTTTCTCTCTTTCTCTCTCTTTCTCTCTCTACCTCTCTCTCTCTCTCTCTCTCTCTCTCTCTCTGTCTCTCTCTACCTATGTCTATCTCTCTCTGTCTCTATCTTGAAAGTTGTTCCCTGTCCACCGTATTCAGCAGGGTTACTCGTTCGAGATCGGTGATTTTCAAACCGCTAAACAAGGAACACCCAATTTGGCACGGGATTCGATTCAAGGGACTAACCCTGCTAATAATTTCGTTTTCGTTCTGTCTCTCCTGTCTCTGTCACACCCAACCTCCCCCCCCCCCCTCTTGCTAACCTATCTGTACCTATGAGACGAATTTTGATCGTTTAAGTACAGGAAATCGGGCGAATTAACGCGAAACGTCGATCGTTTTCTCTTTCAACGTGTGACTGAGTCGATGTGTATGCCCAGCATTGATGTACGTTGTCTTGCTCACTCACGCTTTGCTCCTCTTTTCTTTTTCTTTTCTTTTTTTTCGTTGTTTATCCCGTACCGTTTCGCCACCATTGGTTCCCTCCACCTTTCCCTCCGATAATTACGACGCAACTCCAACTTTACGTTCGATTTTACGCCGATTGCTTCTCTCTCCCATTCATCCCTTTCTCTCTGTGCGTGCCTCTTCTCTTTTCTTTTTCAAGCCCAGTGCAATCTCAATGTTTCGCGATGCTGCTGTCATTCGTTGTTCGGTGTTATCGTCGCCTTGGCTTGCTGCTTGGCTGTATGATCGTCGGAGCACCATTGTATACGTATGTCTCACAGAACACATATTTGGTGTATATACGTGATTTTCATTGCAAGTCATCCTTATCCACGCGGCAAGGGGCGTTGTCAACCCGATCGCTACTGTCCAGGGCCCTTTTACTCTTGACTGTGTAATTACGTGTCCCCCGCTCCCCTGTACACACAACTGTCCGTACTTATGAAGCCACCCGACCCTGGAGAACGTAGCACTAACTTTCGACGATCGTGAACAGTGCACGACGATGCTGTGGGTAGACAAATACTCTTGGTATCTGTAAACAGGTGCACCTCGAGTTGAGAAAGATTCTTGGGGAGCTTGACGCTTTGATGTCGGTAGGCATGAGAGAAGTTTTGTCGAGTCGACGAGTTTGATTATTGAATAGTCCTTTGCTATTCAATGTGAATCTGTCTGCTGCCCCCCCCCCACGAGGAATGGTACAAGTTCCGAGCACCACGAGCAATTCGACACCCATACATTCCTCCCCGAGAACTGACTGCGCATTGCTAATAGAATCTCCGGAGGAGTGGAGGCGCCGAGCGCTAGGCGACATCGTCATCTCATTCTTTAAATGTTTCTTCCTACACGATTTAGCCACGTTTCGAGGACGATAAACGATACACTGGTAAACACACCCAAAAGACAGCCCTGAACGTAAGTGAAAAGCGATACTTGGATCGTGCTCTCGATTACTTATTAATGAAGCATGAGTAGACGAAGCTCAACGATAAACAGCCCAACCGAGCGCCTGATTTCCTCCGAAGCATGCTAAGAAATGTCGGCAAAGCTAACCAAGGCCAGGCTGAGTATCGTTGAGCCCATACTCGATATGATACTTGCGCATAGAATGATCTGCATGCATCGACAGCCTGCTGTGTCTCCAACCCTTACGATTCTCTCTGTACACTATATATATATATATATATATATTATATATATATTTACTCGCTACACCGACACACTCGCAGCGTGAGTTCTTCTTGTACTAAAATTGAATGAGGTGTGTTCTCTCTTTTCGCACTTTCGTCGAAGGCTTGCGAGAATCGTCCCCCCTCGCTCCTGCGGAACGAAACTGTTCGCGATCCTCGGCCCCTCTATGTTCGCAAAGAGCGACCGGTCGAGGAAACGTGCGAAATGCCAGCAAGCTAATCGATAGAAATGAGGATCTTCGATTCGCGGCCGTTTCGTGAATCGAGCTTCCCTTGAACTTTTTTTACGTTCACCCGACTCGTCCGCCCTTTCTTTTGCGTTTTCTCATTCCCCGCGTTCCGCGAAACGGCGTTCGTCGAGCATTAAACGTTTGATTTTGGGGACCGCAGTCTGCGAATGACAGGGGAAACCGGCCAGCTAAGAGACTTCATCGAAGATCTTGGCCCGGGGCAAGTTGTCGGGAGGCAGGCGCTCGGCGCCCGCTGCCTGGGCGAGATCCAGCTCTCGCTCACCCAGAAGAAGGGCTACCTTGAAGTGGAGGTCATACGTGCCAAAGACCTGAAGCCGAAGCAGGGCAGCAAAGCGATTCCAGGTACGCCAGCCACTTTCCCATCGTCCCCTCATCGCTCGCGGACCCGCGAAACTCCGTTTCGCGTTCGCGCGAGTGATTGCAACTAGTGACGAAACTTCTGCTTCAGCTTCCTTCGTGAAAGTTTACCTGGTCAGCGGTAGGAAGTGCATCGCGAAAGCAAAGACGATGGCGGCTAGGAAAACGTTGGACCCGTTCTACCAGCAGTCGCTGTCCTTCAGGGAAAACTGTCGGGGTTGCATACTGCAGGTACGTTCGAAATTTAACTGGAGTTTAGACACTGCTCCTACATGATTTTGCTGGTGCTTCAAGTGTTTTGCGTTGTTTGCGCGACCGCAGGTGACAGTGCGGGGTGATTACGGTCGATTGGAGGGGAAGAAAGAGTTCATGGGCGTCGCGCAGATCGTGCTGGACGAACTGAACCTCAACGAGATGGTGTTCGGGTGGTACAAGCTCTTTGACAACATACACCTGGTCAGTGAAGCCTCTAGAACCATTTAGAGCTTAAACGAGTGTCTCCCACGAATGCAGAATAGAACCTGCATCGCGACGACCGCCGCGACTGATCTGGAATTTTCCTTTTCCTTTGCAGTGAAACCAATACAGAGGCACTCGATCCGAGATCGACGGGAACCTCGACGTGATGTGCAGTGAGAAAGGCGTGGCGAACGGTGATTTAACGTTCCGTTTCGGGGTGAAACGGGAACGGGAAACCGGCGAAGTGGTGAGATTGTTCGAACGGTAACGCGACGCGCGAACAAGTGAATCAATCAAGAACGACTTAACGAAATTTAAGTATATAGTCAGCGCGCGACTCGCGCCAGACATTTCCAACATTTGTACATACGACTTAGTACACACCGAGTGGTGATTCCAGTGACGATTTTCATTGATCGCGTGCCAGATGAAGAAGAGGAAGAAGAAGAAGAAGAGGAGGAAATAGTAGGTGAAAGGACGAAAACAAAGAAAACGAAACTCTAAATCTCGTTGTCAAGTTTTTAGCCAAGGAATATCATCGTCAGAGCGAATATTATTTATTGTAAATACTATAACAATTATATATATATATATATATACATATATATATACATAAAATTCGCGATACGTATGCGCGCAGGTGTTTAAATGAACAATTGCCTTGACCGTCGCGTTTTCGGTTGCTCGGTTGCACCGCGATTATCCGAAACATTGATTTTTACTATCAAACTTCGACAACGCCGTGAGTGACCGCGGAGATATATGTCCATTAAGGGGCGGCTTTGGGTTCAAGTTGGGGGTGGGGTTGGGAAGGGGTGGGGGGGGTGGAAGTCGCGCGGCAACCGCGGGAACGGGGGCGAGATATCGTGAAATTAGCGAAATCGTTGTTGAACGTTTAAGGTAGCCGTGTCAACTATTTTGCGTGCGCGATGAGCAAAACGGAGAAAAAGAAAACGGAGGAAAAAAAGACGCTAACTGTATCGACTGTCGTGTATTGTGATTCTGTTAGTTTTATTTAAATCGTCGACGTCACGCGACAACCCCGCGGCTGTTAAAACGCGTACAATGCCGTGTGATAACATTTAGGACCTTATTCTCGAACATTGCACTCGACTTAAAAGCTCGTTTTTTGTAACGTGAATATTTACCGAACGAACCGCCCACATTCTTGCATTGATGTAGAGGCACACGATCCCCGCGACACATCTCGCCGCGCCGAGTGCGCGGAAATCGTGTTCCTCGGGACACACTGCTGAAGTATCTTTAAAAGAAAAAAAGAAAAAAAAAACAGAACGAGAGGGGTGATGCTGAGAAAGAGAGATAGAGAGCGAGAGAGAGAGAGAGAGAGTGTGAGAGAGAGAGAGGGAGAGAGAGAGAGTGAGGGAAGCATACGTATATTCACAATCGATTTTATATCTCTTAATTCTCATGTTATGTGTTCGATCTTCGTCTGTGCATTCGTCTGGTCACTCGTGAACAACGCAATTCGATGAGCATGCACGTGTACGCGGAATGTCTAGCATATTAAAACTCAAACACTTGACCATCGAGTACGATTTTCTTTTCGCTGATTGTGCTTGCAACATGTATGGAAATTCACTTTGCGTGACCGGGGGAGGGTGAAGGGATGAACGGAGAAGAAGACGACAACCTTTTCGATGTTGACACTGCGCATCGAACGAGGCACGGGCGCTCGTACTTGTTTTCGAACACGACCGACCGGAATCCGATCACATCGGGACGAGCGCTGTTATCGTACGCTTCGCTTCTGGGCCCTGCACGCACGCGTTTCAAGGGTAACGCCTGCGGACGTTCTTTTCAACGCGAGAATTCAGTTCGCTCCCCTTACATCGCTTCGCTCCTCGTTTGTTGTTCTTGAAAGCCCCTCTAGTCGGATATTGATCGACGTCACTGAAACGATGGAGTTCCCTTCCCGTGCGAAGTCTGTATTCAGCCCCCCCCGCTTCCCTCGACATTTACACGGAATTCTATTGCACTCGAGCGGAATTTGAAGACTCGGTGTTGCGGCGACGATCTGACGATTGAACCCCTCAAAATCGACTTTCCTTTTCCCACGACTGTGCCGGCAATGATTCCGCGACAGAGTCAGCGTTCGAGTCAGTGACCTCGACATCGATATCTCGAGCTTTCGACCATTCTGTGCAGCGCCGTTTCGCTTCGCGTTCTGGTAGAGCTCTCTGATTTCTGCTCGCCTTTGCATTCCGCAACGTTTGCTCGCTATCGCCACGCAAAGCCGCACGGAATTCCCCCAAAATCGAGCAGGCACGTAGTCGAAGAGACAGTGCGAGGAGTAGCTTCGAAAACGGGGACGAGACGGTGGGAAAGAGACACGTGTTCGGTCCACGGAGAACTCGATTATTTTGGCCGAAAATCTAGACAGCTTGAACCCTTTGGTAGCCGGGCGATCGATCGAGACGAGTGTGCGTAGGAAACAAAACAGGGGCGATATCTTATCATATCTATAACGTGCTTGAATTAGAAGAGGGAAACATGCAACGAGGGGGTGGGGGGGTGGGGGGAGGGGCGGGGAGAGGCTTTTTTATTCGTGAAAAAAAAATAATAAATACCGAAACTAGAGTTGGAGGCTCTGTCGAAGGACGCGTGGCGACGTGAATGTAAATTATTCGTGAACGATCGAAGAGAGGGAAATGATGACTTACTGTAAGCCGCGATTTCTAAGTAAACATTTTGCAAGTGCATGACTTAATATTAGTAGGCTCTTTGGGACAATGACGACAACGTAATAATCACTCGTACATAAACACACACACACACACGCGCAGAATATAAACTCTGTACTAGTGAATAACGCTCGATAAAAAAAAATGGAATATACAAGACTACGAATTATGTAACACACAATTCAGTTTGTAATCTGTCGGTTCCTTGCAGCCGTGGGAGCCTTTGTGGGATTTACTCGATTCCCCAGATCTTTTATTTCGTGCTGTTTAATTTACGATATAAATTGGGAAACGAAGTGGCTTCGAGTCTTGACTGCCTTTTCCTGACGGTTCGCTTAAATTGCAGTGGGTTTTTGCTTTCAAATTATGCGAGTGAATCTCACGAAGGTCCTATCGTCGCGAACTGTTAACGCTTACGATATAAAAGTACTGCATATCCTATACAAACGTAGGACTTTCATAACTAGTGGCCGGCTTTGAGAAACACTAAAGGAAAGAGAACGAGGGAGACGGGTTCGCTTTTTTTTTTTACACTTGTATCGACGAACGCAGTAAATTCTGGTAGAAAATTTCGCTGGAAATTTCTTGGGGAGTCGAAGACACACGCTAAAGGACCGAAAGTGAAGTGAAAACCAGACGTAGACGAGATATAGGATCGCGGTCTTTGGTTTCACGGTGACTTTAGCCTGCTTTTTGCCCTAATTCTCTTCGCAGATCCAAAATCATCTGGTATTAATTGGATCGGGTAGACGCGAAACAAAAAGATTTGTAAAGTTAAGTGCTGGATAAATTTACCAAAGTTTCTATGGGAATCTACAAAATTTGGAACGTGAGAAGAGATCGAGGAATTATATTCGTTTATATTCTGCGAATTAGACGCGTCTTAATTTACCTAAATGAAATGGAAACGGAGAAATATTTGGATAAATATCATTTAAACAAATTTTGTTGCAAGACCTTAGCTGCACGACTCTACGTGTGAGAATTTATTCCGATATTTTATTTATCCCGTCTGAACGAAGCAGAGGCGTACGATAGTAAATTAGAATTATGATGAGAAAAGGATCGGTGCGAAGAGAATCCTGGCAATGCTCCTTAATTTTCACACTCTTGCCATGCCCATCTGTACATAGGCATGCTCAATCTTAGGATCGAACACGCATCGTGAATCGCTAATATATATACGTATACATAAAAATAGTATTAACTAACGAAAACGAACAAATTAATATCCGACTTTGTACCTATATACTTATAATTGACGTAAAAAAAAAAACGAAGACGAAACGATGAAATGGGATGGGAAACAAATTTTCGAACAAATATATATAAATGGCGTCGAAAATGGCGGGAAACTGATAGGAAGATGGAGGTGGGGCCGTGCAACGAGAGAGAGACTAGACAGGAAAGAATCGAGAAAAAAGTGAGGTTGGAACTAAAGAGGGTAACGAATAAAATCTGAATTGAATGGGAGGAGAAAGCTGAGAGCCAAGGGGTACCACTTTTGTCAAATTTAGAGAGCCAATTTAGGTTTTACGATTACGATAATAGGGTGTGCGAGGAAGAACGAGTGTGAGAAAAGAGAGAGAGAGAGAGAGAGAGAAGTACGAGGTTAGAGAGCGACGAGAAACGAAAGGGACACCGTCAACGATTTCTTTACAATGAAGCATTCATTACTCACCTCGTAGAGGCGATCTAACGTAGCTTAGGTGTTCCTGTAATCTTGCGCCAACCAGCCACGATCGATCGCGTGTATCGAGCTCGTTGCAAACACTTTTTCACAGCGAAGAAGCATCCACGGCAAACGCGGAGACGCGCGCGAACGACACAGATCGGTTCGAACCGGAACTCAGGAATCTCTATTAGACTTTTCCAATATACATACATTAGACACGGAATCACGTGACATCCGGGGCGGTCACGCAGCTCGCGTAGTTATCCCGCGGCGGGATCCCTCACTCGCGACGTAATCGACGCACGGAATCGATCGTAAAGATCACACGGACACTGGTTCAATCAATATCGATGGGAGGGGGGCAACTTCGCGTCACTGGCATTGCGCGCCAATCGTTCAGGACGGTTGCTAGGTTATCTGTCGCGCGCGATGATGGTCCGAGTTTCGTTTCGTGAAAGGAACATGTGCAGTGCGGGCGAGAGAGCGGAGAAGAGAGAAAGGGAGGGAGAGCGTGGATTAACGGGAGAGAAGGTGCGTCTTTTTCATTAATCGGGCAAAGATGGAAGGGAAGGTACGGTGGAATACAAAGAGCGAAAAGAATTTAAACAAATACGATTAGACGACGTTCCGTGGGAAGAACAGAACTCGGCCGGGAACGCCCTCGACCAATTCCTTTTTTTCTTTCTTTTCCTCTAACTCCGCGGGGAAAGTGTCCAGGATCTCGGCAGCATCGACTGCGGATCCTCGACGTGAAACCGTTTTTAATGGTATGTAGTTCTGTACACAATCGCTGGCCCGGCCAGTCGGTAAAACGATCGAAGGGAGAAAGCACTGCTGCGATCTAGAGGGGTTCACGGCGGGATCTCCACGGAACGGTTACTATAAAGCGTTAGTGACTGTATCCAGTATAATATATCTGATAAAAGATACCCCTGATGCCAGACATGGCGTGTGACAATAAAGTGATTCAATGATCTCGTCGCATTTCAATCGCAGCCACCTTTCACGACACACGGGCACACACTTATAATATACACACATCACGTACACGCACGTACATACGGGGACACGCGTGTGCAGCATGTATATTTTAAACGGAGATGTTTTTTTTGTAAAGTACGACACGACACCGCCGTAAAGTCAACGATCACGATGTGTAAAAGAAAGTATCTCATCGTTTTACCGATCACTCGTTATTCCGCTGTTAATTGATAATGTCAGTAATATTTTTAACAAAATAAAGCTACCTTATTCAAAGCTGAGAGAACTCGACTTCTTCGAAGCCGTCCAATCAGTTTTCCCCTTTCGCTTCTTTTATTTCGTAGCATCCAATTTGGTATTTCAATATTTATGTCGTCTGTACGTAGGTTGCCATTCGAGCTTCTCAGAATCCTCCGTTGATGGTAAGCGAAAATATCCTGCAGCGCCATGGATAACCTTCGTGAGGTCAGATTTGGCGGGAAAGGAGAAAACATTAGTTTTACTTTCCGCCACCAGGATGCGCTACTTGTACCAAGCAGCAGGAGACGAGTGGCGCTACGTGCAGTGCAATAATGTTTGTTTGCGCGCGAAATAGTCGTTGTCTTTTGCAAAGCGCGATTGCAAAATTGTAAAAGTAATCCGTCGCGTACGTGACAATCGTTAATCGTTGCAAGTAACGGTGGTGCTCGCGTTAATCGTAGATTCGCGTTCGGTAGAAACGTTGTTGTCGAATTCATGTAATACGAATAGTGTTCGTTGGTGCGTAGGTGTAAATCTAAGGACAATTAGAGAAAAGATGGACGCCCTGCAGTACGACACAGACGGATGCCCAGCTTCGATGTTGAATTCGTCCTTTCATCAGTGACGGTAAGTACAGAATTGTTATCATTTAAATCTGAAGGGCTTTGTATCCATATCTCGAGTTTTTCTTACGTGACAAACTATTATATTACGAACGTATGAATGTATGAATGACCCAACCTGTACGGCATGGCGTCTCAATGTTAACCACGAGACGCCGAGCAAGGGCATGTTTATTTTCGTCGTACTTTCGTGCCTCAAATATGAAAAAAGCCTCTACTCCTAGTACAGGCTCGCGCGCATATCATTAACAGGCATTTGTTGACGTTGCTGGCACGGCATCGGTATTTTCGAGGCATATTCGCCTGTGCCATTGTTTGGTATATATATATATCATAGCTTCTTGCCCGTCTATTTACTGAACGTTTCATACTCCTGCAAAGCAGATGTGCATAGCTACCAAGTTCTAAATAACTTAAATAGTACAATCATTTAGTATCGAATCACGAGTTAAGTTAAATAACGCGAACTGAACCCTGAATTCTATTGTCCTTTCAATCAGATTATGACTGTGTATTATAAACTGCATACTGTTTGGATACTGATACTAAGAAAACTCGTGATAGGATAGTGTTATTGATTTTATCATATAAAAATGAATGGTTTTACTGTATGATTGCTGCTACCCGAGCTGCTTTCCACGTAATTAAATCTCGAATAAATGTGCCACGTATGACAATGTTTTCCAAAGCTTCTCCAACCAATATTACATTCGGGACAGAAAATATACCAGTCTTTCTGCATTCCTATCTCATATTCCCATCAGACACGATCTTGTTTCTCTGTTTGAAAGACAAAGAACGTCTGTTTAAAGCTTTCACACTCTCCCCCTCTGTTTCTCAAACGCAACGATAGAAGAAACATTAAACGAAAAATTACTTACTTAGTTGGTGCTAAAAAATAGCCAAGCATTCAGCGCAGCATGTAATAGCCCCTCGCCGATATCAATCAGCCAACGTTCTCTGTCCCGAGTACGAATATCGGTGTTCGAAAAGATCGGGAAACAGGAAGCAAATCTTAGAAATCACACTTCGATAAGGCTTTTCGTGGCCAACGAAAGGCGCGCCAGTAACGCGATTTCGCGTTTCTGCAGGTTTATTATCGTAATCCCGTGGCGTCGATAAGCCCATTACCGCGTGTCTCAACCGATCCCGTGTAATGTATGCGCCGGAACGTAATAAAAATCGACTTACACGAGCGACCGGCTCGCCTGTAGCCACCACCTCTCCACGTGCAAGGGACATGCGCGCGCGCGCGCGTGCACCAGCCGAGCTCTATCGGCCGGCACGCTTTTAGGTGTCGCTAAAAGTTTAATCAAAGTCAGATTAGCCGGGGCCACGGCGAGACGGGGGCGGCCAGAGGCTAGGGGGGAGGGCAGGCGTTTTATTAAACGGGACTTGATTAGGGGGTTGCCCCGGGATCCTTTCAGAGTTTGTTTTCGACTGGTTTCCACGGAGGCGCTTTCATTACGCCAGTTTCGCATAATTGACGCGATCGTTTAGAGAACGGGGGGTGGAAAAAACTTGGCCACTCTGTACACGACCTCCGTGTTCCCATTGTCAGGGTGGAAATTGAGGATTTTTTATCGTCGAGTTTGGATATAGATGCAGGCTCGCGCATAAGATGTAGCTGTTTTTTCGTCGACAGCTTGCTTTTAATGGGGCAGCTCGGGTGAGGCAAATTTTAGGAATGATGTGGAACACTGTGGATTTAAATTACTAGGTGTAATTTTTAAGCAATGTGGCCAGTCAAGTAAGTCTTAGTAGCTGGACTGAGGATATTTTAGAATCTTCAGATTTCTTACATTTGTCGTTGACACTACCTAACTTGTTCCTAAATCGGGTTAAAGACTTGCAGGTGCTGTTAGAGTATGCTCGAACAGTGTGCCAGCTTCTGAGATTCGCCGCGCTCATTAGCGAAATTGTGATAGCGGTCTTCTAAAGAGCAGACGATTTAGAGGTAACTTGGCATGAAACACGTTTAGGTACCTATCAGCGTAGGATGGTCGAAAGTGATTCAGTCTCTTGGTAATCCCTCTAATCCCGAAGGGTATAGCTTCTCGCGGATGCTACCCGAGGGGAAAGTGCCAAACGCTATCTTCACCCTCGCGATGTTGTATTCTCCCCGCGGTAATAATCGGTTCTGTTCGTTCCCGGGACTCGATGATCCCTTCCCGCAACTTCTGCTCCATATTACTTTCATCGCAACGCAACGTTCACCGCGGAAACAAGGAACACACCGATAGCACTGTCCATCTTACTCATTTTAAACACCGAACTCTACGATTTCCCCGGTTTCGTCAAGTCGAACGACTCACTGCCAGCCATACAAATAGTTAGAACATCTCAATGAAAGGGAAAGGAGGCACAGAGTCTCTGGGCCCCGGTTTCTTCGCTTTCAGATACTCGGTGAACGGTGGCTGAAAGGGCAGAAGGGCGCCCGGTGGCCGTAAAAGAAGAATCTCGAGAGGGGTACGTGTATTCACGAAGGAGACGAATGTCACCAGGGGGGTGTCGGCGTAACCGCGCAATAACAACCCTCTGGAAGCTAGGGCAGAGAGTTCACGCAGTCCCGGCACTGTTTACGTCCAAGGGTCTACGCTCGACCCCGCCTTCCGCCCCCGTCCGGCTTAACGCTAATGAATCTGATTTGCATCTGATCCCGACCGATCTTCGATCCTCCCTCCGGCCGCCCCCGTCCCTCGATCATTTAAGGACGCTGCCGTACGTCGTACGCGTCTGTGATTAATTACGCGATATCTGCTCCAGACTCCTGCCCATTTAAGCTTCGAACTTGCCCGTGATTTTGACGTACGGTCTTCCTCTCTTTTTGTTATTAGAATAGGGTGGACGGGCTCTATGGACGGAAGGGAAACAAAAAATTTGGGTACAGAGCTACGTACATTTCTGCGGGTGGAATCTGCGCGAGATTTACATAGAACGACTTCGAGGGACAAATGGTTTCACAAATTTTTATAAATAGCCAGGGAGGCGAATTGGTTTTACTGAAAGGGGTCAGTGATCCTAGGGTATCTTCTCGCAGCAAATCGACGATTATTCGACATTTTACAAACGACGCCACTTTGTACGGATTTGCCCAGTGACTGATAAAAATAATGGAACAGTAGGAGCTCCGGGTCTCCGAGTAAAACGTTCTTCGCTCGAACAATGGTAGAATCTCGACGAAAGATCCCCCGTCTTTGCCTTCGATTGAATCTAGAATCGTTTAGAAATGTTCCATCTCGTTAACCGTTGAGTTACGACGGAATAATTAGATAAAAGTAAACCACGCTCGAATTTATGTCCACCGGTTACCTGCGTCTGTAGGAATCCTACATCTCGGAAGATTTACGTAAAAAGATCCACGACCATCCTATGGGATTCGTTACCTCTTTCCTCGACAGGTTCGTATTTAATGGGCGGAGTGCCCTCCGGATACATTCACGCTGCTCCGCCTCCAACGCGATCACGCTGTTGCCCTAACACGAAAAGTCCTCGTTCCTTTTATCGTTCCAAGCTGGAAAAACGACACGCTGCATATTTTCGTGGCAGAAGGGAAGAACGAAATGTGTTTTGGGGTAGCTATCCATCCCTTGCTCGCGAGTGGGTCGCGAAAAACGGAGCAATTGCGGGAGACAGCGTTCGCAGCTTCAGGGGATAATTAACGATGTTGTTTACTGTCTTTCGCACTTTGCTCGAGGAAACGCGAGATAACTTTAAGGAGGAAGTTGGATCGTTGAAGAATTTGTGTTTCTTCTATGTGGGAAGACCATTTCAAATTTAATGTTTAGAGGCCTACCTAGAACGGTCAAAACAAAATGCTTCTTTGGGTTTTTTTTCTAGAAAAACCGAAAAACTTTTATTATTAAATATTAGTCTATTGGAAAAAGTACATCTTACGGATATTTCAGTATTTTTTGTGGTAAAAAGTGTTGAAAGGTTTGTGAGTTATAGACGATGCCCGAGACGTCCTTTTTTCAGGCGCTTTGCGGTGATAACAGTAGCAGGGATTATCCAAAATTGAAAATTCAATTTTTTTTTAGATAATACATGAATATATCTAGCCGCTATCGGGCCCGATTTTGGAAAAATTATTTTCAGAAAAAATGGCGACTGTGCTAAGTTTAAAGCATCGATATTTGGCAAAAAACCGCTCGTTTTTTTCGAATGTAAAAAAAATCTAGGCAAATAAAAGGAAAAGCTCCCGATAGTGCTTAGATTTTTAACTCTAAAATAAGCCTGCAGAGCCTCGAGTAAATCGGTTCCTAAATTTTTGAGTTATGTATGACACCGTCTTTGAAAACACGATTTTGAGGAAAATGCGTTTAAAGTTTTGGGTCTGAGCGCTACACCGAGAAACACCTACCTACTTACACGCGTATAACTTTGTCAATTTTGGTCGGATTAACTGGACACTTTCAGAGAATATTTTCAAGGTGTTATACCTCAAGAAAATATTAAAATCGAAAAATCGATTTTTCGAAAGTTCCTAGATAGGCCTCCCCCTTAATGGTATCAGTAACATGAGATTCTCACAGATTATAAATTTTAGTTTCTCTTCATCAGAGGGGGTGAATTAACCGCGTCCCGTTTCCTCGAGCAGTCGAACCATGCAAATGGAGGCCCAAAAGAGTGGCGTTTTGCAGTCGATCATCCGTAATTTAATTAAAAACAGACTCGTGCTGCAGTATTATGGGTGTTCACCATGGCCCCCCTTTGTTCTTCATTTATCGTCCACCCTCGGTCATACTTTCGATATTAACGCACCGCAGTGTCGAGCAGGGATCAGCCAGCACGTGCTACTACCTAACCACTCGAATTATACGCGCCGCTATGAAATAATGATTTAACATTTCATTAAACTTTAACGGTGTTAACGGGGCTCGTTTTTGCGAGTTACTCGTTATACATTACATTTAAACGATATTTCACGCTTGAAGCCGCTGGATTTTCGGTCGAACTCTGCGAACTGGATTCGTGAATCCGACCCCGGCGGATGAATTACGTCTTCCGAGTAAATATTTGATCCCGTTGCGGCATCATTAATCCAGCATGACCCACTCCGCACGTGTTACCGAACGGTTTTCCGAGTTAAACGACGACCGCGGCTTTACATATATTTGCCCGTGGATGGTGATCCTGTTTGCTTAGGACAGGCGGCAGAACGTGAAAATTCGCGTGTCCGGGATCGATTCCGCCGACTGTGCTGGTTAAACGCAGAAACGTAGAATCGTCGGCCGGTGACGCGGTATAATACGGTTGACTCTCCATCGGCGAAGGGTGCGAAAGGGGGATTTCGGAAGCACGTGGCCGCACGAAGATGAATTAAAATCGCGGTGGGTCAACGCCGAATATTCCGCACTTAATCACGCCGCTTGACACGCGGGATTACATCGCGTATAATCGGATAGAATGCCGTATATTAGATTTCATGGAGATTGAAACTATCCTCGACTTGCAAATGACGATTATTAGACGCGAACCCCCTGGCTGGAAGTTCGGGCGACCCTCGGCTGATGTATTTCTCATTATACCTGTAAGCATCTTAGTTAGCGCCTTCTACAATATATTTCCGATAGATCATTGCTCTAAACCAACTGTCATCCTCGTAGTGTCTAGCCATTGCACGGTGTAATCATTGAAATTTACGAGCGCTGGCCCGATTCCGTGAAATCGGGATTAAGAAGCGTCGCCCGAGCCTCGGGGTCCATGGATTACGTGTGTTTACCAGGATTTCTCCCGTTCCCATACGTATCCGTTGTCCCCTGACGATTCTAAGCAGCGCGACGCGCGTGGACGCGAGGCGTTCTTCCCCGAAACCCTGGAATCCAGTCTCCTATAACGATCAAGTTGTCATGGGTGCGATCATTCGTTTCCAGTTCATAAAGTCTCCCGGCGCACAATGGTGGCTAACTAGGCGTGGTTCGCTTTGAGGAGGGTCACCTGGTACACCGTGCGGTCCGTGTACGCGCACTACGGCCATTTCACACCCAACAACATCTTTTGACAGGTTGATACCTTGGCACGCCAATGTAACGCGTGTCAAGAGCTGGGTCTGTTGTCGCCACGATGCGGCGGTGGTCCCTGCAAGAGAAATCGAGCATGTAACTAATTAGTAAATGATAGGGTGCAGAGGAATAATCGTAGAGATTATTAAAAATTGGCTCTGAAAGGGGACGTCTTCGAATTTGGTATTCGAGTAACGTTGGGCATTAGAGAAGGGAGTGGAGGCAAGTGAGCAAGGGGGTGATAGATTCTCGTTGGAGCGGGGAATTCGATTTCGAATGAAAATCACTTGGTGGTCCTGGAAGGGTCGAGCCGGGTGCCGTTTCGTCTGCAGGTCCTCCTACTTTCCTGGCCAGAGTTCTTATCCTAGCCCTCATCTCCGCTATTCCGCGCTTCCTGACGCGCATACACGTACACCGACAAAGTGACAAGTTTTATCTGGCCCGGGAGATCTCGATAGCAGGGTGATGTATACGCGTGGGCGTGGCACCTTCGAGGACCAAATTATAGTCCTGCGACGGATGCAAGGGAGGCATGAGTCCGTGCAGAGACACGAATGTTCCCTGCTGG
Source organism: Andrena cerasifolii (assembly GCF_050908995.1). Taxonomy (NCBI): domain Eukaryota; kingdom Metazoa; phylum Arthropoda; class Insecta; order Hymenoptera; family Andrenidae; genus Andrena; species Andrena cerasifolii. The sequence goes on along the minus strand of NC_135133.1, from coordinate 4,585,181 downwards.
ACCTAGCCACCGCTTTCTCCCTCCTCGTCCCTCCGCCGTCCCATCTTCCAGGATTCTTGTCCTATTCTTTCCACCATTGTGACCATTGTTTGGCCGACGACAGGTGTTTGCCCTCTTCCCTACTTTCCGCGGTTTTACACCCAGCTTCTTCTGGCAACCTGCGTCAAAGGGGTACCGAGACAAAGAGGAATTTTCCTTCGATTTTCCATTAGCATTACCAAGTGGCTTTAGAAAAACCAGCCAGCCTCCTTACTCCTCCGCGGAATGACTTTCAGTGAGACGGTGCGCTGAAAGGAAAGTCGATGACACTTCATCGCGAGACATTAAACGAACCCGGGCCTGTTAATATCCTCGATTAAGCCGCCTGGAACGTAACGAGCACGTTAATGCTCTTGTACGCGTCCTGATTCATTAAAGAGAAATCGCGCGCGTTGGCAATTTTGTCATCATTACTTGGAATGGAGGGTCTCTGGGTTCGAGTGGACAGGATGGCGGGACAACGTAGGCCTCAGGGAGAACCTGTTAAGCAACACCGATCGCCACGAGTTTTGGCAAACCTTCTTAAGAAGATTAGAGCCATCGGGCTGGCATTACCACTCGCTCCATCTCGATTCGACGGCGTGCAACCGATTTCTTGTTATTCACTTTGGATTAGCTCGAGCCCCCGGCACCCGTGAAAAGCCCTTTCTATCCAACCGACCGATCATCCCGAGTTTTCTCCTTCAACCTCCCCGCTCAGCTATTCTCCCGGCGTATCCGTAGTATCCTCGAGATTTTTGTTTGTTGCTTCTGCGGATTAAGCGCAACCCTACTGGGCTTTTCGTATTCTCGCTTGCGCCCGGCGACGACTTTGTCGCCACGTCGAAGAAAGATCCTTCCCCGCTTTTCCGCCAGGATGATCGCGATGACGGTGCCCTCAGCGCCTGGGTTCCTTTTAACGGGTTCGTGAATACTAGGAAATTGAACTGTGCTCGAATCATCAGTTCTCCATCAGTTGGACCTTCGTGCCTTGGACTGTGGTTAGTATTCGTACCAGCGAATCTGACTCACATTTCTCTGAAACCTCTCTAAACCGACCTGCCAGTTTAGTCCGGTATAGTTTCCATTTTCAGTTCAATCAGTTGCAGATCAGTTGTAGACCGAACTAAACCAGTTCCTTGTTGCAATTCGCCATCTTCCTGGCCTCGATGTTAACTTCCGCGGCAGACGTGTTACACAGTCGTTACATCTATTCGGTTAACGTATGTTGGGAAGGAGAGAGTCTGCAGCAATATTTCAAGAGAAAGAAATTCGTGGAAATCGTGGTTTCGTGAAAAGCGCCGTGTTCAGCGAGACCACCCCGCGGTATGCGGTAGCCGGGGTATTCTTGTATCTTCACAGGATCTCTGTGTTTTACAAGCCAGCTGTGTATCGTCCTGCATTGTTGGTCCTTTATGTACCCGCGTGCTCAGTTCGCCCGAGTGGTTCGGCTTGACTTCGCGCTGTTTGTTCTCAGGTTGGAAAGGAACCTTCCCCCGTGTACACCGTCAGGATCATCCCGCTCCTTGTCGGCTTAGCTTTCCAGGATTACAAGGATTTCTTTATTTTCTTACCGCCTCATCCATCTCTCTCCCACGCTGCAGCCTCCTTTTCCTCTTCCTTCTTTCCAGATGATCGACGTTCTCGTCGTGCTCCTCTCCGATCCTCGTTAGCGTCCTACGATTCCCATCGAGCGACAACACCCGTCGCATTTCACTCCTCCCGCTCCGTTTAAGGGAGCACACTGGTCCTGCATCGATTCCTTAAATATCGAGCGTTCCCGAACTGATCCAAAAAGTGTATCGGCCTGTGGGGGGGAAAAAGTGGCTTCGACCACTCCGCGGAATGGGATTTCGAGTTAACGAGCCGCTCGTAAAACTGCCCGCGCGTATTTAAATTTCCCCCCTCGTTCCTACCTTTTTTTTTCTCTCCTTTTGCGACGGCGCAAGACGACCAAATGATTCACGGCCGGCATTACCGTCAACGTTGATCGCGTTGCCATTTATATAGCCGGCGAAGGAGACGATCGGATGCCGTGCGGCGTTGAAACCAGCCGGAGCAGCCTCTGAACGAGATAAACGAGAAACGTGCAACAGGCGTGAATGAAACAATGGCGGGCCACGTGTCGACCAATCGGAGGAGAGGCGAGGATCCAGCCCTGCGTGCTCGATCCTCTGTTAGGTGGAGCCTCTCGCGGTGGATCATCGCGATTCCTCGATCGTTCCGCTGGATCCCGCACTTCGCCTCCTTTTTATGGAATCTGGATTCTCCTCTTGGTCGCGACGGCTTTTTCTTCCCCCGTGGCCAGTTTAACGGAGCCTCGCGGGCATATCGGCCGATCCTTTCCAGAAAATTTGGTCATCAGGATTCCTCTGTCCGCCTTTCGACCTGCCTTTGCCTTGTTAACAGGCTCCTGAGCTACTCCCGTCAGTATAATCGCTCCAAATTAGAGATACTGTTTGATAAACTCATCAAGGAGCTACCGGTGTTGTTCGCCAGTTCGGAGAGTGCTTATCCCACTTCTAAGGGACTGGATAGTCGGGATCTAGCATCCCAGACAGTACGGTTACAGCGACGCGGGGTCCGATGATGGAATAGATAACGGGGAAATTATCTAGTCGTGCATGCATGCACGGGCACCGTACACGGCGGTGTAATTGATCGACATCGAGGGGGTGCATCACCGGCAGATGTTCGAACGCGGCCTCACCTCCATCTGTCTCTTTCATAAAGTTCAGCGCGGGGCCCGCGCCCGCCTCGCCTACGTACCTGCCCGAGTATACACGGGGTGGCTCCCGAGTTCCATTCACGGGCTGATAGCGTAATTGAATTTCGTCCGCGGGAGAAGGTCACGTTGACAGGATGAAAAATTGCGACCGTCTGGCGGGAGGATCGAAGGAGCTGGATCTTTGGGGATGAAATGTTTCTTGTTTCCTCGAGCCCCTTCGGTAAAAACGATCGACACACCACTCACGGAGTGTGAGGTCTTCGTGAAAGTTCCAATGAGTCGATGATGGTTTTATTACGGACGAGATCCGGGATTCGGGACCTTAAAGTTTCGACGCGAATCACCCGTTAGATGGACGCAAGTTTGGTACAACGGCTCGTACGCTCGAGGACTCGTGGGTATACCTAATAGGCACCTTTATACGAGAGATTCAGGTTCGCGATGGGAGGCGTGCCGCGAAAATTGCGTCATTTTTCACGGCTCGCGAGCGCTCCCCCGGCCGATTCAAAAATTCGCGGGCCACCTTCGCCCGGCGGTAAGAAAGGGACGGTGCGGATCGAGGGGGGAGGTAAACGAGGTGCACACCGTGGAACGGAGATGCTACGGTAGGGAGGACGTGTGTCTTGCTGCGCTCGATAAGATCGCGAGTTTATTAATTAAGCACTGCAGTCGGATGAGCCTTTTGAATTCCGTTGTAAACACGCGCCCAGCCACCACGCAGGCTTGTCCCGGGCATTACGCGTCTGCTCGAGCGGAGGAGCTGCCTCTAACTCGATGATCCGCTCGGGGATTCAACAAAACACTTGGATGCATAATAGCGTGGCCCAAGGATCCCTCGATCATTTGGCGACAGTGTCCGGCGATCAGCAAGAATGCGGGAGTATTAATCGAGACTGTTAAACGTCCTCGGGGGTGTCCGGAGCGTAAAGCACGCGGATGCTTCCCGTCGATTCCTCGCTGAGTCTCCGTGCCGAGGTAAACGCGCGACAGCCCACCGGTGCATCCGGAAAACAGATAGGGGAAAGGCACGCTGCTAAAAAAGAAGCGGCTCCTTTTTCTCAATATCACGAGCACAAAAGCGAAATAGCGTATCTCGGGATCGGGGCGGATCATTATGAATTTCGTGCGGTTTCCCCGGCGTAATAAATTAGTCAAAGACGCTCATCAATTTTATGACGGGAGTCCATAGAGAACCGATGCCTAAAACATCGTCTCGTCCGGCACTGCCAGCCCCGGATAGCCTCGAACGTGATGGATGATTTTTCTTTCCCACATACAGAACCGAGAGAGACAGAGGCCCCGTCCAGCCAGATCTCTCTACTGGCTCTCATTTGCGCACATACCTGTACGCCCACCCACGTGCGTGTAACCGCGCGGCGGCTGTGTGCGCGCACGCGTTCCGCAGCGGCCGCAAGCCCAGACACATTAGCGGGCAACGGACGCGATTCATGAATAATAAGTGGCGCGAACCGACTGTTTTGATCCCTGTACCCGGTTGTCCGTGGACGATAACGAGATCTTCCTCCTTGCTTTCCTCCCATCAGCCCATTCGCCCTCGAAGAGTTAATCGTTCCCCCGATTCTTCCACGGAAACCCTAAACTCGGCGCTCCTCGCTCGCGATTTCGATAGCCCGGAGAGATGGATAGAGAAGGCTGTACGCTGGGGTGTCCCAAGCATTTCGGTCCATCACTCAGGGGAATCGATCGCGTTGCGCAGAATGTCCCAGCTCGGCTCACAAACGATCGGCCGGTCGGGCGGTAGAAAACGATTCGTTTCGCCGCGATTTGCATACGTCGATCTCCCGAAGGGATCGTTATTTTGGGCCGCGCGATACAATATTCATAAGCGATCCTCTATCGTTCGCACGATCGGCTCGGCCGATTGTTTTCCACGCGCGCGAGCGCGCTCCTCTCGCCGTGGACGTTCCCTAGCATAGACAAAGGAGGGAGAGGGGCGGACGGGCCCTAAAGGACCGAGACGACAGGGCTACGGGGCCCGGAGTTTTACACACGTAAGGAGAGGGATCGATATATCGGTATACGGGCGGAGGAATGATAAATGGCCGTGTCGAGAGATGCGCGGATAACATAATGAGACGTATTGTGCTGGTGAGGGACCCACGAGGACCGAGCGCGCTCTCCCGAGGGGCCTTCTGGGGCCCGACGAAATTTCGCCGAGCCACGAAGAAAACGCGCGTCCGTGGCTGCTACCTCGACTTTCCGGGAACTGCGGTTTCCAGGACGGAACCGAGATTTTCTGACGCAACGAGGCTGCCGGTTCTGCGAAACCGCCCCTTCGGCCTCGGCCTCCTTTCTCACGCGCCACGATTCTCGGGGGTGAAGGGAGAAACATTCCAGCAGGGTGGTTCTCCTTTTCCAGGATTTCATTTGTTTCTGGTGAAATCATTTACTGTTAAGCGATAGGAGCCCGGGCACAAGAGAAGTCCTGAAGATGATCCTCTGTTTAGCCAAGTATTCCGAAGGCAAAGCGCTCGGAGGAATTACAGGAGCCACGCGTGAACGCGAAGCTTCCGGTAATTAATAGCGGTGCAGCTTTGTGTAGGGTCGATTAAGGTGAGGCATACCGCTGCGACAGATCGGTTACTCCGTCACTCGGCAACAGGAATCTTCTTGCTGGCTGACCTATTGTCTTCAGGCGAGAGGTGTTCCCGGGCAGTTTGTCATCTTTAGCCCCCGTGACATCGGGCTTCCCCGTAATGATTTCGGTCCCCGAACCCTGTGCCAATACTTTCGGTGCACTGCGGGTGTCTGTCGATAGCATCGGAGTTATTGGTGCCTCCTTAACTATAGACAACTACTAATTTGCGCGATCAATGGGATCCTTCGGTGTAGAGGTGAGAGTTCCGAAGTCCAGGTGAACGTTTCGAAAATATTCTACGTACCCTTCGAAGACCACTGTTTCTTTGTAATATACCCTCAATCGACACTATCATCCAGCCCTCTTCGAGCAATTTCAACCCTTCATCGCTTGATCCACATCCACCAGCGTGTTTACACTCCGAGAGGCGATATCTCGCTAGCTATCGATGCGCCCCTTTGCCCATTCTCTCAGCATCCCTTGTGACCGAGAAAGATGACAGGTTACAGCACGAGGAGGTCGTGACGGGTCGCTTGTTCCTCGAAGCGATGACAGGGGCTTCTTCGGCCAGCGTCACCTCGTCCTCCTCCACCTCCTCGAGGACGTGCTCGGGGCTTTTCAGGGGAGGAGGCCGACAGGAATGGAGATGGAGAAAGCTCGTCGACGCGAGCCATGGGGGCGAGCGTCGGGGTGAAACGTAGAAGTTGGAGGTTAGGCTAGGGGTTAGATAGGATAGGGTGTGTCGTCATGGCTACGCAGCAGGAGGCGGGGCAATCGATACACCCTCGCTCACGCACTAAGCACACGCAATGCGTTTATAACACAATGAAACACTGACGACCACCGCAGCAAGGGAAGGACGTTAAGGGCAAAGAGGTGGGCTGCTAGAGGGGGTGCCATCGCGCCTTCTACTTCCGAATATACGAGTATTCCACCCTGTTGCCAGTTTATGCCGCGGCTGTTCGATCATCGTCGCCGATCCTCCGCATTTCTTTCGCCTCGTTTTTCACGCGTATCTGTGACAGTGATCTATGCCACGATCGAGTCGCCTTCCCGGTCCTCGTCCAGCCTAGAATTCGTGCGATTCCTCCCTGTCACGGGAGGTGTTCGTTTCACACTGCGGTTATCCCTTCCTTCTTCGTTTAAAATCGCGTCGATCGTGAGAGAATCGATAGGAAAGCGTCGAAGCAGAACGACTTCTAGAAAGCGTGAAGCGTACTGACGAGTCGGCTAAATTGGCTAAACGGAAGACAAAAATCGGTTCGTGTCCAGAGCCACCGGCCCATTGTCGCTCCCGGTTTCGGAAATCTTACCAGGGTGTAACGAAACCGCATTGTCCCAGTCGGGTGAGAGCCTCCTCTCCTTCCTCGCCTTCTTCGCCGTCCTCCTCCACTCCCGCGTCTTTTCTTTTTCGCCGGACCACGGAAGATTTTCGACCGTTTCATCGTTGCGGCGGCGCAACAACAATGCGAACCGACAATGGCCAGGAACCACCTGAAAACTTACTCGGACAATGAGCCCTCGAGTGTATCATTCGGCCGTTTATGAGCTCGCGCTCGTTTATCATTAGACCGGCAGACATTTTTCATCGCCTCGCCGCAGCGGATGGCGATTTCGAGAGGCTCCTTTGAAACCGTTTCTTCCATCGTCTTATTAGATTCTCCCATTAGGATCGGGAATACGTGCTTCCTCCACCATCGATACTGAATCGATCCCCCACATGGACGTCGAGCCAGCGAGTATCTAGCAATTTTATTCCCAAAGTCCCACTTTCCCAGACGAGCGTCCAGCAGGACGAAAAGTGCACGTAGACTGAAGAGGCAGTCGCAAAGAGTTCGTGATTCATGGGGCAGCGTGCCTTAACCGGTGATCACGATAATAGAAAGTTATCTGGCGAGTCTTAGATTGACTTAAAGATACATTCGTACGTACGATAGGATCAGTGTTCGGGGTCGAGTCAAGGGGGAGGGCTGACAAAGGACAGAAGGTGCAAAGGTGAAGCGGTTCGCACGGTGTGATCCAAGCTGGAAAACGTTTTACGCGGGTTAGGCCCAGAACGGTCGGTTGACGATCTTCGCTTGGACATAGGGAGTTAGATGTGGAGGAAAAAAAGAGGAATCATTAGGCGAGTGGAGCGCGCTGGAACTCGAGAAATGCAATAACTCAAGGGATACGCTGGCTGACACCCGAACGAAGCCAGCCAGCTCTTGCCCTAGGCCAGAAACCGCGCGCACCTGTCCAGGTAGGCGGAGTTGCTGGACGGTCTTCCAGGAATTTGCGGCGAGGAAGGCTCCAGCCTGTCTGCCAGGATCAGGATCATCAGGATCGTCAGTTTTGTCTAGGAGAGTGGCCCCTCTGTGGGGGTTCAGGCTTAATGAGTTTCTGCTGAAACACCGTGCCCCCTCTGGGAACGACGTTTACCGCGGCGGATCCGGCCCGGGCCCGCGGAATCGACGTTACGCGCGTTAAAACGGAACGAATGAATCGTATCTATGATCTTCGTCGCAAACGGGACTTTCCACGCGAACTCGGACAGATTTCGGAGTAAGTTTTCCTAGATTGCTGAAATTTGAATATGTTGTAGTCTTTAGTGATATTTAAACGTACCTCAAAGGATTTTTCGAAATTTTTAAAATTGTCGATTGTACAGCTGTTTGAAGTTAAGTGCTAACTTTTTTTCAATACGTTATAGCTATGGAAGTAGTAAACGGATGGAGATGAGCTTTGCGGTGCTTATAGAGAAGACATTGAAGTTTTAAGAAAAAATTATTTCAGTTAAAAAAACAAAAATTGAACCATTTTTGTGCAATTATTTTAAACAAATGCAGGTTTTTCACATCGGGCGCGATTTTAAAAATCTGAAAAAGGAGAATATAGTTCTATTCTTCCCCTTGATGAACAAATTTTAAAAAATATGGACATTTTAAAATTGGTTCTGTAAAAATTGAAAAATGAAAGAAAGAAACTCAATCTAATAGATAGATATTTCAATATATTTACTTCATTCCTAACCTTGTGTGGCTTTGATGGTCATAGTGTACCATATGGTTGAATTTGTCTTGACAGTCGCTTTTACATTGAGTAATCAAATATATAATATAGCATTCCGTTTAAAAAACTAAAAGTCACCCTCGTTTTAAGGAAAATATTGCGCACACCAAAAATTGAGATACCGTATTATGTTGAATATAAAAAGCAGTAAGATTTTTCCTCCTTCAGTTTTTTTTCAAATACTTACCATTTTCGAGAATCCTGTATAAGAATATCAGGTATAGCCGCTTGGCCGCTGCGAGTACTGCACGGCCCGACCAGTGCTGGGCGACGCAGCGTCAACTTTCGGCAATTTTTACAGGGCCAATTTTAAAATGTCCATATTTTTGAAAATTTGTCCCTTAAGGGGAAGGATAGAACTATATTCTCCTTTCTCAGATTTTTAAAATCGCGCCCGATGTTAAAAACCTGCATTTGTTTAAAATAATTGCACAAAAATGGTTCAATTTTTTTTTTAAACCGAAATAATTTTTTCCTAAAACTTCAATGTCTTCTCTATAAGCACCGTAAATCTCATCTCCATCCGTTTACTACTTCCATAGCTATAACGTATTGAAAAAAAGTTAGCACTTAACTTCAAACAGCTGTAAAATCGACATTTTTCAAAATTTCGTAAAATCCTTTGTGGTACGTTTAAATATCACTAAATACTACAACATATTCAAATTTCAGCAATCTACGAAAACATACTCCGAAATCTGTCCGAGTTCGCATGGAATGTCCCAAACGCGAAAGCTCGGGCCGCGTGCTGGACGTTTATTGCGGGGCCCGGAACTTTTGTGCCGCGTGAAAGATGCACCGAGGCCCCCAGCCGGCCCCCGCCCGCCGCTAATTTTATTATCATCGTATAAATTTAGAGCGACAAAGACTTTATATATTCATTTCGGCCGTTACACGACGTAAAAGAGATATTACTGGGCGATATCGCGACGCGAGAACACGCATGGTGTGTGGCCAGATCGCGTTACGATCCGTACACGGGACATTCATTTAAAACGTCGTCGCTTCATAAATCAAAGCTCGCTAAGTGCGCTCGCGCGCTCCGAGCATACCCTCCTACCGTCTTCTGTTCGCGGGCCTTGATTTACTGTATCGTTTAACAGGGAATCGCGAACGGTCGATCAAATTCCGCGGCAAACTTCGATGGGTGTCCTCCGGTTCCTTCGGCATAAACTAAGTCCTGCTTACGATCGCGAAGTGGCATCCAAAGTTACTCTTCTTAGAGCTCTTCTCTTTACCCACCACACAAAGGGAGCCCTCTTGATCGAAACCAATCGACTTCCAAATGCAATGCAGCATCGATCCTCCGCTGTCGCAGCTATCGACGACCCATGTTCGCCACGAACGCTCGTCCTGAACCACCTATGCGCGCGTTAGAGGAACGGACCGAGGGGGTGGTAGGGGGTAGGAGGGATCGAGGGGCGAGCAGGCGGCCAGGCAGCCGGTTTGGAAGGCAAGGCGCGGACATGTGGGCCGCGAGAGTGACGGATGGCCACATCGCATTTCGCGGCTCCATATCTCCCCGATTTCGCGGGTGTAATTCCCGTAAAGTCGTTTCGGGGCCCTGTTTCGTATCCCTCGCGCATAACCGCGTGGCCTTCCTTCATCGTTCACACCCCCCTGTCCCACCGCCCGTGCTCCCTCAGTCGGCCGGGGCTTGTCCGCCTATTTTCTTTTCCCTTGATTTCTGTCCGCGCTCGTCGACGTTTTATTGGCCTGCGTGCATACCATTAGCCGCCGAACGTTAACAGGCCCGACGACCTCTAGCTTCGTCGGTAATTACCGGATCATAGCCGAAAAGCTCCGGGCCCCACGGGGCCGGTTCGCGGTCGCCGATGCACGGGGCCCACGTCCTCGTTCGTCGTGGGAACACTTGGAACGCGGGACCCGGGACGCTAATGCGACTGCTCCCTTGGGATCCCTTCGACTCGCGGGATCCTCTCGTCCTATCTCTGCTTGCCAGTCTGGCTGCCGGTTGCATCGTTCGGGGATAAACTGGGATTTAACGCGAGAAGCGTATGGAAAGGGTGGCATAACGTTTACAGGTGGTTCCATACTCGAGATCGGGGAGCCGCGAACTTTGGCCTGCAAAGCGTGTTTCTGGGATATGGGTGTCTTAAGGGAGTGTTCGATCGATGAGTTCGAGAGACTCTCTTTACTTTTTTAGGGGGACGAACGGGTTGAGTTTCAATCTCTGCTTCACCGCGATCGTTGCTCTTGAGGCTTAAAGTTTGATGCGTTCTCGCCACAGGATCCGGGAATCTTTCTCGCAGTCGCCTCCCTTGCGCAAGAAAAAGTGATTAATTACGCTTCTTTGGGGACCGGTGGCTCGTTGTTTCCCGAAGCCCGTCGGTGAGCATCAGCAACAATGTGGCTCCTCTCCGTGAGACGGAACCTGGTCCTCTCGGCCCGTGATCCTCCCGACCGAGGAGAATCGATCCTGCCCTCGGCATTGTGTCCCTTTTTGTCTGTCCACGCCGCGAGATATTGCTGGCCCGAACTTTCCGCCGACTCCTGACCCCAACCTATTTCTTTTCTCCCTTTTGCGTTATTCCGCGCCGCGCATCTTTTATTTGCCAAACGCAACGAGACCTTAACGACCCTCCCACGCCAATAGAATTGTCCCAACGAATCGTTTCACCGTTGAGAAATATTCTGATTCATTTTAGATTAATTAGGCAACGATCGGACGCTGCGATGATTAGAAATAACGAGGGGGTTCTGAGAAGGGTGTTGGGAAAAAGGTGGAACAATCGAGCGGAGGGTCGAGGAGAAGAAATGCACGCGAAGTAACAACGAGCGATGAAATAATTAATGCACATGTGCCACTCAATGAAGATATTTCGGTCAATGAGTCAATGGGGTTCTTCGTAACGCGGCGAAGTCGACTAACCAACCCTCTGTGCAAACTCATAATTAGACCCCGGGGGCTGCTTCTGACACGTTCATTCCCCATTTCTCCGCCCCACATATACACGACGATCGGACGGTGGGTCCCGTGTTTCGTGCACCATTTCCTTCTCGATTACTCGCGAGCAAGTACAATCGATTATGCGCTCTGCGAATTCGGTTCTTCCACTGTCGCTCGACGCAACTTGCAATTAACCTTGACGCCTCCGTTACGAGCAATCTTCCAAGAAACACTGCAAAGGAGCATAAATCCCGAACAGCTTGCGTGTACCATGTTGCGTGGAGAATTTCAGGCTTTCTCGTCGATTACGCCTCGTCTTCTCCCCCGCGCAGAAGCGGCGCTGTCGTAACGTTTATATCGGTCCTTTGCGGAAGGCGTTGACCGTGGATTAATTCGAAAGCAGATTGTCCTCCCGCGCGAGCATCGACGAGTAATATAAACGGTGGGACTTTACGATTCGCCGTATTTTATTCCCGCCCGCGGATCTCGGTGAACGCGAGGCACCCGTAATTGCGCGGTTCTCACACCGGGGCGAGGGGCCCGCCGATAAACCCTTCGGTTTAAGAATGGGCCCCGGCGATAACGAGCATTAGCTTACCACTTTTCATCGAAACGACGCGACATCAAAATATCCTGGTAGCGCCGTTATGCGATAGGATACCTGTTACTCGTAACTCGCGGTTCCGCGGCCGCTCCCGCCACGGAATGCTCCAGCACCGTCCATATCCCGGTGTATCGAGTGTCGCCGGCCCGCCGTGCCATCTTCCACGATAAACAGTCCCGTGGAAATCGTATAAAATAATGAACAATTTGTTCCTGGTTTAACGATCGAAGGGAAACGTATAGGCCATCCAGCAATTCCTGCTTCCACTGTTTCCTGCCCATTCCCTTCGCCTCCTGCCCTTTTTATTTAATGCGACTGAGTAATTCGAAGAGAGGACGATATCAGATGTACATCGCCGGGGCGAGACGACGATCGTCATAAATAATGCAAACAATCACGCGGCTCCTCTCGTCTCTCGTCCCCTATTTTCCACGAGTCGTACGTTAGGCAGCGGCGAGGCGCGAATCCACCGTCCAAGGACAAAGGGTATCTGCAGCAACCACGCGGTAACAGTGTAAATCATAGCCTCTGTACACTCTCCCCGTATCGTGTTTCTCCCTTTCTCACCCTCTCTTCTTCTGTCCCGGCCAGTTATAGTTCGCTGGATGCGCCCATGGCTATGGTCTGGGATCGTGTCTCTTTGGGACTTTCCGCGTGGTGCTGGGGTATCTGCCGATACTTGTTCATCTTTGGGAAACAGCGCATTAATCGCTTCCTAACCTTTCAAGGTTCCTGCCTCCATTCTTAGATCTACCAAACTTACTTGCAACCGTGCTCGCGATTGAATCGTCAACTCCCAAGTGATCATCATCCAAGAGGATCACAGAACTCCCTTTCGACTCGTCTTTCCGTATATAGGTACACTTCCTTCCTTCCAAGTGATCTCTCGAGGTCTCGGCTCATCCAGCCAAACGATTCCGAATTTATCGGCCTCGCACCCCCTCGGACGGTCTCAGATTGCGGAAATCGGACGCGATACGGAAGAAAGGAGGACAGTAACGGTCGAACGATAATCCAAAGGCGCGCGTTTTTGCCGCGGGACACGCGCGTGCTCGCCCACGCGCGCCCAGCCGTTTACGATCTCGGTGCACGCGCAATCGGAAGCGACTAGATATTATTACGAGCCTATGCGTGATATACGAGCACGCCACGGATCCACATCTTCTATGCCGTCCCTTTTTTCCTCATCATCGCACGCGGCCGTAATCGCACACTCTCCCGCGCAACCACCGGAAATCTGCACTCGAATCGCGCGCACGTGCGAGACGCGATTCCGTGCGGGAACGCTTCTGCGCAGGGCACGGGGGCAATAATATATAATCCACGATCGTGGCTGGATCATTACGGGACGCGGGAACGCGTATATGGTTATTAAACAATAAACAGCTGAGTGTAAGGGAATTGTCGGGATTGTTTGTAGTTATCTGTTTCCACGTCTCTGGTTGGTCGCTGGCGATCTACATCGCGGATTTAACGCGGAGCCATCTAATCTGGGAACGCAGCGTAGGCACTCCAAGTGCTACTGGTCTCTGCGTAATCGCGGCGAAATCTGTTTCCGATATATTAAGCTTGCGCGGTAGCCTTCTTGTTTCACTTGTTCGTCGAAGGTCGAGGAACCTCGTTCGCGGAGCTTTTTCCAAATAGCAGAAGCAGCGCCGATGTGACCACGCGATAGCCCCGGGGTGAATAATCGAGGGGCAAAAGATAGACAGCGACGCGCGCGGCGCGGAAGTTTGTTATTCACCGATTCGCGAGTCCATCGCGCGGAGTGCAGAAAAAGGCGTATTGTTCCCGCGTTCCCAGCTCAACTCCACGTGCACGCATCCCTCCGTAGGTGTTGCCCGCGTTTCCCGGCCGTTCCTGCCGCGTATTTTTTCGCCCTGAGTCAACATCCCGAAATACATGCGCGTGGTTTGTTTGCGTAACCGGCCGAGTCGAATTGATATGGTTACAAACACGGTAAAAGCAAGTATGCATCTGCCTAGCGTCAATTAAGCAGCCAGTCGCCGGAGCCCGGTGCACGCGAGCCGGGACTTAAATAGTTCTAGTCCGTATTCCCCGGCTCATCGTTCGCCCAGAAGTTCGATGTTCCTCGTTCGGCGCTGCGAAACTAAATTAATTACAAGACCCGTCGATCGTAACTGGCCCCGCGCTAGGAACGCGCGTCCCGCCTGTAATAGCCTATCGGCGAACGTAAACGCTGTAGCCGGCTTTCCAGCGATTTTCGTAATTACGCGTCCAGGTTCGGGTTCGTTAGGAAACGGCGCCGTAAATAGCGAACGGGGCAATAAATATCCCTTGGTACAAGGTATCCGTTGCGAGCCACGGCTGGGAAATAGCGAGGCCAGCCACGGTTTCGTTCGACGCGGCGGCTGCTGGCCGAAAATGGGACTTGTCCGACTCGGCCAGGCCGATATTTGCACCGGGGCCAGTGCGCATTCCGTGTCCGTTCGGACGGGCACGCACGAAATGCAGATGCGAAGTTTTTCTCGCAGAATTATGGCCGGTGCATTCAACAAATTGGCGATTTTTCTTGCTCCCTGGCCGCCCACTCCCCTCCGCCGATCGGCTGCCCGGTCGGGCCCAGGCTGCCCGGACACCGATGGAAAGCTTTATTGATGAGATCGTTAATACGCTCGATTCGAAGGATGTTTTGCCGACCGATCGGACGTCTATCCGTCGCGATCGGCGACCACCCGATGCGCCTCGTCTCCTCAACACGCTGCAAAAAGGACTTAAGCCCGTCGCTGCGCGATCACTGTCTCCTCGATTATTTAAACGTTACTTTCTCCTTTCTTATCGGGGCCGCCGATGTCGTTTCACTTCCTCGTTACCTTGCCTCCGTTTGGTCCCCATTAAGACCTCGCCAAAAATTCCAACAGTTCATCCTCCATCGAGCTCCTAATTAATCCGTTCCCTGCGCTTCCAATGACCCAGCGAACTTTCATCCTCGCTGCAAAGAGGAGATATACGCAACCCTTGCTACAAATTCTCCGGGTCCGATTAGACGCGTCGAGGACGCGTGTAACGAGTGCGGGAATCGATCGACATACGTCAAGGGACGCGAGATAACGCGGGCTGCTTGGTAAATGTCCGACCACCGGGTTCCGATCCGAGAGCCTCGGTATCGATCATCGTCCTGCCGGTACGTTCCGTCTCAATACGTCCACGGGGCTGGTCGCGCGCAACTCTGGCATGGTTTTTTGCCCCGTCCAGCGAGACGAGAGGGAAGAACACGGGGAAGAAGGCGGGGAAGAAGAGAGGAGGAGGACAGGGCTCGACCGGGAGAAGAATTGGGACCCCTCGCGACTTATCCGCGGATTGGCAGACGCTGACATACATATTGCATGCCGCCAGCGACATATTTATTGGCATCTCTATACACTACCGCTAAAACATTACTCCACCGGCCTACGGGTCCCCCACGAATGAATAAAGTATTTCGTGCTTCTTGGTGTGCCGCTGGCCTGGCCCCCTCGGTGGTTTTTGCGCCGCTGCGCGTGGACGTTTACAGCGCCGACGATTTTGCACTGTCGTTTCGCCAATGATCGATGCCGAAATTACGCTAGAGACCGTCTCGACGACCCTCCGCCTCGATTTGTACGTGTTTCCTTTCGTTTCTCGTCTTTTTCCGCCGCTTTTTTTCCACCCACTCTGCGCGTCCACCGTTTCACCGGGATTCTCCTGCATCGCGGAGGCTCCGACGTGGCGCTCGTTTCCAGCGGGGTAATTTGTATTCGAGCAAGTGGTGGGAATTGAGTTCTTTTGTTAGGATACCCGGGCCCATCGCGGAGACACTCGAGGTTACTGATTTTCAGTGGAATCATTTGTATCCCAGGAAGCAGTGGGACTCGATTATTCTTTCGTTAGAATTGCTCGGGATCGTAGCGGTTCTACGCGGTGGTGATCTCAAGGGATGCAAGTCGAGGATCGAATAGAGAGCGCGCAGAGCCGAGGCGAGCGCGATAGCTCTCGCGGCCCGAGGCTCGTTTTTGCTGAATTTATCGGTAGAAAGGTGTTAATGGAACGGTAGCTCCATTTGCGTACGGATGAATTACGAGCGACTACACAGCCTCTAAATTCGCCGAGCTTGATAGATGAAACGTAACCGGAGTACCAGTGTATTAGAGCCAAGGTTAATCGACTGGAGCTATTACTAGCTGGCAGGACACGGGCCATTTCTCTCACTGTCCACCTTATGGCGGATTTATTATTTATCTCTTACCCCGGATCAAGTTACTTTCGACGATATTTCTAACGTCACGATCGATACGCCTCGTATTCTGTTTCGCTCGGTAATTACAACGCGGATATGTATCATTCCCGGGGGGAGAAAGCTGCTACTAGAAGCTGGCTGCTACTCACCGAGGGATCGCAATTAATCGACCGTCGGGTTAATCGATCCCAACCACCATCTCGCTCGGAAACCCGTATATAAACGAAACCAGCCTCGCTCCTGCGAGGCCGGACTATTTGAAACTGAACGCATACCTTATCTACGCTGCGTATAATAACACTGGCCAATTGACACTGAAAATGGAACGATCGCTAACGAATCAAAGTGTCGATGGCATAGAAATTAAGCGAACCGTGTACACCCGGGTTTCGACCTAGTTTGCTTGGATTTTAAACCTCTGGAATCTGGTCCCGTGCTCCTCGAATGCAAGCTGCGTCCGTGTAGCTGATGAATCCACGTCTCTCAAGCGCCTGTGCCTCGTCGGTGTCCCTCCGTATAAAGAGCGCGGGACGTTGTACGTTATACAATGGGACAATTTCTGACGTGATTTTGCGTTAGCCGAACGAGATTGGCAGTCCACGTTGCTTGGCTGGCAGGCAGGGATAGGGCATGGTGGAGTAAGCGTACATTGTTGTACGTACGTGTAGGTACAGAGTAGCAGTTCGGCGGCGATGTGATCCTGTCGGAGACAGGACTACGTTGCCGCCCCCGCGATTACAGACGACGAGAATGAGGACGAGGATGGGGGCCATCCCCGAACGTCTCTGCCTCTGACAGCTCGACCCTCCCTCTCTGACCCCCTTCAGCCGACCCCCGTCTCTCGATTCCTCTGCTGCTGTCTCAGTCGATAGCTGTATATCTCCCACTGTCTTTACCTCTTTCAAGAGCACGATCCGTTACGCTCAGCAACGGGGATGGGACTCTTCGCGAGGAGACACTGCCATGAATAGAACGGTGTACGCGTTCCCTCGAAGGGGGTTCGCGCGAGCATGGTCAACGATCAGGAGGCATTCTCGAAGGGCTGCGATAGCAGCGGCTGCATCGCTGTATTTAATAATAGAGTAATAGGAATTTGATAACGCAGGGGTGAGTCGAGGCGTGCAGGAAAAGCTGGTCGTTCGAATATCCATCGTCGCCGTGAACAGGCGAGGAGCCACGGTATTATAGTATCGCTTCAGAGGTAGACTGGACGCTTGTGTTTGGCAGGGGGTCCCTGGACCATGCGTTGGTTCGAGGCCTAGGGCCACATTAACATTCCACCGGCGAAATTATTTATAGCTTCATCCGAGATATCTCGAGATGTAAATCAGACATTCCTCTAATTTGGGATCCCCGGTTCGTGCGATCGGGCGCGCACGAGCGCGCTCAGTTTTAGACAGTTCGGGCCCCGTGCGTGGGTGGAACGTGTTATTTGTTCGTCGACTGCTTGGGAGATGATTGGCGTGCATCATCGGCCATTACGCACACTGGAACCGCGTACGGATACTTTTATATCGGTCGGTTGAACGTTTCGGTGATCAGTCGGAAGGAACGGCGCGTCGTAGGTATCCGAAGATTATCGTTGACGTCCCTGCGCCGTTGCTTTAAAGCGACAGCGTGGAGACGAAAGCCCAATCTTGGAGGATAATTGGGTATTTAGGCCTGGGGAGTGTTAGCTTCGAGGGAGCTCGGCTGGTTCGATCGCAAACTCGAGGAAAATATTCGCATCCGGCGTCCACTTCTCAGCCGCGTCAGGTCCGCTTACCATTGCGATATTGAAGGGGAATCGAAAGAATCGAGAAGAGGCGCTTCATAGTTGAGAGCCGGCACGACTTGGGGCATCTTCATTACGCGCTACCGCTTGCCAAAGATTGAGGAATCCATCAGGCAAGTTGAAGATCAATCGAGGCCCACTGTATCTAGCGCTCCTCCTCGGCAGGGCTGAACGAAGCGTCTGCTACGCGAAGCTGCTGGAAGGGAGAGAGGGAGAGGAAGTTTGAGACGAGAGAGAAAGAACTGCTTAGTGGTAATTGGCGGGCAAGACGGATGGCGGTACTTATTTGCACTCGCTCTTCGGAATTAAAAGTACCGAGCGGTGCGCTCATTAATCTCGTGGGTCCGCGAAGAAAGAAGATTCTTGGACAGAGATAGGCAGAGGCGAGAAGGAGAGCGAAAGAGACGGTGGCCGGGGATGCGGAGGAGAGAAAGAAAGGCCCCTGCTACCGGCGAACGCGTTCTCCGCAGGATGTAATCGCCGAACAAACTGAAGGTCCGCGGACAATTTCCATCAACAAGATTTACGCGGCTCGGACGCAATCAGCCGAGTTCCTCCTTCTTGGGGTGCCCGGGCACTCTTTACCTGACCCCTCGTGGCTTTCCATCGTCCCTGCTCTTCCTCCTGCATCTCGTTTCTCTGGCACCGCTTCGTTTGTCTCCCGGCAGCCGGGACTTGCCGCGGAGGAAGACGTACGGCGCAAGAAGCAGAGTCAATGAACAGCGAAGACAAGTGTACCGCTTCCCAATATCTTCCTTCAAGCTTCGCCCGTGAAGACACCGAGCGGAGTAAAAAAGCAACCGAGCGGAATGGAAGAGCGAGGCTGAAAGGAGAAAGGGGCGTGAAGAAACCAAGTGTCCTCCACCCGAATACTCTTCTTCGGGACCTGCGGTGGTTCCGGTTCTTCGATGTCTTTGTCTTCGAAGACGGAACGATCTAGACAGAAAAAGAGGAGGAACCGAGGGAGGAGGAGAGGAAGGAACAGAAGGGAAAGGGAGAAGACAAGAGTTCCACCCTAAGATTCTTCTTCCATCTTCCCGAGGATATGGTGCCCGACGAGCTGACTCCGGGCGCAGCTACCATTTCTCGGGCGGTGATTGGCTCCGCAGGGGGTGGCGCAAGCGTACTGGCTGCCTGCTCCTGCTGCCCACATTAACATTCCTAACCTCACTTCTTGCTGCGCTCTTTGCGCGTGATAGATTGTGCGAGGCGTTTTTGGATACGAGCCTCGTACTGCCTCTACGATCCTATTCCTTCTCTTCCACTTCGCGCGCTGCCTCGTTACCCGATCGAAATTCTGCCCGCGACTTTTCCATCTAACTATTACTTCTTCCCCTGCCCTCTTCATCCAAGGAACAGGGAGAATTGAACCTCCCTAATCGCCGATGTTACCAGTGGTACTCTTGCAAAGATCGCCTATTCAAGGTGAACGATAGAACGTCTGACCGGGTCGCTAGTCATCAATCAGATGATTTACTCTCTCCGTGCGTTGTCCGACCATAAACTGGTTAATAAATGTCCACAACTGCGCGCGTTCCCCTGGGACGACATGGACCATCGTCGCGTGCTGTCGCAGAGAATTCGCGGGCGGTGTCACCGCGCAGGGGGCGGATTTTACAGCTGGACGACTTAATTGCATTGGCCGGAATAGACGGTCGGTTGATCGGCGAAACAGAGCTGGTCAGGGCGCGCCTTCCTCCGCTATATGTTTACCCGTGTACGGAGCATAATCGCGGGACTACTCAAGAAGGTGGGCAACCGTTGATGCGAGGGGCATATTGGCTCGACGGGGGTGCGCGGCCGATGCAAACTCGAACGCAACCGCGAACGTAACGCCGTAAGCCCGAGAAGTGGCCCACGGATTCGCTGTTGGCTGTTCCAACCACCTGCTTCCCTCTCTGTCTCGTCCCCCATCTCCTCTTTCCTCGTTACTCCGTTTCAGTCTGCGGATCCTCCGCTCGTCCTTCTCCGCCAACCCTCTCGCACTCTCGCCGCTTCTTTCTTTCCGCGCGCTCGATCCCGCTCCCACCGAATCGTGGCTCCTCGTTCAACCTTCCCTCCATTTCTCTCCGCGGCTTTCTATCTCTCCCCTCGCCTGCCTCGTCTTCTCTTTCTCTTCCGCGAACGTGCGCTCGCGAGCACATACACGCGATCCCCGCGCGTGATTTAATGCCTCCCGAGCTGTGCTCCTTATTTATGCACCGAACATGCATACACGCTTAGCTTTAGCGACCGTAGCGACGGTTAAGGCCGGTACCTATATCCCATGGCCGGCCGACAAGCAACGGGGCCCCCAGCCTCGCGTATACGGACCTCGCATATTATGGAGTCTGGGGGCCCCGGCGACGATATTAAAAGAAAGAGCAAAAAGCGACCGAAGCCAAGAGGTGAAGCGCACACGCGAGAGGGCCCAAATATAGACTCGCTCGAAATTAGTAACTCGCCTCTTTGTCCGGTTGCTCGCGTGTCGTACGATAGCCAACGATACGGTCACTCGATGCTGGCTTATGGTAATACCGATGATAATGATCTCATATGCGACACGCGCTCGCCGGGGCACTCAGGGGCTGAGAAATTCGGAGGCTACGAGCTGGAGACGCTGATCTCGTTAGGTACAATTATTAGAATCTCCTGGTCGATGGAGGTAGTTTTCTTCTTCTGAGTACTTTGCCACTGGACGAACAGCTTTTGCATCTTATTCCTTTGTCTTCGTAGCGAAGATGTCCCGTGTAGGTCCATAGAGCGGAAGACAACCGGGTTGTAGAAAGAAGGGATGGCAAGAAAGAGGAAAGGACAGGGCGAAAGGGGGAACGGGACAATTTGTCAGGGCAGGTAAAGAGCCATCTGTCTCTCGCTATGATCGGGGAATGCGGGGAACGATTGCCGGGGTATTTTATTCCTCCGTAATCGGCCGCGTATCAGCACGGGCAAGCATTTCGGGAATGCAGAGTCGACGTGGAAGCGGAGGTACGGGCAATTAGTCGCTGGCTGTCGCGTTGCCGCAGCCTTGCCGAAAACCTCCACCTGCTTCCAGCCACGCTCTCGCGATCCTCGATAAGAGAGAAAGAAAACAGATCACGGCTCTTCATTTATCACCCCATTCCGCCGCTAGAATAACTTCGCCAGAAACCGTCGAATCATTCGGAATTCCTGTCCCAGCCGACTTTGAATTTCGCCCAGAGATATTGCGCTCATCGTGTAACACTTTCCACGATAACGCGAGCGAAATTCAATCGAAGATACGAGGCAACTGCACACGTATAAACGGAGTACCTACTGCGTTGAGGTCAGTTCGCCAAGGTTCACCTGCTCCCCCGGTTGAATTGCTCGCCGCTTCGCGATTCATCGGCGATAAACGCCACCACTGCTTTGCACGTCGCGCGAAAATAGGTCGACCCGAAGCGTATCGCGAAAACGCCGATTTCTGGACGACGTTCCGCGCGAGGGGGGCCGTTTTGGCAAATTTACGACGGCGGCTTTATCGCGCTTGCATCGGTCACGAGGACAGCGATCTGGCCGGCCGATAGGCGCTGATAATCGAACGAGGGAGCGTCGGCGCGGCTTTGAAGTAATTATAAATTAACGCGTTAATTAGCGACGCGCGGTGGCTTTCGTTTATTATCAATTAGCGAGCGTGCAGGATATTCGTTGGTTCATCGATAGCCCGGTAATTGGTGTAAACCGAGCGGGGTACGCGCTGGTAACGCTTGCTCTTCATCAGTTAGCGAGCGGCGAGCTCGTGCATCTTGCGTACCCGCGAGTCAGGGAGAGGTAGGGCGAACTTTCTACGTCTTCGATTCGTTGCGTTCCATAAATTCGTTTCTTACTCAATTTCACGCGCGCGTAACGAGCGGCAGCCCGTAATGCTGCTCGCGGCTAACTTTTCACCGCGCCAGGATAATTTTTCACCGCGCTCGCCGAGAGTGAAAGGATTCTAACGCGTTTAACGCCGTGCCCGCGTTCATCCGGCTTATCCCTCTTCCTCTGCGAAGAAGCACGGTTGACGAGGATACCGAGCGTAACGCTATCGATCCCGGCTTAATCGATAAGCTTCCTAGCTGGTAATTACAACGTTTGACAATTCAGCTCTGGGACTCGAGCTCTGCTTAGGTATTTTAAAGAGGAACCAGCTTCCTCCCTCCCTGCAAAAGATCACAGTGGAGCTTACCTTCGAATCTATGTAGCTACTTGCACGGCGAAATAACGTATCCCCCGGACTTTTAATTCATACGTTCGCGACGTCATAAAGGTTCGTTTTTATGAAGGTTCGCGTCAATTAAAGGAGGACACCGAAGTAAAAATTAGCAGCCGCGATTGTTCGACGCAGCTGCCGATGTCCGGGGCGAAGAAATAGTCGGCAGTCCACCGTTAAATATCACCGTCGGCGGTGAAATTAAAGGATTTTAACGCGGCGTAACGACGCCGTTATCTTAATCCGATTTATCGTGCATATTTTCCCGGCCGTGATCGCGGCGAAATCGCTAACGAAGGGCCGCAATCGTCGAGGTGCTTGGGCGATAGCGGCGGGCCCCGGGAACACCGACATTTCGCATAATTACCCGTTTCCCTTGACCAGCTACTTAAGCCGGTCACGTCAGTTCCCTTCACCCCCGAGCTACCAGCAGTTAAAGGATCGTGTGTGAAACGTCCGCATGCGAGCGGGCAGTTTTAATTGCTGCGCGTATCCTTCCGCGCACCGAGAGATGATGAGAAAGAAGAAGACTACGATGACTAGGTTGAGGATGAGGATCGAGGGGGTTGGGGAGGCTGCCGGGGGAGGATGAAAGACAGAGGAACGGGGGAACGAAGGAGACGAGGAAAGAAGTGGAGGAGCTGAAGGCAGGCCGACCATCGTGAAAGAGGACCACGAAGTAGAAGAAGAAGAAGAAGAAGAAGAAGGAGAAGAAGGCGCAGGAGCAGCCATGGCGGGAGGAAAAGAATTTTAATTGCCAGGGCAACCGAAGAGCGTCCGGCTTATGGCTATATAGCAACCACCATAAGGTTGAGGTCGAGCCTGCTGTCCGGTACAGAGCTGGGAACCAAACAGCTTGGTAGCCAATGGGATCATATATCAACTACTGCTCCGGTAGGCAGAAACAAAATGGCGTTCGCGATTAGATTGTTGTTTCATCCTGCGCCCGTGCCTCGTCTCCTTCGTTTTTTCCTCGATCCTACGAAATACAAGTTCCCTTGCCGTTCCGCCCAATCGGGACGTCCTCTCGAGCCCTACATCCGCCATCATTCTGTTCCCTGCGGATGTGGGCTCCTGGAGTCAGCTTCTCTCCTGTGCTTCACCGATCTTCCTCCATCTAAATAGACGACAGCGTCGCTACTCGATTTTAATTCATCCATTAATGGGCATGCTCTTGGTCGGCCAACTCTCCCAGCACACCTTCCGAACTCGTGACCCGCATTTTCCCGGTGGTACCAGCGCGTTTGCTCCTCGCGCGGGAAGCGACCAAGGTGCGTAAGGCGCACGTGTTAGCGTAACCCAGCGAAGAAGGAGAAGGCGGGTGTTCCTGCGCAATTAACGGCGGAGGATGCTAATTTTGACCTATATAAGCGCGGTAAAAATGTTGGACGAGCATGTGCGATGCACAATCGTCTCGAAAACGTTTACGTTCCTGACCTGTCGGCCCCGGCGAGGCCACCTGCTCAAGGATTTCCTTCCCTTATCGCGGCTATATCCGTTACGTCAGTGTGCCGATGCGAGAACGCAATCCGGAAGAGTGATAGGTGCTTTTTGTCGATGATACGTAAAGAAAGCAGGGCCGAGGGTTGCGGTGCGTTTCGAGAGGAAGTCGTGCGTCAAGCAGTTAACGAGTCTCGTCGCCAATTGCTCGTGTGTCCCCTGTGATTGCATCTGCTATTGCGTACAAGTAGCTTTCCCACCCTTCTTCCAGTTACTTGAAGCCTGTGCAGATCAATATCCCACCCCGCGAATGGAAATAGAACCATTAAGGACTCCTCCTTAACTTCTGAAGCCATTCAAGTCGCCTGGTCGGACACGGATCACTGGTACACAGGACTTCTATCGTCAAATCGCAGCCGCTTCTGCGATCGTTCTCGATAAAAGTACCTGTAGGCAACAACGCTGGACGATGATCGATTCAAGCCGCTCGCTGGCAAACGCTATCTCGCAAAGATTCAGCCTGGCATTTATCTCTCCGTTACACCTAGCTCCATTATTGCCACCGGCTAGACCACAATAGACTTTCGAGGATTACGTTATACGGGGCCTCGTTAAAACGAGGAAAACAGTGGAGGCGCACCTTGCGCAATGCAACGCGAAACAGGGACACGGTAGTATCCATCAAGGTGTCGGGGCTGGCCTAGCAGTGTGCGTGGGTGGTTGTCGGGCTCAGCTGTTGGTACACCTGCCCGGCCGTGCAACAATGTGAGAGCCTTCGCGTTGCGCGAGCGAGCACCTTTATACGCGCTGTCCACGTCGAGCCGCGCGCATTTACATACGCGGTTCGCGCCAGCACAATGTAATTGTTGCCTCATAATGCGTGTTCCTCGGCGCGTCTCGGTGCATCGCGTTCCCTCTGACGTCTCACTCGGGCCCACGGGCTCTGGAGCTGCTTCGCGCCCCGTTTACAGAAAAACTTCGCGGCTCCGTGTAGAACTATCCCCAGTTTAACGCCTTTTACGGGGACTTTTCGCTGAAATTAAAGCGTGCCGATGCGAGAGGGCGGAATCTAGATGCCGCTGATATGAAAATGAATCGTGGTCTCTTGCACAACCGTACTCGTTCCTCCAGGAATCACCGTGCGCGATCTAGATTGCTATTAATTACACGCTACTTGACGCGCTCTTACTTCCCGCGTGCACGCCGCTCGCGGGAGGCTCCCGGCTCGATTCTTCCCGACGATTCCAGCGGCGGGGTCCCGTCGACGGGGACCGCTCGTAGCTGGCCCGCGGCCCGCGGTATCGGCCTCGTGTTAATTACGGTCCCGCTCGAACACGGTCGATATTCAATTACGGAGTTTAAGCCACGGTGACCGGGCCGCGACGGTTTTCAGCTGGATGTCCGACGGTGGACGCTGAAAGTTGTCCGTCCCGGGCTACTTTACGATTATGAGCGCGCGTATGAGACGGGCACACCGGCCCGTAAGACTGTAACAACGGGGATAAAAAACGAGTGGGCATAAAGTAGGCAGCCGGGAGACAGGAACGGTTCCCGTGTCTCGGCTTTCTGGCTGGCTGCGTGACTCGCGGCTACGTGGAAACCCAGGCGATTAAAAAAATATGACGAGCATTCATTTCCACGATCATAAAATCATTAGCATAAGAATTCCTCTACCTGCTCGCCACGGACGGGCCCCGGACGTCTTCTCTCCTTCCTCGGGCCAGCGCCTGGTCGAGGAACAACGGGGTGGGGACGGGGAAACGAGGCAGGCGCCCCCGGACACTCGATTTTCGTCGTGTTTTTTATTCGCCGTTCCTCCCTCCCTCGGGCCTGATTTATAAACATATAATGTGACGAGGGTGTGGCCCCGCTACCACATAATGATAGGCCAACGTTAATTACGTTTGGTTAAGTCGTTTAAGGGCGCTCCGCTGGCCGACAGTCAGCGCGACCAGCTACGCGAAAATTACCCGACCGCCGCCACTCGTGCCGTAATATATTAGCGAAAGATTACAATGTTCGCCCGCCTCTTGACGCATATATACGTCCGTTCGGACGAACCAAGGGGCCCGAACCGATTCACGACTCGAATTTGTTCACGTCCGGTGTCGTTAGCTGACGGGACCGGACAAGGCTCCGTTTCGAACTTTGAATATCGCTTTGGCCATTTCCGAACGCTCCTCGCAGAACTCTCCCTCCTCGATATAGAGATATTCGAGTGTATAGTCCGAGATGGTCTCGATTTATGGTGATTCAATTTCCCCGAGTTTGGTAAAGATAATTAGCAAAAACCATCAACGAAACTGGAACTCTAATTAGGTAGTAGCATCAAGTCCGCGTTCCTCGGAGCCCGCTGAGCCCAATCGGCTGCCAAAAGATTCCCCAGCGAGGAAAGCATTGTTCTGCCGGGTCGGGCAGCAGGAATTCCCTCGGCCGGGCCGTACGAATCTTTTTGTTACGAGGAGAAATGATAAAATATCCCGGGCCCGCGCCTTTCTTTCGAGTCGTGCGGAGATCAAACACCGTTCGGCCTAGACTCCCACAGTCCAAACGGTTTGAGGCGAGTTGAAATATCGCGCCGTGCCTCCCTATATGTTAATCTCCGCATTAGCATAATACCGTGATTCTTCAAGGATCATTTGGAAATGCAAATAAATAATTTATAATAATAAGAGCAGACGGCCTGTTGTGGCAGCTACGCATTGGTACGTCACGTCGGGACCACCTTCGCCCCTCGCTGGTGTTGGCCGACTGCGGCTGGTAAATCTAATCGAGATATCTGCGGTTCGTTGCTCCGTTTCTCGTCACGACAAAAACCTCGACGGTGTGCGCCCGGAATTTGCCTATTTTCTGCCTCGCCACTTGGTCTCCTAGGTCTTCCAATTAAACCTTTTCATCCTCATACTTTTTACCACAAAAAATACTGAAATATCCGTAAGATCCACTCTTTCCAATAGACAAATGTTTAATAATAAAAGTTTATCGGTTTTTCTAGAAAAAATTCGCGTAGAAGAATATTGTTTTGTCCGTTCTAAGTAGGCCTCCCCCCTTAAGTGATAGAAACACCGACTTCAACGATAAAGTCGACTTTCCACCGATACACCAAAACTTTGCCACTGCGAGTAGCGAAAGAAAGCGACCGCAGCTATCCGTGGAACAGTCTCGATCCGCTCCCTCGTTTCCCTCAGGGACGAGCAGGTCCGCGCGCGGACTTTATGATTTTCTGTGGCGAGCCACCGGCCGTATCGACCATATCCAGCCACTTTACGATCTCTAACCAGCCTCGAATTTACGCGGACGTTTATAACCGGGCCACGTGAACGGGAGGACGGGCGCTCCGGTTGCCATCGATGGGACCCGTGAGTCGAAAACACAGGTTTTTACAGGGCGTAAATAACGTATACGCGTGTGTTGGCCGGTCGAGAGAGCGTGGCGCAGGTGTGCCCGTGTGACGTGCTTCTTGATGTGTTACGTGTTAATATACCGGAATACGCCTCTCGGCTGTTCCACCTAGTCGCTTGGCCTAGTCCCACAACGATTCCGAAATGACTCTCCTCTCGAGGATCATCGTGAACGTGTTCCCAGAAATCGTCGCTTTCTGTGAAGTCAATACGAACAGTCACGGCTGTAATCCTCGTAGGATTACCAATCCCTCGATTCTGCCCCTCTCTACCTACTTGGTCAAGGAGGATTTATCGATGCTAGGTGTACTACGCGGTCTTCTATGCTGGATGCGTGGGCATTCGATTTAAAGAGGTACCCAACTATTGGTGCGAGGAGGCTGCCTTTCCCACCATCTTTCCGAAAGAACGACTATCGACTAAGCACCTCGCCATCGCGAGGGGAATTTTTCTTATTCCACGCATCTCAGTTAAAAGAAGAAGAAGAAGATCGGAACACCGGTACATGTACGCCCAAGCTAATCACGGGGATCGTTCCAACGGCTTGACAGATGCGCGTGTATTTTGCATAGAGTGGATTTATAAATCCCTTATCAGCTTATTATCTCGCAAGATTCCCCCGCGCGGACCGGCGCGGCGTGACGGGGGCCGGGGCGCGGAGGGGGGCGATACGAGAAACGTGGCAGCGGCCAAAAACGACGAGCAGAGAGGAGAGGAAACGGGAGGTGTTCCTGTATACGCGGACGCGTACGAGCGGAGGGAGCGAGAGGCCCGCGCGAAGAAGGAAGGCAGGCAAAAGGGGGTAAAAAATAGACGGCGAAGCAGAGGGGGGGAATGATGAAAAGTGGGGTGAGGGCGGCAGGGAGGGTGAAAAGGGGCGGAGGGAGATACAGTGACAAATGAGAGCGACTACAAATTGCACTTTCCGACTCTCATTCTCATTCGACTCTCGTTCCTTCCTCTCTTTCTGCCTGCTCCTCTGCCTCCGTCCCACCCGTTCGTCGGATCGGAGCAGACGGGTAAATGTTCGTCTGGCCCTCCTCTTTTATTCCTCTTCCACGCGGCCTGCCTCCATTTATCCTCCTTCGTGATAATACTTCATGCTCGAATAACGAAAACTACTCGCAGCGGGTCGGTGCAATTCCGGTTATTGGTAAGGACCGTCGCAATGTTCGCGCCCCGCGCACAGGTCATCCCACCGGAAACTTTCATTCTCGCCTCTGTCTCGTTCCACGCTGCTCGCCGATACCCAACTCCTTCTCGCGGCTTCGGGATAAATTAAATCTCACCCTGTCGTCGATCTGTCGGACACCGTGCTTCCTACGCTGCTCGGTCAATTTTAAAGCTCGCGAACTCCTTGGCTAAGCGGCTGCCGCGTGGCTTCTCAGTAGTATAGATCAATCACAGAAGCGTCCATCAACGGATCAATTCTAGTAGCTCGTACACGCTTCGGCTTTCAAACCTCGGACCCCTCAACGTGACTTCGTTCTCTCTCACTTTCGTCGCGAGCGATTTAAAATCGCGCCGTGGTATAGGGAGAATCATAAATTCTGCGGCGTCGTGAGCGTCTGGCTTCTCGCCGATCGCTGCTCGGAACTCGGGCCAGCCTAATTCCGACCGGAACTCGAGCATCCTCGAAGAAATACGCGGCCGGCGACCGCGAATGCAGCAGTCGGCCGACTTGTATTTACCCGAGCGATTTCTGGTAGGACGGTGGGGCGAGGATGTTATATCGTGGCAGGGGCCAAAGAGTAGAGGCTGGCTCTGTATTCTCGGTAAGCACTCGGCGTCGTGGCTTGCTGCCGTTGTAATAACC
Organism: Andrena cerasifolii; assembly: GCF_050908995.1. Lineage (NCBI taxonomy): Eukaryota > Metazoa > Arthropoda > Insecta > Hymenoptera > Andrenidae > Andrena > Andrena cerasifolii. Next base: position 4,556,431 of record NC_135133.1, on the reverse strand, counting down.
CCCGTAGATCATACCAGCGCACGCACACCATCGCGCGAAGATCTCTCCGAGAGCAACAGACTTGCGGTGCCTGCGCGGATCGGGATGCACACAGCCTATCGGCACACACCACGCTGTTATTCATTGAATGGAGCGCCGCGATCCGGCTCCGAAGCACACGACACAGTTTCACTTGGCGGGAGCAGCCCTTAACCCCTTAACACCGATTGTTTCGATCGTCCCGACCGTGCTTTATTGAACGGCGGCGCGGGACGTGTAATCGATATACTGGGACGATCTATGATTTAAGTCGCCGGACTCCTCAGCATCGACAATCGGTAGAATAAAAGCTCTGGAACTTGGATGCTAAGAACGAGAAGTGTTAGGAAGACGGTAGAAGCTAATTACAGCGACTGAAGCGAGAAGTTTTCACGAACATCGGCAGAGTGGCGCGAGGGGGATGAAAAAGGGCGACAGGATTATAGGGAGCAGGAGAACGCGGTTAGGTGGCAGAAAACCAGGGAAGTAGGTGGAGGAAACGATCGGAACGAAAAGAAGAAAAGGAGGCAAAAGTTTACTCGGGGCGGTTGTAGCCCGTATAACTCGTGCTTCGGGCAGATTTATATGGGGCTCGCTGGAACACGACGCTCGGTGAGAACTGTCTTGGAGAGTTCGATCCTCGAGCTAGCCTCAGACATCCGCGATATCAGCATAACCGATTCATAAAATCTTCTCCATTCACCGGGACACGTCCCCCTCGTCTCGAAACTCGACACTGCCCTCCTCGTTTTCGTCTATCACCCTATCGCTTTCGAAACTCCAGCATTTAAGCGCTAAACGCGCATGCTTCGTACCTTCGGCACCGATAAATCTCACTCAGCTCCTACAATTGTATTATTTATGAAACTATCAATGAGGTAATTTATTCGCGGGTCGAGGACGATTCTTCAACAGCGGTCCCCGCGACGATTTATCGCTGGTCCAGCGAAAACTTCCCTGCTCTTTAATCTGAACTCGGTGTCGCGGTCGCACGAACCTACAATGTTCCTCGTGATTTATCAATCGCCTCGCGGAGGATTAACAGCCGGCACGGAAACCGGTAACAGCCGATCGATCCACATTAAAGAGAAAAAAGGAAGGGGAAGGAGCGAGTTGCACAACACCGCGGGCAAAAGTAAATCGACCGAGTCACAGCTACACCGGGCGTTCGTTAATCGATTGAAATCGTCGCCGTTCCTCCGTGTAGCTCCACCGCGGCTGCCCCCGATTAGTCCGGCAGGATCTTAACCTCGTAAATATTTCGCGGAATCAAAGGACGCAACCCGGTTTCCCCGTTAGCATCGCTCCCGAAGCCGGTTTCCCGTTAAAACGAGGTAAAAAGCTGCCCTTTTGTCGAGGTTTTCGTAACCCAGCGCGAGGCGAGATCGTTAAGGCGAGTCGCGCGGTCGTGATTTATCAATAGCTTTATGGAGGATTTACAGGCCCGGACAGGACCGGTAATGGAAGCCAATCGGCCGCGGCTTTTAATCCTCTTACATCGTTTTACGTCGTATCTGCGGAAGTCGCGTCGCCGATCGTGTCCGCGGGCCCTAACGACTTTCAAATCGCTCTCCTCTTTCTCGCCGTTTCCACCCCCCCCCCGTCTTCCATCTTCTCCCCTTCCTCGTTTGTTGGAAATATTCGCGCAGCCTCGTCTATCTTCCAGCGTCGCCGATAAATTCTTCAGGTACTGGCTTGTCAGTCGTTACGGAAGCGTTTCCATAGACGCCCTCGCTGCCGCGTATGACACCTTGTCACACGAAAGATCGATCCTCCCACGCTGGTTCTTCGATACCGCTTGGAGATCCGCGATAGCTGACGGCTGACGGTTTATTTCCTCGTTCCTCTTCCTTCGATCTCAGCCCAAGTCGCTCCGCGGACTTGACACTCTACCCTTTCAATGATAAATACGCGGAAACCACTGCTTAGTGCGCAACTAATTACATTTCTAATTGAAGAGGCTTGAACTGCACGCCTCGGCACGCGACACTCGCGCAAGCCTGCACCGAGGTCGCGTGTGCGCGTTTCTGCGCAAAGTCACGGACCGCGCAGCATCCCTGGGCCTCTCGTGACCATCCGACATTAATTATGTGTCGTGCCCTTTAATACGGATCTCGGGGCTTTATGAGCGGGCGAGGGAGAGAAAAAAGTAGGCAAAGACAAAAGGACGTCCCCGCGGACGGAATTATACTTTCTCGCGTCTGGCCACTGGACGATGGAATCTCTGAATCTCTCTGTCCCCTCGCCCCTCCTCTGTATTCCTCGTGCAACCTGCTATTCCTCTGAAACGATATTTATTCGGCGTTCTCTGACGAGGGTCCAGCTGCTTCGTCCATCGAGATTTCTGTGAAACGACGAGAGTTTGATTGCCGACCTGCTCATCAGACCACTTGACTGATTGGACGGTCCCGAGCTCGGACACCGTGTTCACGGTTGCGAGAAAGCATTCGCGGGCGCTGCTGGGTCGGCTTGATTCGCCCTGGACACTGTGGCGAATTTTTTTAAAACGAACCATGCCCACGAGACACGCCATCAGCACCAGCGTGTCCATGGATACCTGATGAAGTTAGGTGCAGCGCTGGCGAGGCATTGAAATATTCTTCCACGACTTAGGTGCATCCAGCACCTAATAGCAATTGGAGCTAAGCTTCGAGTGCTCCGCGAGGAATAAGAATGGAGTAGTTCCCTGGCGTGGAGAGGGTCTGGGCGAAGGTGTAGCGGTAGGCAGAGACTCCATTACAAAAACCGGGGGAAAATCATCGATCAAGCGAGGCGATGCAAAGACACCCGAGAGATCTACGCGGCCCTTTATCCGACGGGGATCTCATCCAGGCCCGTGTCATCTCAATCGTCTCAGCCCGAAGAATTCCGTCGTCTGGTGTACTGGCCATTCAGCTAATAAAATCATCTGCATTCGGGCCAGGGAATTATCTGACGAATTCATCTGCTTATCGAGCAATAAAATGGCCCCGGCGTCCTCTCCCCGTTACCGATGCTATCTCCGCCGTCTTCCCTCTTCTTCTTCCTCCTCGACCTCTACATCTCGCGTAGGTGCCTAGACACATTGTGGCGCCATGCCAGCCAGTCGAACCTTTCCCATACGTATGTATATGGCAGCGTGCATACACACATGCCCGCAACCACGCGTTCCCTTCTTTGCTCGCTTTTTTTTCGTCCGCTCAATACGCCCGCCACGGAGGAGACGCTCCTTACGTTCGAGAATCGGGGTCCAGTTTAATAAGGGGCCCCTCTGCGATATTTATAATCCCGCGGGGAAACTGTTTTTATAATCTTGCCTAGGAATCTCGGAGACCCGCGCGATCGTCGCGTTCCCGAAATTTCTGCCTCGTTTCGCTCGCTCGCCGCTTTGTCTCGTGAAGCCATGACACGACTCGGAGAATTAATCGATGGATTTTCTTTTGGAGGTGAAAAAGATATTACGCGACACTTTGCGAGGTGAATACCTTTGAGGCTATGAAGTTTAAATATACACGTTTTATAGAAAAGTCTAGATCGGAATTCGATGTTTACCGATGATTGGAGTGTAAATGCTGATTCTTTGGTGGCCGGGAATTTCGAGCACTAAAATTCACTCGTAAAGTCAGGTATACGCCGCGCAATAAAAGGAACGTTAATTTCCTCACGTTAAAGTTATTATTTATTGATACGACGTAATCTCAGGACCGACATCAAGGGAGACGCGCTTAGTCGGCCGATATTCACCCGAAACTCCGTGGCCAGGCGGATTCCTCCTCGGATTTTATTATCTCGATCGTTCATAAATTTCGTTACAATACAAATATAAAGTATCCACCGCCTCCGCGGTACGAAAAAGGTCGCCCTGGGTCCTGGAGGTCCTCTCGCGTGTAGCATTGTCATCGTTCGGCCAGCTTTTCAATAATCAATTATACGACATTAAACTCGCGTATTTACGAACCCCATCTCCTCCCTCCCATCGAAAGAAATGCATTATAAAATCTCGACAGCTGGCCACGTCTTGGTTCCATCAGCAATTAAATCCTCCTCTTCCCAAGTGACACGAAGAAGAAACGGGAACAGGTAGTCCGCGGTGCGAATAAACCAGACAGTCTTCTAATATACCGCATCGTCAATATATTTCGGATCTTTGCAAAACAAATATTATAATATGATACAGGTATGGTCGATGATCGAGAGGCCCTCTCTCCTCCGCCAACCTAAAGCATGTACACAACGAAAAAATAATAATCATTACAATAATCGTTAATAATCGCCTATCGTTGCCCTAAACGTCTCTCTTCGTATTTACAGGATATCACACATAAGAAAAGGTCGTAGTACATATTTTACAACGGGTACAACCGCGTTAGCGTCCATCGCCTCTCCGCCATATCCGCGATTTCGATAAATCTGACTATAATATATTTACAGTAATATCGATAAAAATCCTCCGGTCACAGGGAAGTCGCGTACACATCGCCCTTGCGCTCTCCACTTTCGGTTACTATCGACGCTTTAATTAGTACTCGGGCCCATGAGAAGCGCGTTCGATTGGTCGTGCTCCGAAGGAACAATTAAAGCCTGTACTGGCCGAGCCGCTCTCTCTCCTCGATTGATAAATCGAAGCACGAACCTGGCCGGGGTTATGTGAATCCGCCGGGGTGAATTGCTTCACTTAATTCGCAACGCCGACAATACCGGAGCATTCCTCTTTTTTCGTGCTCAAGAACCCGTGACACACACCTCTCTCTCTCTTTCTCTCTCTCTGCAATCATTCCCCCACGTCGTGGTAGCGCGAGAGCGTCAGGTGATTTAGGCTAATTGTATTTACAATCGCACCTCGCTGAACGGAGGTATATAACATTCTTTTTGGTTCATCCCGAAGTTCGATGTTTATGGTACACAATCTTCGTAAGCATCCTCGTTCACGGTCGGTGGGCCCAGAAATTGTATCCCCAACGCTGTTGGAACACGTCCCTCCTATCTGGCTATCGATGCTCGCTGGAGACCGCGGCGCGTATACCTGTACGCGAGGCGAAAATAAATACTAATGACAGTCTAATGATGAGTCGGTTTCCGTTTAACTTTGGTCGCAAGTGTAGTCCCTACTTTTCGCAAGAATTCCTTGGTGTCGTCGATTCTACGAGTCGAAACAGAGAAGCTGAATGGCACCGACGTTTGGTCCGATCCTCCAAGATCCCCCGGCGGTTGTTCAGCTCCTAAACCCCTTCTTGCTTCGCACAACCATCGACTCCTAAGTAGAACGAGGCACTGAGGGACACCGATCCATCACCATCACCTTCCGAGTCCGTGTTCCGTCGAAGCCAGGCTGTGCCAAGGTCCCGGTGCTTTTGGAACATCGTCCGGTGACTTGTCTCGCGTGGTCAGAGTCGAGTGATTGTCGTCCGTGTGTCCTTTCGACCGAAGGCCCATGCGTGCGTGGCCCGACAGCAGCTCCCGTCGTCATTGGTGGACGTAGGGTGGATCTCGTTCGAAGGACTGCACCGTGGTCCGTGACAGTTGGTCAGGAACTAGTAGGCAGTCGCCTGGTGATGCATCAGCGGGTTGAAGTGGTGCGGGCCAAGGTGATGGGGCGGCGGAGGTCCTGGCAGAGGACTGTGCTGAGGGCCTACCGTCGGCGGCTGACAGACGTACCATTCCGTCAGCTCTGGCCCTCGGGCCGAAGGATGACTCGACGGTGGGTTGGCCGTGGTGGTTGTCGGGACAACTGGAGGCGGCTGAGGAGACTCCGTGTGCCCGGTCACGGACAAGCTACCCCCGCTGCTGCTGCTCTCTTCACCCTCGCTCTCATAGCCCCCTCCTATCTTGCCTTCGCCCAGGGTCATGCCGTGCACCTGGAACAAGAGGCGGAGCCTAACGTTAGATTCGAATGGGAAATTTCGTGGCCCTCGAGCTCCTTTCTCGAGAGGTAGACCGCGCTGTCGTGGAATAGAGACTGAGGGAGGTTGCAGTGCGCGAAGTCGGTGCTGGGAGTCTGAGGAGCTCTATTCGGATAGGAGATTGGAGAATGAGCTTTTAAGAAATTCATCGTGGATCCTTGATCCTGTGATAAGGTATCGGTGAAGCTGGAAGGGCTACGCGTTTCCCGACGCGAAGTCACACCCCCCTGAATCCCTGGTACCTCGACGGTACGTTCTCGAACGTGAAACCATAAATCCCAGCCGCGCGGTCTTAATTTACTTTTCCACGGGCCGTGGAGCGATCGACGGCGCGCGTCCCGACGTGTAGCCGACAGAAAACGCAGCTAGCCGTATTTGATCGCCGTAAGTTATCGCTTCGGAGATCGGGGGAATCACGAGCAAAAGGAACGGAAGGCGCGTTGGCAGAACCAAAGAGGAAGCCCGGAGGATCAGGGAGAGCGGGGATCAAGGCTCCGTTTCCCGTCTCCATCTCTCCCTGCCGGTCCTTCGTTCATAATTCAGTGAGCAAATCTCGACGACTGCCTTCCGCGAATCACGGCCGGCGAAAAGCGTGGAGAAGCGAAAGGCGCTCTCGGTTCCTATCCTCGGAACCTATCGCGCACGTATCTCGGGAGTTGGCTTTTGGACGGTTTGCTGCCTCTCCCTTGCCGTCTCCCTCCGCTCTTTATCTCTCTCCCGCGCTCTGTGCCACGGATAATTTCCTATTAAGATTCCGTGGCCGTTCGTGCATGAACCTCGCCTAACGCCGAGATACCTTCTTCCCACAGGCCGCTTTTTTTGCCCGGTCCCCCCCTGGTGTCTACCGGCGTTCCCTAGCGTGAAACGAAACGGCAAACACGCGGGCCCGATCTTCTCGATACAGCTCGACACGCGTTATGAAAATCGCCAGCGACACGCTGCGATGATTCACGGCCCTCGGGGAGGAAACGCGGCGGCGCGCGCGGCGACCGGCCAGCGGGCCAATTAGCGCGGCTATTTATGCAAATTCGATCCCCGCGGAAATGGAGTAACGGAGACCCGGGAACGGAACTGCGAATGGAAACTAGGAAAGTCGTCGGGGGAATGGCTCCGGACTGGTCTACGATTCCAATTGCGGACGTACCTTCATATGCTTGCGCAACGAGCTGGGATGGGTGTAGGACTTGTCGCAGCCGGAGACTCGACAATTGTAAGGCTTGTCGGACGTGTGGACGTGACTGTGCTTCTTGCGATCGCTGCTGTTCGCGAACCGCCTCTCGCAGCCGGAGTACTCGCACTTGAACGGTTTCTCGCCTGGAAGAAAAGAAGACAGGGAATTAATGACTGTGTAATTGAGACGGTACACTATGTTCGCGGCCGTTGAGGAACGATAATTGAAAGCCGGCCTCGGAGCTCTAACGAACACATAGGCGTGTAAATAGCTGCAAACGCAAGTATTAGGTTGTTGCAAATCGAATGGCCGTTTTCTACAATTTAAACTTCTCGGCTTTGTAGAATCGCTCTTTTCCGTGCAGATGACGTGGTATTTGTATCATTTGAAAAGTACATGTCTCGCGCGTGATTTGGCGTGTATAATTTCTGTTATATTGTGCGGTATACGTAATTAAAAACCGTTTTAACTGATCATGGAAAATAAGGAAATTCGAATAATTTACTTGTAGGAGTTGAAACTTAGTCACAGTGAAATTTCGTTCTGGTGATACAGACCTTAAAAATATGCCACGCGGCCATAAGCTAACAGTTATCGAAAATCTATTTTGAAAGACATGGTTGAAGAGGATTCGCGCCTAACTGTTCGGGAAATCGCAGTGAGAGCGAATATTCACTATTCAACTGTTTCCCGACATCTACAGGCCATGGGGAAAGTAAAAAGCTGGACAAATGAGTCCCACATGGACTTACTGAAAACAACAAAATCCCCCGCTTGGAGTTCAGTTCTTCTTTGTTTTCTCGTCATAATAACGAGGGCATATTACATAGACTAATTACTTGCGACGAGAAATGGATTCTTTGTGACAATCGACGACGTTCTGCACAGTGGTTGGATGCAGATGAAGCCCCAAAACATATGCCGAAACCGAACCTTCATCCGCGAAAGATTTTGGTGTCTGTATGGTGGTCAGCAAGGGGTGTTGTGCATTTTTCATTTTTAAAACGAGGTGAAACCATAAATTCAAACAAACACTGTCAAGAAATTATTGCTTCATGATAATTCTCGACCACATACTGCAAAACGAACCTTTAAAAAGTTATCAGAATTGAAGTGCGAAGTTCTCCCTCACCTCATTCTCCTGACCATTCACCTGCAGACTACCATTTTTTCAAGCACCTACATAGCTTTTTAATTGGAAAAGTGTTTCGAGAAGAAATGGATGTAAAAACTGCATTCGCTGAATTTCGTGCCTCTCGTACTCTGGATTTCATTCAGAAAGGCATTGGTGCACTTATTTCGCGTTGGGAGAAGCGTATTGAAGTCGATGGTGACTATTTCGATTGATGAAATGCGTATCAGGTTTGTCAAGTAAAAGTTTAAATTAAAAAATCAGAAACGGTCATTTCATTTGCAACAACCTAATACATACATGGTCGATAGATTTTAGAGGCAATTTCGCTGGTGAAAGGTGCGAGTCTAGATCTCTATCAGCGTTTTCCAATCACCCTTTGTGAGCAACTTCTCCAAGATCGCGAGGCACGATAGCGAAAAGAGTTGCTCCGCTCTCGAGGAGCATACACATCCCATATTCCAGCGGTCGCGCGTTTTTACGTCCCGCTAACGGGAATCTCGGGATTCAAGCCGCGACTGCTGTAACTTCCCCTCTGTTTTTTCCCATCTCTACCCTCGGCTTAGTGGCAGAAGGAGAGGGCGAAGTTGGCCACCATTTTCCCCATAAAAAATCCGCCAAGTTTGCGCTTCCTGTTCGCGCGTCTCCGCACTTCTCGGAGAGAGCGCCAGGAGGAAGCCCCGGAAAAGGGAGTCGACGTAGGGCCGAGGGGGGAAGGGTGCGAGCCGACGGTAAAATATATTCCAGTCAACTTCCGGTGGAAATAAATAAGAGTCACGCCACACGGTCTCGTTGCGCCCCGACGACGGCGGCCATTCGTGTGCAGGGGACCTTATCTCTCGATATCTCTCTCTGCTCTCTCGCCCCCGGGGCGAAGAGGAGCCGCCGCCGCCACCAACTGGGCGAAAGAGAGTGCGCGTTCCACCGGTGCTCTCATCAAGATATCCAGAAATCATGATGAAACGGTCCGCGATACGATGCAATCACGTTCGAGTTCGCTGTTGTACCCCGCGAGCTTTTCTTCCCTTGCCCCGGGGAAAATATTTTTCCTGCTCTTCCCGTGTCCCGACCCGCCCCCTTAGATCCTCTCCACTCTCTGCGCACGCTAATTGTATCGTTCGCACGAAGAAAGTTCCGGTGGAAGGTGCACCCCCTTCGTTTCCCCTTAGGGGCAATTTCGAGGGCGGCAGCAACGCGTTTTCGACTTTGGTGGTGGCTGTGGTGTTATTCCAAGTTGAATTGGAAGTATGTTATATAAATTCACTATCTTCCATCGGAGAAAAGTACACACTTTTCCATCCCCTGCTCTCTTCCATCCACAATGGGCTCAGGCTATTTAGTTCATGGTTTCATAAACACGTTCCAGTGCGTCTCTTTTCTTTCGCGTCTAATGATCGTTGCGGCGCAATCCGCTTTTTTCTCGAACGGGTGGAAAGGCTAGCTGGAGTTATTAATGCGATCGGCCTGCATCGCGTGGAAAGTCCCGGTGTGTCGGGCGCGACTGGCGACAAAGAAGCGTGGTAAGTTTTCGCGGCTCGTACGTAGGCGACGTCGTTATTCATCTCACGTGTGAAAAGCGCGATAACATTGCCATGTTCCCCCCCTGGTGACGTATCACCACCGACACAGATTATATTTAAATCGCTGGTACGTGGACTGCGGGTACTTACGGCAGCGCCGTCATAAGAAGGCGTCTTAAATATTTATGAACCTGGAAAGATAGCGGGCCCGCGCGTGGTGGTGTCGCCAGGCTTATCTGACGTTTCACATGACTGTGCTTCAAATTCCGGTCCTCGCTACCGCGCCACGGACACATCGATGCTTGCAATTTACCTTCGCGAGTGTTTGATTTACATCCCATTCGCCATTAGATACGCCAGTCAGCTTCTACGGAAAAACTCGGAATTATATCGTCCCACTTCTACTCCAATTCCTACCGTCGTTCTAGGATCTATCAAGCATCAATTGCTACTCTTCGGAAAGGATATAGACATCCTAATTCTAGCTTGTTCCTTAAAGCCATCAGAGATACGATTCATCTCGGGTTCAACGACTATAAAGTCGACAGAATTGGCGATGTTTCCGAGGCTGAAGGAGGACGTTGCACGCGACAGGGCCCGAGCGATAATGTTCGGTATCGATACCCCACGTGCCGAGGGCCGATCACCTCGTTCCGCTCGATTCATCGCGGATCGTCTCCACCCACCGATTCGCACCTCCTCGAGGAAGCCTTTGCTCGGGCCAATGGTGGGGCGAGGGTTCCAAAGCGAGGTGCCAACGACGCCTGGTTATCCCCCATGGCCGTTGCATGAAAGGAGAGGACGCGTCCCCGGGCTCTGTGGCGCGCTCCTTCCAAAAACGGGACGATTAATAACTTTTCAAATCTGTCCCAGGCAGGGTCGTGAGCCCGCCGGGGCTGCTTCGGTAGCGAGCAACGTTGGCAAATAAATAGCAGATAAATAAAAGCTCGCGTCTCTCCTACGTCGTGCATTCTGTCGTGCGCGCGGGGTTGCGTGTGCAGATGGCAACAATATGCCATGAAATATTGCCCCCGTTGGTCGTGTGCGAGGAGCGGCAGCCCCGTGTGCGTGGCCTTCTCCTATAGGAAGACGCTCCGCTGCACACGTGCGCACACCAGAGGAGATATTGTCCTGCGTGTCTCGCCTCTTTACCTGCATACGCGACAGGATTCTTCGGCAAGGGAGGCTTAGCCGGGCGACGAAGTTCGGACGCGCTCCACGGACTCTACGGAGATTTCATTGATTTCACTGCTACGCTGAAGGATAGCGAAGTTTCCGTACCCTCCTCGGCTGGGATTCAGTGCCGGTAATTGTCTGGTTAATGAGGGCGAGGCGTTACGAAGTTATAAATTGAAGTTTACAAGCGAAGTTGTCTTCAGGGGCTCCCGGCATGATAGATCACCAATGTTCCAGAATCGTTACACGTTGCGAGCCTCTTACGCTTTATTCAGACCTTCAGCGAACCGTGTTCAAGGTTGCCAGGGATGTGTACTTAGCCGGCAGGTACCTCTGTTGCGAGTCTAATCCTGGAGGCGACCACTAGCCACTTATTTCGGAATATTACTCCAGAATTCAAACACAGGCGCGCGTACGCGTTTGTGAAAGCGTACCGTTGCAAGGGGATGCGAAACGCGGAGCGCACGCACACGAAGGACGGTATAAACTCGAGATTCATGGTGCAGCGGGGTTAGAATGTGTGGCGTGGAGCAGCGAGAAGGGAGCCCCGAAGAGCGGTTCCCGAAGGGCAGTGTAGGCACCGTGTTATGACTTTCAGAATGGGGAGGCACAATGGCCCAGATCCGCGCCGGATAAAATAGTTATTATAATCGTTTTGGCTACGGCTCGGATCGAACAGAGAGAGAGAGGGAGAAAGGAGAGCACATGCGCGCGGACGCGCGTGTGCGTTTCAATCCGTGCACGCCGCGTATTTCGAGATTCACGATCCCGCCCGTGTCCCGAATCCAGATACTCTCCAAATAGAAGACGATAATGCGCCGGTGACCGGATCAGAGGAATACCGATGCTAATCGGGAGCCGAATGTGTTCTCGTAGCCGAGGGTTCATAGGTCTCGGAGAGACAATTAACAGCGGCTAAAAGAATATACGTGGCTACTCAAAATAAGGAGCAATTGCTCAGTTTCCTTCCTCTGGTCAGATCAGATCGAGCCGAGAGAGCGGGACGTTCAAACGAAATTTGCAGTTCTCGTCGCAGGTCGTATAATACGCAGCCCTCCCAGGGAAGATTTATTATCGATACACTTCCGTCTGTGCCAAATCTCGGACACAGGGGCATCCGCCGGCACGGTTCGCACCTTGAAGAGGCAGTACAAAAGCAATCTAGAATTCCATCTTTCCTTGAATGCTTCTTAGTAGGAGACTCATTGAACTGCAGTTTTCGGAAAATCTCTCGAGTGATATATGGGCGTACACCATTGTGCCGGCTTTCAGCCTCTCCTCTGCTCCATTCTCTCTCCGTCCTCCTTCCTCCGTCGAAGGATAATAGATGATTTTTCGCGACCATTATACCCGAGGAGGACACCAGGTCCCGGGGCCATCGGACATTGTTGCCAACCATACCAGAAAACCAAACCCTCCCCACCAATCTGGGCGACCATTCGAGCAGCTTCCCTCACCTCCAGGGCCCCGTTTGCCAACCCCTATTATCGTCGCCACCTCGTGTGGATAATTTTCTTGTTATACGTTCGGCATTAGTGGAAACGGAGGAATGATCCGTGCTAGGCGCGCGCGTCCGTGTCCCGCCGCCGTCGATAAGATCCGAAAAGTCGACGAGATCGATCTTGGCACGGATTAGGACCGTGAGATATTGGATCTAGATAAGGGGAGGCTCGCGTTTTGTAAATTGATTGCACCGACCCGTCGTCCTTCTTTTTCCTCCCCATCGCCTTCCGCCTCCACCATGATTTTTGTCCCCGTGGCAAAAGTCGAGATCGAGATGCAGATAGAGAGAAAGAGGACTCGAGATCGGAGGATCGCCCGGCCGGCTCTGGCTTATGATCGATGAGCTTTCCGTGTGGCGGTATAAAAGCGAGGATCGAAACGTGAACGTCGCGATTTAATGAAAGCTGCACGACCAACGGACACCGTGGCCCCCGGCTGGAATTAGAATCGGCTGATCGTGATTGGATAATCATCGCGCGGCCGAAAATGGAAGTGTCTGCCGCACGCGATTCATTGCATCAAGATCCTGGCCTTTTGCCGCTGCCCTCCGTGTCTCTTGTTCTTCAACGTTCGTCGAGCCGTACAACAAGGGCTGACTTTCTAGACGCGATACTGCGAAACTGGCGAAACTCCTTCAAATTTCCCAACCGATCCGAGTATCGCGATCCTCCGATGTCTGTACCTATCCGAACTGTAGGAAGATTAACAGGGACAGTTGCTCGCTTACACGGAAGGTCCCACCGAAAGAAAACCACCTGCCTGGAAAAGGGCGAGGAATCAAGGATGTCCCAGCGTCCATGGAAACGCTTCCGCCGTTGTGCGCCCGCAAACGAGGAGGGGCGAGGCCTCCGCGGGCGCGGAAAACCGGGAGAAAGTCGAAGCAGGGGAAGAAAAGCAAGAGACGGGGCGAAAAAAAGAACCGCAAACCCGTGGGTAAACGTAACTACCGGTTGATGCGCCGATCATTCCGCCATGTTGGCTCTGAAAGGGAGAGCGCCATCGGCAGATGTTTCTTTCCCGTGGTAATTCGAGTGTTTGTCCGTTTTCCTCTCTTCCTCTCCGTCGCCGCGTCCCGAGGGCCGCGGAACACCTCGTGATATACACCGCCAGGGAATCTCTATTGGATCTCCCAACATCGCCTCTCGATCACGTCGAGATAAGATAAAGGATGACCTCGGACCAAGTCCCGCTGAAAACTAGGCGTATCCTCTTGTCCCATCGATCTGGAACAGCTCGGGAAATCTCGCCAGGATCTATCTTATCGCGTCGGGATGAAACGTAGATGCTCGTGCTGGGATCTTCGAAGGTGATGTCGAGAATGATGAACAGGCCCTTCGATCGCGTAGAATGCTGAGACACCTCGTGTGATGTTAAGTCTGAATATCACGCGCCACTTTTACTAGAGGACCGAGAGTCCACCTGGGCACAGCAGGAATGCAGAATGCCCAGCGGACCTTGATACCCTGAATCGAGGAAGCTTTTCCTTCTGGTGCGCTGAGCCATGCGATCCGGTTCTCGGGCGCGGTGGCATCGTTCCGAAAAATCGCCAGGGAATCTTGATTTCTCGAAAATTCGGTAGCCCAGTGTCCTGCACGTAGGTGCAGTTTAGAGTCGTATATCCTTGCCCGTTATCTGAGTCGGGATGCTACCGTTGCGAGGCCACTCGCACACGGGTCCCGGGGGCTTCTCTCTCGTTCCCTCTCGCCGGTTTACACGACGTTTATACGTGTTTATGTAAACTCCAGGCCACAGAGCACACGTGTTGCTGCTGCGGTTGCCTCTGTCGCTGGCAACTAATCTTCCCTTCCCCGTGCCTTCCTCTCTTCCTCTCTCCGGCATCGGGCCCCTCCGCTCCGCTCCTCTCTCGCTCGGGAGTCAGATCAAACTCGGAGATTTTCAGAAACTGCCGGCATAAAAGATAGGGGCGCCATGGGCCACGGTATGCCGCGCTGCCCATCTAGAGTTACCAGGGTCGGGGTACACCGGGTCCTTCCATCGACCGCGTGAAAACAGAAAATCCCGGGGACTAGGGTTTCACGGTGGTTCTGGGCCGGAGTTGATTACACGAGAATTGATACTTTGATCGAAATTTCGGGTCAGGGGGTCCAGCCTCCACCAGCATTCAGCGTACGAATGTTCACACGTTTATTACCAGGAATGTAGATCCACCGTTGATCCTGCTGGGGTTGTCTGAACTCGCGTCCGAAATTTCAGGTCTCCGCTTGGAGTTACATTAACGACATTACTCGTAATCTGACACGCCAGGAGATCGACGGGACGGAGAAAGTGGTTGGAGAGATTATCGGAGCAAGCAACTGTTTCACTGGCTACCGTACGCGGCCCTGGTCGGCCCTCCCCGTATGCAAAACGCGCGTTATTTATTCGTGGAAGGTGGCATTTTTTTGGACACTGACCAGCGCGTATATAGTTGTCACGCCGCCTCGTAATCTTTGCACCGATCTACCATAATTGAATGTCCTCGCTGCGAGAAAGAGGCGCTAGGGACTCTTCGCGGCGTGTTGCTCGCGGTGCAGGGGTATCCTCGCGATATGGTAACCGAGAAGTTTGTCATCGGTTAACTAGTGCCTAGTCGGGATGCTTTTCTCGTCGGATGATCCTGAATCGTGGCACTCGAGTCTCGAAATATCGCGAGCCACCACATGCGCCGCTGTCCCTCCTATCGCACGGATTCATCTAACCGTGGATGCGGCTGGTAAACGGTTTCCAAAGCAGTCGAAACGCCAATATCGAAGCGTGCCCCTCGACACGCAGGTACACAAACAGCGGCAGCGGAGTTCGAGGGCCCTCGAAGGCCGGCATTGAGGAGGAAAGTATTAGGTGCGCGCCCTTATCCCCCCATTCAACAGCCACTGAAAGTCTCGTCAACTTTTGCACGGGCCACAGAGAAAACAGCAAACAGATTTGGCCGCGCTGTTCGGCCAGCGTTCCCTCTCTGTCGCCCCTTAGACAGAAAGAGGGTTGGTGCACGCCGGCGAAGTTCGCCCCGCTTTGTTGCATCTTTGTGCACCGGTGCTAAACGGCAGAAGAGCCAGCGAGAAGGACGGATACGTGGCAGCCACTGCCGCGGGGAACGGGAGAAAGAGACTGTGGAAGCCGCTTGTTAGAGGCCCCATTGTCCGGGCCAGAAGATTTTTCCGAAAGGAACTTTTCGTCCTCGATTCGAGTCGGCGAAAAGGTTGCAGCGCTGATCGACGACGAGAACTTTTCACTGTAGCCAGCACAGAGGGAGCGAGAGAGGGAGAGAGGGAGAGAGAAAGAGAGTAAGAGAGTCTAAGAGGGCCAGTGGCCGGGGAGGGAATAAGAGGGAGTAATCGGTCAAAAGAAAACGTCGGCAGATTAGCATTTCAGGTTTTGAGAACCGGAACGAATTGTGTTTCGAGTGCTGCCGTACGCGTACACGTACACGGCTACTTAGGCCCTCTTCCGTCGCTCTTACCCCTCGACAGCCTTCGTTTAGCTGTCCCTTGTGTCGCGGTCCGCTTTGTATTTCGTTTTGAATTTCGTATCACCGCTTTCTCAGCCTCTCGACGCCTTCCATCGCCACCGAAGCTTCGCGCCAACTGACGATTACTTTGAATTTCTCAAGTGGCCTAATTAGTGGCGGGAAAACACACGTACAGTGGAGAAATTTTGCGATTTTATGGCCAAAACCACAAAAATGAAGTTTTTGAATTTGACAAAATTAATACAAATGTCAATTGAAGAACTATGTCCATTTTCGTGGTCAAAACCTCAAAACTTATTTTTAATATATAAAATTCGGCACTTTTACATTCTGAAATTTGAGGAAATAAATTATCTGAAAAGCAGCACATACAAAAATTACGAACGATAAAGATTTTTTTATTATTTACATTTATACACTTAAGCCTATGAAATTATATGCCCTTAAAACTAGTACTCCCAGTCAGGATCGCTTTTTTCGTCAGAGCATGCCTCTGTTACAGTGTAGCAAGACATAGAAGAAGGGTTATCGCTTCTGGTGACACTTGATGCTCATATTAGTTCTTCAATTGACATTTCCATTTATTTTGTCGAATTGAAAAATTTATTTTTGTGGTTTTGGCCATAAAATCGCAAAATTTGCCCACTGTGGCACGTGGCGATTGACATGCCACTCGAGTACCTTACTGGACTCCTTCCTTTCGCAATTCTTCCCGTTTCTCAAGCTGATATCGGAGGTCAAGGGTGACAGCGGCAGGCGCGAAGGAGCTTCCTCCCCCAAGGTCGGAACTCTTTGGAAAACTTTCAATTCGCCTCTCTTCTTCCCCTCTGTTTCCATGGAAAGGCCGCGCCAAGTACCCTCGAAGGCGTCAAGAAGGAAGTTGATGATTTACGCACGGCCAGGATTAAGTGGGGAGGCTTCGCGCGATACTTGAGGGCGTATAAAGGGAGACGAGGACGCGGCGGGGAGGACCTAACGAGAGCAAGGGGGAGGAAAGAAGATACATCGAGTTACCAGGTAACCGCGAGTCGCACGCTTCCAGGAGGCGATGCTTTATCGAACGATGTAAATTCACCCGCTTTCTTTACCGCGCTGCTTTTATTTGATCCTCCGCCGAGGATTAAATCGCGCAACAGACGGGAAAACACTGATGGGAACCTGCGTCTGGGTAAATGATTCAGGATCGTCTTAAATCATCCTCCTGCGGATTCCATCTGGAAAAACTGCTTAAAAGCAAAATCCACCCTGTGATTTAAAGGCTCTTGAATATCCTTGAACGTGGGTTTGGAATTTCCGAACGGGGATGATACTCGAAACAATGCGAAGGGCGATCGTGGAACGCCGAATTAAACGCACTTTAGTCACAGTTAATTTGGTTAGCCGACGTTTAGTCATTAATAGATGCTGGCGCAAGATCGATCGGTATTTATTGACTGCCGGTGACTGGACGTTTTCTCGCGGACGAGCCGTGGAGATCCTCGACGAACTTTCGTCTCCACCTCCGTTCTGCCTCGCCCCTCCTTTCTCCGCGCGTCTCGTTGCGCGATCGGTCCCTGGGGAACCTTCTCGAGGTTGACGCGGCACTCTGGCCCGGCTGGTTTTCGTGTGTGGGCCAGTTTTAGGCTTATTAATGAACGGGCCCAGGGCTGCTCTAACGATTAGACACAGGGCGTGGCGAAAAGATTGCTAAATCAGATCGCGTCCCAGGCCGCAGCCTGCGGCCGTATTATCGTTCTGGCTATTAAGCGGATAACCATCGACACTCTCTCGCGGATCGATCGATTGTTCCGACTCGAGCCGATCGACAGTCCCAGCAGCTCGGAGCCGACGCGTCTTCCTCTTCTAATTAAGATGTAATCATCTACGGTCAATGTTTCATCAACTGGAGTTGTAGCTGGGGAATACAAACTCATCGGGGCATCCAAGCTGTGGTAACGCTTAACGCGTACCACAGGCTCGCTCGTCCGCATCATTTTTCGTAGCAAAATATTGTCTACTTAAGACACAAGCGTGGAGTCAATTAAACATCACACCTCGGAGGTGATTTAAACTCAATTCCCCACCCATTCTCCACACCCTGCACCCCTATTGTCGTGAAATATTCCTCCCCCCAAACAAGAGCGCAAATAAAGGGTCCCAGAATCGCGCGCCGGAAGGGACTCACAATCGGGAAGCTAGCCGTCCAGGATCACCAGCCCACTGCCCCTTCGAAACGCAATCCGAGGACGCGTTCCCGTCCGGTGAGTCGCGGAGTCCTCGTCGCTGGTCGCCCCATAAAGGGTGAGAGACACGGAACGGCCCTCGTCCAGAGAGGAAAGGGGGCCAATCGGCGAACGCGAAGGGGGGAAGGATCGGGCCGATGGGGATCGCATAGTGGGAGAGAACATAATGTTTCCCACAGCGCGAGGAGTTGTATATTTTACGATATGGCGAGCAATTTGACATCTCGCGCGAGGCATAATTCACGCCCGTGTGCAGGCCGTGCGTGGCCTGGCCCTCGCCACCCTCCTACGTTCGCAGTGATAGGGCCCCCGGAGAACGGGGGACAGAGAGGGCTGAGAGTCGGATCGGGAGTGTGTGCGTGCATCGACGCCGGTAAAACACGCGAGACCGTATGAAGGATAGCTGTGCACGCGTGCACACGCATCGGCGGACAGGTACGCGCGCGTCCGACCGCATCGAAACCATTAGAGGCTGAGACTCTTCGTAAATATAACGTGGACGGCCGCGCGCTATCCTTCGATTCCGTCTCTTCCTCCTACCCATTCTTTGGCCACAGTCTTCCTGCCTCTCGCTCCTCTCTCCTTCGTCCTTTTTCGCCCACTTTTCATCTTTTTCATCGGAGGCATTCCCCTGGTCCCACGTCGAAAAGAGGCGTGTTCGATCTCTCCCCGGAGGCTCGTTCCATTTGTCCTCCGACCGGGGGTTAATTGATTGTTAATTATTCCGCGCCGTGATTAACGGAGCAGAGGATTCCTGTTTAGAGGAGCGAACGGTGTCGACACCGGCGTGGAATTTCGTGGGACTGTGGGCCGTGAAATATGGTTGATGCGCTTCAAGAAAATGTTTGCTTGCACGCGGAAGCTTTGATTCGATCTCCCGGCTGGCTTTTCATTTATTCCTGTCCGTTCGACCGGCCTTTTTATCGTTGATATTCCGTTGGCGTGTTCCGGTGTCGTTTCACGCTGGAATTTTATTTATCGGGACCTTCCGCTATCTGACGCTCCCGTGTTCCCTTTGAAGCGTTTTTGCGCCCGCCAGTGATCAATGTTTCGCGACATCAAAGCTAGAGGCCCCCGATATTCGGTATTTCGAAAGGCTGGAGATGAGCGAAGTTCGCAGGGTGCCTCGGGTCGAAAAATTCGAGTGACGTCGGCGGGTTCTACGATTCCCCCGCGAAATTCACACGGAGCCAGCTGGATCTTCGATGCCAGTCCACCGTGTGCGCGTGGTTTTACCGTTCCCCGGGCTAAAGCATCCTAATTAGCCGCGAACAATACGCAATCTGCCGGATCTATACGCGGCAACGAGTGATTCTTGGTGTTTGCTAACAACCCATTCTACTCATTGTACCGCGCCAGGCTATAAATCCTCTGAGCGCGACCGCTAACGCGTACAGCGATTTTAACATGTGTACGAACTCGCTCGATCGTTATCTCCCGCTTGACACCGTAATTTCCACCGAGCGGAGCCCCCTCGCCGCGGTGGATCTGTTCAACATTTTTCCGACATCGATCTGATCTCCGCGGTCCCGTGTGCTTTCGCCCTGTGTATTAGCGAGACGCCATTGGTTTCCACGCCTAAACGTTACGCAATCCGTTGACCCTCCGGTTCCCCGACCTGCGCGCTGGCGTCAAGATCGCGTCAGAATATCGTACGAGAAAATTATAACGTGGCCCCTGATAATTCCTCCACGCGAGGGCACACGGCGTCGGGTTACGAAATTAAATTATAATACGATGTGGCCGAGCGGGGCCCACCACGCGTATCCCGACGGTTCTTGACGGACCCTTCAGGTCAGTCCTCCAGGATCCCGTGGGACAGAGAGCAGAAGGAGCCACTCTCTCGTCGAGTTTCTCCGATTAAAGCCTCGCGGAGGAACGCACCGGGCTACTTGGAGCGAGTTCCAGAACGCAGGGCCACATATACTTCTTCTTCGTGTCCCGACCCACTCGCGAAATTAATTGAACTAGCAGTTCCACCAGCGACGAATTATGCCCACCTGCAACTACTTACATTATTGATCCAGCCCCCGGGCAATAATTCGTCCCCGCTGCGATCTAGATAAGCGTGTTCTTTACGAACTAGATTCGTGGCATTTTTGGGATGCTCCGTTCCCGATATTCGTGGAATTCCAACCAATTCTACAGCGACATGATTTTGGAGTATAAATACTTGGAGGTGGCCCGAGCTAAGTTTATGCATCAGTCTGATACCTACATAGACGCGAGAGGGTTTTATAGAGAGTTGACGTCGAGGAGGATATGTAGGTGACATGACGGAGGAGGATGGAGCGAAAGCGAGGTCTCCCACGATCGTCAGGAGCAGTGCCAAAAGTCAGAGGAGCTGGCCGTCTCTGCGTGTGCCTCGCACTAACGACCTATGTAAATGTTCTATCTGTTATCCTTGTCCCTTATCATTTTATCCTCCTCCGCCAGCGATTCCAGTGCGGTGGAAAAGAGGGAAAGAGGGACAGAGAGGGGTAATCGAAGGGAGGAGAGGCTCGAAGAGGAGAGAAGAGGGTCCCGGCATTCCAGAGCCCGGTCTCGACCCGCGACCCTCGCCCCCTAAATCATCCACCGCAGCTAGGCCGCAATTCCGTTTTGTTTTCTCCGCTCTTCTCCTCGTTCCTTCCTTTTTTTCACTCCCTTCGTATCTCCCCCTCCCTCCGTCTCTCTCTCTCTCTGCTTTCTTTTTTATTTATCCCTCCCCCTTTTTCGACCTTTCCTACCAGACCACGGAGACAACCGCCCGACCCTTCTTCTTCGTCGTCGTCTTCTTCTTCTACTACTTCTCCGTCCACGGCGAGATTTGACAAGGAGAACTCTGTGGGAAAAACGTCCCGTCCGATGACGACACGGTTCGACTCGACCTTTGACTCCAAACCACGTGTCAGAGCCTTGATGAAACGGGACGCATGGGTGTCGTCTTCTCGAACACACCGGGCAGGTCTCGATCGGTGTGTCTAATCGTGCGTTGGAACGACGCACTACGAATTGCTCCGCCTATGAATGGAATCTATTTGGACACCTCTCTCGCAAACCGTAGAAACCAGAAGAATCCTATCCCTGAGAACGGAGTGCACAGAATGATCCGTCTACTTCTCCCTCGCCTGTCCGTATAAAAACTCCAATTGGGAGACTCCAATTTCAAGGTACGAGGGAGGGCCACCGCCACAGAGCCGAGCGAGAAACTAGAAACACCCAAAAACCACGGAAGCGCACCCCACCATCCTCTCCGGTTCCGAATGTCGTAAACGATACGCCTATTCTTCGCCTACCCGACACGAAATAGCTGGAAAGTTCTCGCGGACGCGATGATCCGGATACCTGGTGTCCCGGGGCATTGAGGAACGCGCGAAAGAAGCGCGTGCAAAAGCAGCCCGGGGCCCCTGCTCCCCTGGGGGAGGCAAGTGGAATCGCGCGCCCGAGTCGCCGCTGTCCCCCACGTTCGATGGTCGCTGGCATTTAAACGGCACAAAAGTATAATGTTACGGACACTCGATATTTTCTCGATGATCGTCATTGTGCCGCGGCCGTCTTTAGCGCGGCGGCCGGGACGCATTATTCCGACGGGGGCTACCGTGCCCGCGGTGGCAACCACCGACCCAACTTCGGAATGATTTACCCCGTCTTCGGTTACCCGCTCCCTCCTCGCTCATTGTTGCCACTCTCGAAGGAAAGAGGTCTGGGTTAGGCGACGTCCAATGACCGAATTCCCCGGACCCGATTCGATTAGACTCGGAGTCTGTTGTGGATGGGAGAGAAAGGGTGGTCCAGGAAAATATTTGGAATTCCAGGTCGCTCGTTCTCTTCCTCTCACTCTTTCTCTGAATCCGCTCCGTGATTTACGACTTCTCGGATGTGGAGATTTTGGAGTTCTGGTGGAGCTTGATGGGTACATTTCCTTGGCACTGGAGTGGTATCGGAGAAATAATACCTTGGTCTCGCGTTCTTGCTACTCTCGATGCGATGGTTGTGTAGAAGCGGTGGTCTAGAAATATACTTCTGGCTTCATAAACCTCCGCGGGCTTCGCGCTTTCAATGCAGCAGGGAGAGGTGAATTCTTTACAACTTAAACAGCCGGAGAGTAAGATATCACGTGTTAACGGATGCGCCCCAGCGATTATCGGTCACCCACTGGGCCGAGCAGACTTTTTCGAGGATCTTTCCAACGGTCTCCTCGCAAACAGAATAACACACGGTCACTTAGCCAGCGTTTAATTTCTCGCCGCTGTTTCCCGACGCAGACGGCCCAGCTCGACCGTAATATCCACTCGCCCGCGCTTCACCGTCGAACCATGGAAATGGGGAGGGACGGGGGAAGAGAAAAAGTTCATCTCGAGAGCCGGAGGGAGAAGACACGGGGTTATTTTCTTGTCGAACGGCCCATCACGCTGGAAGATAACCAGAAATGTTTGATTTCTTTTTCCGCCCTCCTACCGACGTTGCCTCCACCCTGCCCCTCGGTGCACCTACGCATTTACGTCAGCCCGTGGAAACTCTCGCGATAGCGGATTACGTGGACCAAACGGTGGCTGGATTCAATCTACTTTTCAAAGAAATTGTAACCGATCGCGGCGGTGTCTGACTGATGGAATAATACCGTGCTTCCGGCGTGAAGATTCTCGAGTGTTCACAGAAACCCGGCGAAATGAAACGTTGGACGCGAGGCGGGGTAGTTTTAGGGACATCCGAGTGGGAGGAGAATTTTATTTCCGTCGAAACTCGGGAACACTTTTAGCCGAGAAGTATCTTTGCCGATGCCAAAACAATTGATATCCCTTTTCAACACTCGCCGTCATCATCATCCCGCCTGTACCACATTGCGTTCGCACCGTTATAAAGTATAAAGCGATCGATACAATCGTCGATGTACGAAGAATAATGAGGCCGAATCAGGCACGAGCATCGTTTTCCACGAAATTGCAGCGAGATCCAGGTGCCGCGGGTGTTCCTGTTACACCGAAATCTCGGCTGTGGTAGCAGCGCGTGTCGCGTTAGCTCACAATTAGCGTCGCGCGGTTTCGAAGGCCTCTCGTCAAACTGCACCGCGTTAATGAGAAACCTGTTTGTCACGTTCACCGTTCCTTCACCGAACCGTTCATTCAGCCGGCTAGGAGGCCTAACCGTGCCCGTTCCCGCAGGCTCCTCCTCTTCAGCCTTTACTCTCGCGTGAACGATCAAACGAATCGCGTTAAAAATTACGACCGCTAGCGACGCGAACCGGCCATTCTCTTCCCGGCTACTCACGTGGCCGGAGAATTGAATTTTCACTGCGGTACATCGTTACTCATTCAAGCCAGTCGATCCTGAACCTATCATCGACCGATACTAAACATAGTTTCATCAGCTCCTGCGACTTTCTCTCCCTGATTAGACGTCACTTGGAATTAAAATAGCAATCAAACGGCGTGGTTCCTCGGAATAAATGACGAAATGTACGCCGAGGAGGAAGACGATCCTGCCCAGTGATCAATAAGTGTGGGGAGCGAGGCGAGCGCGTGGCCTCGTTATTTTTTCAGCTGGCTGAGCCGAGAGTGGCAAAAGCCCGCAACCGCAGCTCGGGAAAGGGTGGATCGACGGGATAATTAACCAGTTCTGTTTTTGTAGAAGCCAATCAAGCGAGGCGGCCTATCTATTATCGGGCTGCATCGCGGGTTTCGCGTTTCGAGCCGGTGTCCCTTCGTGGTTTCGATCGGCATTGCTTGTCTATCAAGCCCGTCGCGCGCCATTAACTGTATCAACAGCCGCTTCCGCTTTCGACGGCCGGAGAAAACGGGGCTTCCCTTGTAGATCGCGTTCTTCGTTAACTCGAATGGAATGTTCCCTCGTCGCTCCTCCTTCGCCTTCCACCTTCGAGAGCGATTAAACAGTTCCTAGATGCTCGCTGATCTGAGAGACGGCCTCGTTCGTAAGTCGAATTTCAGTGGCCCCGAGTGTCTTTCACTCAGTCCATAAGGACTCGTGTTCCATGGTATCTTACAGTAGGCCCCCAGGTTTTACGAGAAACCTCGCAGCAGACTTCCTATTCGCCAACTCCATGAAACCGCAACGAACGTTCGTCGGCCGTGATTCTTAAATCCAGCCTCGCCCCCTCGGTGCTATCCTTGGCGAAATGGAGTCGTTAGATTTTAGGAGCCCGATCGCGGACAGGATTATCGACAGGTTGAAGGCGTAACATCCCGAACCGAGGCATATGGTGTCGGGCGCGGCGAACAGTTGGGACGGTTACGATGGTCTGAAAGAGTGCCAGGGGCTACGAGCACGCGGCATTGCCCACTCTCGGCAGCTTGCTTTTGCAACAAATCTTTCAGTCTAAATCAGTTTCAAATAATATACCCGGCCCTCGGGGCTACACGCTGCACCGCGAACAGAGCCGCAGATTTGGCGGCATGAATCCTCTTTTAATGACCCTTCGGGAACTAACAGCGTCTGGCTACTGGCACAATAAGATTTACATCGGAAAGAAACACTCGCCGGATGGGACCAGATATTTGGAGTAGCCTTCCGCTGATTATTGACACGAGACGTGCACTCGTTGAACTTTGAATATCTCTTTAGAACCTTGCCGAGTTTCTTCGAACGAGATTCTTCTTTAACGCAGTACTACCTACACTGGCTACCGAATCTTTCCACTAGAATGCTGAATATTTAGAGCCGTTGTAGTATCAAACGCAGAGTTACAAAGTCACGCAAATCAAGCCAAGTTTTGAGACAGCATAATTTCCTATCTACAGCTGCGCGGAGCGAAGACAAATTAACCGAAGGGTTCTCGACGGGATGGTTTTATCGCGATTTCGTATCGACGTCCGCGGATACATTTTCTTCGCAACACCTCGGCAAAGCGCGTTTCCGGCAGGCTGTATCTCGTGCCACGTTCCGCGCTGTCGAAGATGAGGGAGTTACTCTGCGCTGGCCGCGATCGATGAAGGTGTGGGCGGCGGAATAACAAAGCCGCGGCATAAACAGGAACCGGAGGGTGGTTTTTTATTGGTGGCTGGTTTTCGAGGTGCAGGCGCGAAGGACTGTCCCGTCCTTATCGACCCGCGGAGGCTTATCTCCTTGAGCTTCTCCACGGCGTTCCCCGCGGTGACAATTCATACGGAAAGCCTCCCTCTCTTCTCAGACACCTCGTGGAAAGATACTTCTTCTCGGTCCCGGATGAATCCATTCACGGAGTTAATTAACCCCAATTCCCCAGCAGCGTGAAATCGACTCGGTGTCGATAAGAAACGGATCACCTCGTCGTGTATTTAACTTGGAAAAAAAGTTGCCGATAAGTGAAGGAAAAGCATAGAATGCTATTCCGTGAAAGAGTATCCTTGATCAGTCCGAAGCGAAACGTACGCAGAGTGTGAATCAAAGCGAGACGGTTTGATTAGATTTGCGCTAACCGACGTCGATTTGCGAGAGGGATAATTGAAAGAGCTGAACAGTTCTGTAGCCGGCGAATGTTTCGAAATCGTAGCATTTAACGCGTGACGACGTTAAAAGTACCGGACAATCGATCATCGTCGTCGCTTGAAAGCGCTAAAGAGTATTGCGCCGCGTATCCGTCGCGTCGGCTCGAGCGGACCGCTCCTCAGGCGCGTTTTTATCTCCGAATCGAGGGCCCTCGATCGAGGTGCGCTTGCCCGGCCGGTTCGATCGATCTTCCAAACAAGAAAGATTTCGATAAGTCGTCGGTACGATAATGTCGGGCTTGGCGCGCTTTTCTCGTCTTGCATCGACATCATCGTGCCTTGTCATCGCGAAACTACTCGATCGGAGCGCGAAGGGAATCGTTCGGAGAATTCACCCTTCCTCGATGCAACCTGTCCGCGGAGAACACCGAATTCTAGGCGTTCTAAAACTGAGATTGTTAAATTAAACGAAACACGCGAGCAGGCGTGAATATTCATCGATGTTAATTTTCGAGGCTGTCCATTCGCGCCACCCGATGTATCACGCGCCCCGCAAGGTAGGTGCTATCGATAAGATAATTTGTCTTCGCTTTATTTGGAAAGCGGATTTCGAATGCGAAGAACGGTTCACCGTGATTCTAGCCGCGTCACGTGCTTATCGCAGCAATGCCTCCGGCTTTCCATATTGCTCTCGCATAAATCCGATCGTGCATCTCGATTCCGATCTCGAGGCTCGCCGCCATTAGTTACGGGAGAGTTACAATGTTCCCCGGAACCGAGGTTCACGGCATCGTCGATCGTCGTCGATTTCCTAGCAGTGGCTCGCCGAGCAAATATCCTCTCGCGCTTCCTGGCACCGTTTCCTCATTTTTCTTGGCGACCTCCGCTCTCCTCACCCTTCCGCGTCATTCTTCTTCCGTTTGCAATTCTACATCCGCCTCTTTCCTCGCAGCGTTCTCGAGTTTTTCCTTCCTCAAGCGCTTGGAGCACCCGAATTTTTACCCGCGCTTCTTTTCTTATTAACCACAATTCCAAGCGTGTAAACAGAAAAGAATCGAGGAGAATTTTCGACCGTTCGAATTTCCAGATCGGTAGAAGCCATTTACTCGCGCTGGGCCTCCCCTTCCCTCTATCTTCCTCCTCGACACGCTCGCCCCTACTTAACGCTTATTCCACAACAACCCCCGTCGACTCATCCCGTATCATCCCCTTATTCTACGCGTCTCTAACCCTCCGAAAATCCTGACCAATGGCGCGCAAGCCTTGGGGGGAAACCATTGTCAATTCGACCAATCGTCACAGTTTCGGCACCACGCACACGCGGGATCGCCTCGACGTGTTACAACGCTATTCTTCTTCTTTTTTTTTTCACTCTCCCCCTCGCTCTATCTCTATCCATCTCTCTTTCTGTCCTCGAGTCTCATCCTTCTTTATCTGGTGGGAAGGGAACGCGTCTCTTTATAATGCATATCAATTTATGCCTAATGGCTGACGCTGTTCCAACCGGGTCGCATCTGCGGATTAATAGGAGCGTTTCTTACGCACGAAAGTTTTAAACGATCGCCCGCACGCGAACCGATTGTCCCTTCTGGGATAGGGCGAGCCAGGAGATTGAACTTTGATTATCAGTCCAACGCTTTGAAATGAAGATTCATTTTCCCCGGTGGCTTCTGATTGGATGAAAATTTCCTCGATCGAAATTGTGTTTATTATGAGTGAACTAAGGAGGACTGAATTCATCACCTTCTTTTTGACTTTCATGACAGAAAACTTTATAAAATTCCATGGTTTGTGAACCGTGGTGATTGAATACAGTCCCAGTGAGTAGAATTTTAGTTCCTTTGGGGGTGATCCCTCCCTCTGGGCGAATGAATTCACGAAGAAATTCAGAATTTAATTTCGTCCAAATTGCTGCAAGCTTATTCCGGGTTTGTCGATATGACGATCATGGTGGTTGTTACCTAACACGCCGGTTAATTCGCGCGGCCAAAATATTTGTCCTCCGCTCGCGATTAAACATTAAACAAAGAATTCGAGAAGAATCGCTTTTGTGCGTCGCGGGAACGCTGGCAAAGGGGGTAGGAGAGAGGCAATAAAGGGGCATCGTTGAGCGTGCACGCGCGTGAACGGGGAACGCGCGGAAACAAAGCGTGAAGCCGTGCGTGAACCGTTTTTTGAAAATGCCAATTTTCCTCGAAAGGGGTTGCCAGAGGGTCTCGCTCGTTCTTCGAGTTTTAATTGATTCCTCTCCCGACTACGTTCATTTCAAAGCTACGCATTCGTTGATAAAATACCTTGCCATTATGCCAATAAATAGTTCGCTCGATTATCACCGCTCGGCCTTGCATATGATTAGGGAAACTCACCTCAGTTATTTCATAATTAATCTTCAAGCCGCTTGATCTCGAGCAATTAAGCT
The DNA here is from genome assembly GCF_050908995.1 of Andrena cerasifolii. NCBI lineage: Eukaryota > Metazoa > Arthropoda > Insecta > Hymenoptera > Andrenidae > Andrena > Andrena cerasifolii. Next base: position 4,528,522 of record NC_135133.1, on the reverse strand, counting down.
GTGCCTGATTATAAATGAAAACGAAACTTAATCGCGAGTGATATACAGCCTCTGATACAAAGTGTAGCGAGCCGATTCGCGCGTTAAGTTCGTGTGAACGGAAACTCTCGCGATCTGCAACCGTTGCCGCACTTAAATATACGATTCATCGTCCACAGTCATTAAAAACGATACAACATTACGTTCTCCGGGACTCCAAAGGCGCAGGGAACAAAAGGAAGACTTGAGTTGAATTCCGACTCGTGTTGATTACAGCAGAGCCCCGCTAATCCCTGTTTGGGTTTAATACAAACTCTACAGAAACACGTCCCATGTATTTCCGTTTGTATCCCGAAGAAGAGATAAACAAAACTGACCCATTTCTATATATACACTGTTGCGCGCTTGAATTCCTCGCGTATCGTTCTCAATAACTGCCTAATACGTCGTATCAATAGTTCGACATACGAGTCTGAATTCAACCTCCAATCCGCCGACCTATTCACTGATCCCTCAATTACACGCTTGCACCAGCGACGGATACACGGCATAAAACAGAATTCCCAGGCGCCCACGCGGCAGGGGATGGCAGTCGCGACTCCGCGAAAGCGATAAAGTCGCTTGGAGCGTGTTCTCGCGCGCGAGAAACGGCGTGAACGCAAATCAAAGCTCGGCCGTCGCAGGACTAAAGACTGCCATTAACGTCGCAGCACGGCGCGTGTACGGGCGAGCCGAGGAGCGGGTAAACGCGAGCTCGCGAGCGTATTAGCGCGGGTACAGCGACAGATGTACGCTTGTACGCGCTAATGGATTTACGGGTCCCTCGTTTCACGGGGCGCCGTTAAAACTGAATCGCGAGGCCCATCCAACGGAGGAATCGACATCGAAGCGTATAGAGAAATTGGAGAGAAAAAAAAGGGAACATTGGAGAAGGAACCACCGCGATGTCCCCCGGGGCACGGGGCAATAAAACTACTATTACCCGGCCGAAAGAAGATCCCCAAGAGGCGGGCTCGGGCGATACAGTCCGTCGCTATGACGATTGGTCGAATCATCTATTTGGGCACACTTTTAATGACGCGGCACACGTATTTTGGTTATTGGCTGAAGTAGGCACATACATTGTCGCACCGCGCGACAAAGAGAGCGAACAAAACCCATCGAGATCGAGTGGAATAGAGCGATCTGACCGACAAGCGTCAAAGCAATAGCGTAGGCATCTCAGACGGTTAACCATTAATATATAATAACATAAAAATTTCCTTATTTTTCAAACAATCTGTGCGACATTGCGTTTGGGTTTATTTTAATCAGAAAAATCTAACCAAACCAATGATAATACTTTCCTGAATATATTGTGAAAAATAAGGAAATTTTTATGTTATTATATATTAATGGTTAACCGTCTGAGATGCCTACGCTATTGCTTTGGCGCTCGTCGGTCAGATCGCTCTATTCCACCCGATCTCGATGTGTTTCGTTCGCTCTCTTCGTCGCGCGGTGCGACAATGTATGTGCCTACTTCAGCCAATAACCAAAATACGTGTGCCGCGTCTTTAAAAATGTGCCCAAATAGGTGATTCGATCAATCGTCATAGCGACGGACTGTAATGCTCGAGCCCGCCTCTTGGGGATCTTCTTTCGGCCGGGTAATAGTACAAGGTGAAATTAGTAGTGACTGTCCAGAAAGGAATCTCGGGTAACGGCAGCCGGTACCGAAGGGAGAGCACCTCTCCTGGATGGGCTTGGTTGGACGCCTGGCGTCTGTCCGACGGGCCCCGGCCAATCGGAACGCGGCTGGACCGTGTATAAGCATGTAAATACATTGTCCAAGGGACGCGGGCATAAAACGACACGATATATGGCCCGGTAATTTCTTAATTGCGCCCCGAAAAATTCTTGTCATCGTAAAGAGCCGGTTGATTATATTGAAACGACTGCAGGCGCCGGGGGCGTTTCGTGGACGGGAAACGACGGGACCAAAACGAGGCAACAAGAAGGGTGAACCGGTGGGATGGAAACGGCGATGGTAACCGTTCGCGCGACTTATTTATGATATTCTGCGGATTCAACCCTTCCATCGATATCCATCGAACGATTTACAGAGATTATTGCTCCGCTGCGGTTAGGTGACTGTACCCTGCGAGTTAATAGACTCTTACTCCCCTTCCCACGTCCGGCGATGAGGACACTATATAGGCTGATTCATGGCGTGGGATTCGGCAAGCGTTATAGGCAATTTCTAGCGTCCACGGTGGATCGTGCTCTAGGAATGCTCGAGCCAGATTTCTGGCCATTTAGAGGCCGTTCGTTCGTGGAAACGGGGTGGCTGATTCAGATCAGCGAGTGACAGGGTTTAGAGTTCTAAAGGGGGGGCCAGGAGTATAGTTAGAGGGAATTCGAGGCATTCCAGCGGTTAGGCCGCTCGGTGGCCGGTTTGAAAGAAGATATCGCGAGTCGGCGGAGAAAGATCAAGATGGTGGGGCGATGAGTTGCGGAGATTAACTTTCGTGGACTCAATTGCGAGTCTTAATCCAATTCCGGCTATTGAGAGGCCCCTGTACTTAAGTCTGACTGGTGTTTAGAGTATCCCCGGGTTTTTACAGCCTCGTAGATCATCGTGTAGATTTCACTGCTCGTTACCGGAGATCCGTATCTCGGGACCCGAAGCGAGCGCTACCACAGATTCCTGCGAAGAATCTTGCTCGATCGTCCCCTAATCTCCTGGCGAGCCTGCTCCTCGACCAAAACATCCGAGGAGCCAGCAGCCTAACGGTCACTGTGTCACTCGCGCCGTTGCAAGCTGTACCCGGACGAGATAGTTACTCACCGGTATGCGTCCTCTTGTGGATCTTGAGGTTCTCGGACCTGGCGAACACCTTGCCGCAGCCGGGGAACGGGCAGGGGAACGGTTTCTCGCCGGTGTGCACCCTGATGTGATTGACGAGCTTGTACTTGGCCTTGAAGGCCCTGCCGTTACGCGAGCATCCCTGCCAGAAACACGCGTGCGTGGTGCACTCGGGTCCGCCCACGTGCTCCACTGTTAGGTGCGTCACGATGTCGTGGAGGGAGTTGAAGAGTTTGCCGCACAGCTTCCTTCCGGGCCCTGGAGCATCCTGGTCTACCCACATGCAGGACATCTCCTGGCGTTGGCCGCCGGCTACTCCGCCACCGCCTCCGCTGCCGGCCCCGTTGCTCCTCATGTACCTGAGGAACGCGCCGTGGGGATGATGGCTGGGGTGGCTGACGGCGGGATGCTGCTGGTGGTGGATGGACGCTGGCGTGAGATGAGGCGCGCCGAGGTACTGATGATGAGGTGGTAGCCTCGAGTCCTGGGGATAGTGGCCTGGGTAATGGCTGGCCGCCAGAGGATGTTGGCTGGGATGATGAGGGAATTGCTGCATGGTCGCGGCCGTGCCGTCGTGGTGCAGCGGGGTGAAGAGTCCTAGACCACTCTCGGGGGTGGTCGGGTTCGCGGTCGCGTTGAACTCGTGCTCGCGGCGCAGCAGGAAGTCGCGGGCCGCGTAGCCGGGGTGATGGCTCATGTGGTGGCCCATGTGCGGCGCCATGTGCGACGCCGGATGGGGGTGGTGAGGTGGGTAGCCTTGAGGATGGAAATGATGGTGCTGCTGGGACGGAGCTTCACCCGGGACTGGTTGCACGCCTGGACCGGCGTCCGTGGAGGCACCCACGACATCTCCACCGCCGGGCGACAGCTTGATGCCCAGACTGGCCAGGTGGTGAGGGTGCGAGGACACGCCGTCCAAAAAAGCGTTCATCATGGTGGTCGACGGGGATGCTGCAGCCGAGAGTTCGTCAGTGGAAGAAGGCCACGATCATGTCTCACGGGAACGTCTCATGGATCCGTCTTCCTTGCCACTTCGACGACTTGCGTCTCGTAAAGTTCGCAGGAGAGGAGTAGGGGCGCACTTGACTATCACTGAGAAGTACACTGTCTATGCAAATACACTTGGTTTATCGAGTTCACTGTTGCGTTGCTCGTCGCAGAGCACGTTGCACCGTCCATACGCTCCCAGGTTCCCTACGTAAAGACCGCGGGGGAGCTGTTCGTCGCACGACGGGCTCACTTGATCCAATTTCTATCGTTGCTCCAATTCAGGCGGGCACGCGCGTTGGACGTCTCAGTCGCGGCTACTTCGCGCTCCGAAATCTGTATCGCGCGGGACTCTTAAGCGGATAATCCTTGCTGCTACCAAAACGTAACGATATACTATCACGGCTTCGTGGACGTTTCGATTGAACGTAAGCCTCGAGGACGAGCCAGCTTCGTCGCGTGTCGAGCCTGCTCGGAAACCACTGACGACCCGGGTTGTGTACCGCCGCGGTGACGAAATAGACGAGGACACGCTGACGATGACGGGCACACGACTCAACGTAAACGTCTCCAACGCACCGAACTGGGAGGGTGAAACATCCGTGGTGTTCCTTGCTGCGTTCACAGCGGGACTGAGAGTAAGGACTGGGCTCCCGCCGAGGAGCAACTCGGCCGATTTCGGCGTTTACGAACCTGCCCTCCCTCTCTCTTTCTTCCCCCTTCATCCCTCCCTCTCTCTGTCCTTCTCTCGCACTCTCTCGTTCCCCTCGAACCCTGCCGCTGTCCTCGTCAGGTCTCTCGGCCCGTCTCTCTTCAGCACCTGGAACAGGGGCCAGGTTCGGGCAACCTCGTGCGTCCTCGTCGACGCGTTTGCTGGAAACACCCCCTATCCCCACTGTGGCCTGTCCCACGCGGCGTGGATTTAGCCACAGGCTCCACCACTGGCGTACGTTCCCTGGCGGATACCAGCGTCCCATTGGCGACTACGGCACCAACTGCAGACCTAACCCAGGCCTAGCAATTGGATGCCACGTCGGATGTTCAGGCCTCTCACCAATCTGTCCGGTTCTCATGGGCGGATTACGGTGCAGAGCGCATGTCGCAACTCCGCCTATTCGTGAACGCCTATCGTGGGAGGATGGCCACATGGGCGTCGCGACGTCGACGCCTTGATATCACCCTCGTGGAGGCGCCGCGGATACCCGCAAAGTTTGCCTTCCTCGACGCGGATCTTGCCTTTGGGGGTTGATCAGTCTTTTGTGGTGCACGATGCGCTCCATTCATCACGGGATGTTTCTGCCGTGATGTTGATCTCCGAGGATATTTGTAGTTGAAGTGGATGAACGTTAAATTTCAAGGCTGAAACATCTTGGAGTGAGAATACTTTGGTTTTTAAAGGAATTCGAGTCGGAGCAGTTGGAGCTTCAGCTACCCCATTTAACGAGCTCGCGCTCCTCTTTTATCCGCGTATATTTGCGTACATACCAGTCTCGGTTAAGCGCAATTATTGGAGGAGGCACGCCCATAAAATCCACAGTTAATAGGGAATAAGTATTCCTCGAGCTGCTGCGATATTACTTCCTCAAGTTATGCCCGCTTCTCCGTGGAACGCCGCAAACCGTAAACGGTGGCAACGATGCGACGCGAAAGCAAAGCTCGCTAGCAGCCGTGCGTTCGTGCAACGGCGGAGCTTGAGTGCGCGATTAGTCGGAAAAATATTAAAGCCAGGGTAAGAAAGGCCGGCGGTCACGCGAGCCACTCGTTTATAAATCGTACGGCGGGGGAAACGACGTGGAAATTTCTCGGTTGACGTTTAACCCCGATGCTGTATCTGAAACTGGCCGCGGCGCGTAATCACGCGAACATTTGTTCGAGGCTCGCTTATCCAATTAACCGAGTTTACTCACTCCCAGCGGCGATTAATAATCGGTGACACGCGGCGTTTCCAGGTCTCCCAGGCTACTTCCGCGTGAGAGCCGGCCCGCGGAAAACTTCTGCGTGGCAGAAGTTGAAAGGACGCGGAAGAGCCTCGCAGATAACTCGCCGGCGAATTAAATACTTCGATATTTCACCGTCAAAATCATTCGCGGCGTCGTTATTTCACTCGATGCTTATCTTACACGTTCCCAGAAACTTCTGCGCGCAACGGGGGAAAGAATTGGACGCTTGATCGAGTATTCCCACCTCGCGTCCGATCGCGCCGTCGATAGGAGATTAATCGCGGCAGGATCGAGAAAGCATCCTGGAAACTGCACCTGTTTGCAAGTCGGGGTCGCTCGCCGCTGCGGACAGGTAAAATGTGCCGTGAAACGGAGACATCGTCTTGCTCCGGGGGCAGATTAGTGGGCTCTCGCGAACAAGGAAAATTAATGGCCCTAATCCCGACGACCTAGCGGTCGCGCCGACCATTGTAGGCCAATAAACAAATGACCTTAAAACCTGCGAGTGCCACCACGAGGCAACCCTTTCCGGGGAGAAAGTTGGGGTTTTCCCATGGCTCGGTTTCATCGAATCACCTCGACGAATTGGTCTGCACTACGGGGGACACCACGGCCTCGTGCTCCTTGGCCGAGACAATGGGCAAACGGGGATGAGTCGCTGAAAATTGGAAACATTTGCCTACCTTGGTCCCTCCAACGGGAGTTATATCGAACTTCCTCAGGGTTCCTCAAGTTCAGCTGCAACTTGCGCTTGAGTTGCCATTGGATTTCGGTTGGGGACTTTTAAATCGATTAAAACACCGCCCCCCACTGAAGCAGATTAGCAAGGTACTGTTCTGCAGTATTGTCTTAGCGGTAATAGAACAGGATTACTTGGCCATTGATCCTAGAGCTACCTGCTTCCGTGGCTCGGCTTTTGCTTACCTGTGTCGACAAGTTATTTACGGATCTGATACACTATGGGCTCAATAATCGCGGTCAACAAATGAAAATTCCCCGATTCGTCCAATGAAAATGAATGTGGTCGAGCTGGGTACCGTTTGTGGAAATTGGCCATTGAAACTATTGTCGTACCTGTCTGCACACCGCTCTTACCCTGGAAATGGCAATGGAAGAGGGCAATTCGAATTTCTTCGAAGCCAGCTGACAATTAACGCGCCTACTGTTGCCTCAGAATTTCGGCGGAGATTTATAGTCTCCGCGTTTCTTTCCATATTGCCACAATTTTTTGGGAATGTTTTTTAAGAAACGAAAGAGGCGTTGCCAGGTTTCTATACGCCTTCGAGGCACATTTCTTTCACGCAGCTCCGCGCTCTGTCGTCCTCTGATTTCACGTGCTGCCATTGGATATATTAACGGAGCTTAATCATCCGCGTGAATAATGCAAACGCATCGAGTGTTTAACGGGGTGCCTCATTGTCGCTGGAAAAAATTGCGTCCCATTATGTCCGTAATGGGCACGGTGGCTGACTATTTGATATTAATAACTATCATAAAGCTCGGACTCGTGGCTCCTTCGTGCACTTAGGAGGTACATCTGAATGATGCTTTCCATCCACCTTCTGTCGCTTACTAACAGCACGACGCATTTGTCGCACACAATCCAATCGACTGTCCGTGTGGATGCATTCACATTAGCCCTGCGCGCGGACGCACGCGTCCGTCGTGCATTTTGAACTGAATTTTAGCGGCCACATTTTTATCGAGTGACGGCAACGGCAGAAACTAAACGTCCCCTCCGAGGGCAGATATTTCATTGTGCCCTGCGTCCAATTAATATATGGGGAAAAGAAGGGAATAAGTTGGCCCCATGGACTCACGATTCACCATAGCCTGACACGACGCTTTACGAAACACTTTATCTTTCACCTTTTCGAGTTTCGTTAGAAAACCGCGCGGTTGTTTTAATTAATCGGTAATTGCAAGTGGAAACGGAGTTGCGGAGTAATAGCTTTCATTGCATGCTTTAAGTATCCCTTAAGTAGCATACCTATACCATCCATAGAATCAAGCGACCCATCCAATGGCAGAAAATGTAGATCGCAGATTCGAAATTGCACAGATCATTTTGAACTTCTATTTGCAGCTTCCGAGCTTCGTTTCCTCTTAGTTACAGCAGTAGTTTTTACTACCATTTTTACTGCTTTAATTCTTTCGCTGGCACCATACGTTTCCACAAACCTCGCTGCTATGTAGTTCTCGAAAGCCCGGGGAAGGGGTGGTTAGAACAGTTGCTATCGCGCAAAGGAACATACCACGGACTCGTAAAACAGGTGGAGAAAAGTGGCGGGGGTTATCTGCTTCGGTGCGTGAACACACGAAAACACGAGTAACCACTGGTCAACAGCGGCCCCTGCGCGAAAAGCCACATAATTGGAAATGTCGGCGTAATTTACGGGCCACTAAAGTCTTGTTACGATCCGGCGAGAACGCGCGTTTCCACTTGGCGGGGCGAAGCAGTCGAGGGACCAAAGGGGACCGACACGCGAAACTTTGTAGATCCCGTGGTCAGATGGAAAGGAAAGAAGTGGAACCGATCGGTATCCTAGATCTTGTCTCCAAGTCATTAGGGACATGACGATCTCTGTCGGTCGGTCTCAATGATCTCCAGCTCCTCTCGAGACACTCGATTCTCCTCCCGTGGTCACTTCGGTATTCTTTCCTCGTGGTTCCTTGCCTGACGTGCTGTGCATGCAAAACGTGCATATACTAGAGGAATTTTATTTAGCTGAACCCCCCTAAATTTGACTCCTCCCCAGAACATACAGTAATCGTGATAAATACGTAAGCTAAAGTAGCCCAACGAACAAGGTGGAAGTCAGGATCAAAGTAGAATCCCGACCCGAGGATGACAGAGTTGAGGGCGGCTCGAGGTGGCTGAAAGATAAGATTTCTACGAGCGATGCAAGCCGAGATAAGGGCCGATAGGTATCTGTAAGGAGGGATCGCCGACAAAAATATTAGGGAGAACGTCTGTAGCTCTCCAAACAACTCGCGTTCAACCCCCTCTCCCTGATGGAAAATGAAAAATCTACGAAATATGATAATAAAATTTATTTATCTTTCCCCTGGACCGTGGCCGCCGCCGGTCATTCCAGCTCGAATAACCGTGAAGATGGTGGAGGGGAAACTGACCCTGGCAGTCTGCGTAGCCCACCATCAGGAACAATGAAATATCTCCTCTGATTTTCCAGGAACGCTGAAGAGAAATTGGACTTCGGGGGGAAGATTCGTCGACATTCGTGTTTAAAATGATTCTTCGGAATTGCAACCTCGTATCTTGCTTTTAAACCCCTGGACCATTCAATCTTGAAATATTCTGTTTTTTAAAAGTAGAAGAGGTTGCGTCAAAGGGTTGATGTGCTTAAATAATCGTAGGCTTTTGTGAGAGATCGTAAGAAAGAAGGGGGTAAGAGTCCAAGAACCTCCCCCGTCGATCCCCGAAGATTCGGAGGAAGTCGTGGCTGGCGAAAGCAATGTTTCTCGGGTAAGTGAAAGGGGTTCTGGCATCTAAAACAAACTCTTACCCCCAGCCGCCTTTATCCGCCGTATTTTTCGCTGACAACCTCCTTCTGGCGGCTTGATTTACGACACGCGTTCCGGAGTACGCTTGGAGAGGTGAAAAAAAAGGATGGACGGCGTAGAGGAAAACCGTTTTTGGGAAGCATTAATATTTATAGTTGAGCACGTCGTGCGGCACAGTTTTACGAGGGAATTTACAGCTACACGCGCCTTGTCACTCGCTCTCGACGTTTCACGTTTTACGACGCATTAGCTTGCCTAAAATCAAAGCACCATCGACTTGTCTCTGCGAAATCGATTCCTCCTTGCGCCTTGGTCCGAACCGAGCATAATGCATCTTTGTAACGACAAGATAGAACCGTCTCTGTTCGCGTAATCAATTTTCCCACCGTTCCACGGTCAGATCGATAATCACCCCTAACGAGGGCACAGAAAACAAAAGCGACGACAGAGAGCTAGACAATTGGCGGGTGCAGCGACGGCAATAAATTCTTATTACGGGCTGAATGGATCAATTAATAAGCACATTAGTAATTCCCCGTGCCGTCGCCGATGAAAATATAGCCCGGCACAATGCGAGTAAATGCAGACCGAGGGGGAGGAAGGCGGCAGTGCGTTTTATTTTTATTCGTGTGGATGTTTGTCCGGCCCGCGAACAAAAACGATTCGTTAGGCGACTTACCCCCGCGATCGCGGGTCTTACCCCTAAAAAATGATCGTTCACCCCCCAGTGAGCAGCAGATGCAACTTCCCTGGGCTATCCCTTCGCCATAGCCGTGTAGGTGTAGGTATACGTTCCTCCCCCGTCATATTTTCTTTCCTCATTTCTCGTTCCTCTTTTTTTCCTGTCCTACGAAATATCGTATTATTCCCCGAAGATCCCCCGATTAGCCTACCCCTATGGAAGGACCACGATGGACACTTTCCAGGAAGCAAACTCCGCCAACGACCAAAGGCATTAACACAAATTCGGGATAGCTTGAAGGTTGTCGAAAATAATTTACATAACAGCAACTGCAGTGGGTTTTATTAATTATTGATAAGGCTCTACTGTCTCGGAGGGGGTGGAGCGTGGATGGTGCGCCCCGTGGAGGGGCTGGTGGTCCCGTACGTGCTCTGACACGAGCATCGGGGCCACGGACGAAAAAAAAAATGGAAATGATCGTAATTACCCGGGTCCTGCGGTCGTGGAGCAGGCTAAGACAAAGGGTGCATCGTAACTCATCGGGCGGCTGCCACGCCCTACGCTCATTTTCGACATCTTGGTCACGTAGATCCAGCTCGTGCACGCCCCTGTCGTCGGCAGCTTTCCTCTCGGAGATCTCTCTCGGAGACAAGAGGGCTGATTCTGTAACCGAACGCTCATTACGCCCGAAGATGCGAGATAGGCCCTCCTTCGCCTTCGTTCTTTGACCGCGCTCCCAGCCACTCCGAAATCAATGTCCCCTGGTGTAATTAACTTAATTATGCAAATCACCTTCCCTGTTTCTCTGTCCGCTGTTCCTACCATTGTCCACGCAAACGGCGAGCCTAGGGTAATTATAGGATGGCTGTAACTTGGCCTGTTTAGTGAATAGCCTGTTGATTGGAGCCAGCGACGAGTCTCGTGCGGGGCAGAAGTCCTGAATGATAAGTGAACGATGTTATCTCGACCTCGACCAGCGACGCGCAGCGACACGATGATTTTTAATAAAACGTCCAGTGGTTCGTCAGTTATCCCGTATCGTTGGCGATCCTTTGTGTCTGGCGAATCAAGAACGAGAGATATTGGGTCGATTGGTACAACAAAGAAGAGTGCACTCAATCAACCTAGGAGCATTAAGCCACGTCCTACTGCAAAGAGGACACGTCGCTACAGGGACGATCTGAATTGTCCGCGATATTTCCTAGCGCGATCAATCTTTGACGTCATCCCACCGCGCACGCAATTACCTCAATCTACATAACCTATCCACCTCTGAACGCCAACATAAACACGGCGGAATTATCCCGATTGTCGGCCCGGTCTAGATCACCCCTCGCCACTTACTTAGACTTCATCTTCCAATTAACCCTCCGATTCATCGAACCGCCGAAAAACACGCGCGAATGCGATCGAGTCGCCTTCGTTACGCCGCCTCCACGGCCCATTATGGGACAATCGAATCTTGCCGGTCTTTCCGGGGGGACGGAAACTGGGGCTAATCTTCTTTGGAGGAATCTCGTGGCGATCGGAGTCTCGGGGCCACCGGAAAGACTGCTAATGAGAGAACAGAGGAGGAAGGGTGGACGGCGAATCGGAGATGAAAATGAATTGAGTGAATGGACTTGAAGTGCTCCCGAGTGGCGGGAAGTGAGCAACTCTGTCGAGAGAGGCCCGATTGCCCCTCTCTCGGCCGTCGCTCGTTCCGGAACATCCGACGCAATCTAGCCTGGCTAACTGGCTCGTTTCGAGCGATTTCTTTCTGTACCGAGCATCTCTGCCAGAGTTCCGCGATGCTGGCGCATTCGTTTCTGGACCCTCGATTTCGCTGCACGCGATAGAAACTATCCTTGGTTCTCTGATGAACTACATCGACAGAGCATAGTCCCTTGAGTCCCCCGAGCAGGAACACCGAAAGGAACTTACACAGCGCACGGCAAAAGTCCACGTATCGTTTGCTGCGTGTGTGAGCCACGAACGCATTAACATTCCGCGGTGCACAGAACGCGCATAGCGATTGGTCGGCCACAATAACGCTGATCGGACGTACCTGTCTGCACCATCGACAGGAAGAGAAAAGAAACGTAGAGGAAGGGAAGAGGAGAAGAAGAGAGACGGCTGGATATCGTGTGGGTGATGACTAATAGATTTCGTGCTCTGGCCCATCCATCTCGCGTTCTCGGACCTGCCTCGACACAAATCGATCTTGCCGAGGCGGTCGCGTCTACGAAACGCAGCCAGGATATCGGCTATCGATAGATAGCTCGACCCGTCCCGCTTCTTTTCCCCCCTCGATGCATTTATAACATTGGCCACGGCCCTGAACCGATCGTTCGCGAGAGACCGAGACGGTTTGTCATTATGGACGTTCCCTGGTCAGATCTTCTGTCAGACGCGGTGGAAAGCTGCTCCGGAGACTATGGGGTACTGATGGAACTACGAACCGTCTTGGATGGATCTCTTCCCAACGAGCAATAACACTTTACGTTCGATCTTCCTCCTTGCATACATTGTTCTACGATCTTGGCCTCGGGGGAATACAATGCGTTACGTTACTCGAGAGATCGATACTTGTCGGTAGGATTTTCAATTTAAATTAGAAGCTATTTCCTTCTATTCTCTCTTACAACCGTGGACTATCGAGTCTCCCTCAAGCTTCAAACAATCTGTTCCGTTTTACAAATCGAATCTCGATGGGAATCTGTCCAGGTCCGTCCGCGATCCAACTGCATCGATCGTATGCGCATTCTACGCTTACCCACTTGCTCAGCCGCTTTAGTCTCAATTAGCGAATTCGTATCGTCCCTCGGAATAATAAATTACAGCCGGTTAGTGGGCCTGGGCCCGGTCTCTCGTCACACGCGCCCCGAGACGCAAGAAACGCGGCTCGACGGCGGACCCGGGGAAACGGTCGATTAAAGGAACGATAAAAATGCCGAAGCAATTTACGGCCGGGTCTCCCTCTCGCGGAATAATTGTCATCGGCGATGCCCCGTGGCACCGTGGCGCCACTCACAGCCAATTAGCCGATGCAATTAAAGAATTACGCGCCGTCGACCTGTCTTCCTCTAATCCTGAATTCCGCGGCCAGAGTTCAAGGCAGGACGTTCGTGTATCGCGAAGGACGCCCCCTCTGCCGCTGTATTCCGCCGCGAAGGAATTCTGGGGGCCCGGGGGATCGCCCTGCTGCCCGTAAAGTCAACCCTTTACGATTTCGTCCGGCGCGTAATGTCCTAGACGTCTCCATAGTTTGTCGACGCGACGATTCGGGCTGTTTGCCCTCTGCGGGCCGCGGATGCACTTCGTTAAGGGGTAGGGGAGACCGGGGCTGGTTGTCTCAAGGGGTAGGTTGACTAATTGTTAATAACTTTGCACCGACATATGCTCTACTGCGGAAAGATTCACAGCAGAAAGATGTCAGTTTTACTATGCCATGCATTCAGATCCCACCCCGCGATCGCACGTTTTATAACAGTGATCAGCGTTTGTCGAAAAATTTACTACGTAAGTAAATATTTGTTCTTAAAGATTTTATTCATTCACGCTCTAAATAGAATAAATGTTAAGGGACTATTTTAAAGTTTGTTTATTAGACGATCTATTGACATAGTATTTTTGTTCATACATAAACAATTGAAGGTTATATAGATTATTGAAGTGAAACTGATCGGTCGGGTTGGTTGACTAATAACGTTAATAAGGTTTAAATTGTTATTTTCTTATTTAGAAAGCAATTTTTATTTCTTGTTTAAATTTCACTGTGTTATAAATACATTATAATTTATGTTTAAGTCGGAAATTTTTTCAGTTTATTATTAAAATATGAAAGAAAGAAATTAATATTTTATAACGAAACAACTCTTGTGACATTGTGTTATTTTATTACCACTGAGATAAGTTGCTAATAATATTTTCTTAACTGATTGTACCTATAGTCAACCTACCCCATACTGTAAGTCAACCAGCCCCATGAACCCAGACCAGCATGGAAGGTGTTAGAATAACATTAAAATACCTTAATTGTTGTCACATCGAGTCAACTTTAATAATTTAATCAGATATCCAAATGCATGCCCTATCAAATATACTAAGCGGTTTGATGATATTTCGTCCACATAATTTATTAAAAATCAAAAACTGAAAAACTGGCCTACCAGCCCCGCTCTCCCCTATGAACTTCGTTGGACGATCCGCCGTTCAGTTCTCGTCTGGTAGTCGATGGTGGAATGTGTATCTGGTTAGGGGTAATTTCGAATCCAGCAATTTACGCCATCTCATTCTCGAAGGAACGCGAATTTGTAGATACAGCCTGTAAAAAGAACGTTGTAGAACAAATTACGAGGCTCGATGCTGTCCCGGCAGCTCGTCCGCAAGATTTACGTACTTCAGCTTCACGGATACCAATAAATAGTCGATTCGGCGAGCGGGAACAATGCCGCTTTCCTCGCAGAAACGCTCGGCTCGGCGATCCAGGGGGGTGGAGGCGGCTGTGCCACTGCTCCTTGAAATATGGCTCGTCGTAAATATTTTCCGATGGAAATATTTTGTCACCTTTATTGCCGCGTGCTTTTTGTTTGATCGTAAATTCGGTGGCACGTCGTGTTGGCCGGGGCACAGGTACCACTATTCTGCACGCTGTCAATATTCGAGGCGATGAATTAGAGTGGATAATTGGACTCGCGATCCGAGACGGTGCTGCGACCTCGACAGGCCACCCCTTCTTCCACCTCTTCGTTCAGACTGGGACTTCGTTAGCTAGTCATCTCAAAGATGACTGTTTAACGATATTCTGGTGTACCGCGTCGCAAGAATATGTTGTTTCTTCTGTCTTTGATTCTCCTATAAAAGTTTCAAAGGACTTAGATCGACATTAGGCGCAGATACGCTCCCGTCGTCTCGATTAAGAGAAGGGATTACATCTGTTCACCGTGTCGCGTGATTATCTCACCAGCAATTTATTACAGATGATAATACTCGAGCGAAATAATAAAAATACCCCGGCCAGGGTACGTCGTAAATAACGCCATCCTCGGGTAGCAAGGCTCACGGAGGACATCAGTTTCGACAGCGTTTACGAGGGGATCGTAAGCTAAATGGTCGAAAGTGAATTCCAGGTGTATACTTTCCAAAAGTTTATGACGCGGACAAAGGAAAGTCAGAATGGCCCGAGTGTCTCCGTCTCGGCGTGGTCTTGACTTCTGCCTGGAAGTTAATTGGTCGTGATCAATATTTTATATGCGCTTTAAACTACTAGCTGCACGGAGCATAGGCGCGCAAGGAAGCTGGTCGCGTTTAGTGCGTTAATTTGGATACAACCGGGCATTGTGTCTTTATACGAACGGCCGTAAATACAAAATGAATATTCAATGTCAGCACGAAATAACTATTCAACTTTTAAGTCCCGATGCGCGACAATACAGGATTCACCCCGTGAATGTACACACAGTTGCCCGTGGAGACATAAAATGCTCGATTAAAGTGCCCACGACCCTGCATCCACCGCAACGGCCCCCCAAAATTGTTTCGCGGAGCACGCAGGATCGGTGGGCGCAGAAGGGGTTGCGAACAGGACGCAGAGTCCAAGGAAGCGAAGCTCGGGCTCACGCCGAGTGGGAGTGGCGTGGGTGTGTCCGACACACTAGCTCACACCATCTCCTATAAACATTACAAACACGATGTAACGACTGCCGTTCGCACGTTTTATAGGGACAGGAAGGGGGTGATCTCGGGCGAAGTTTGGCAGACCGCGAATAATGTCCTTGTTTCCCCCGCAGGGAGGCCGGCCATTCACACCCCTTAAAATCGACTCGTCGAAGGATTCACGGTGTTTACTGCAGGATAATACAGATTCTACGTTTATATTCTAACGTCTGTGCCCACTTGCATCCCCTGTTTCCCTCCTAACTTTAGAAGACTTGCGAATGACTACTCTTCGATGGTCATAGCAAATGGGAAAGTTCGAACGGCGGATGGTTGCGTCGTTTAAGGACGATTTCGAGGCTCGTCCTCGAGGCTCGGGCATAAATCTTGTCAGAGGCTGTGCTCGGAATGCCCAGAAAGCGCCGTTTGCGGAACAACGCGCGGCTGCCACAGATTTCACGACGTCTGTTTACGCCGCTCGTGAAAAATCGCTTTCCTATTTACCCAGCGCGTGTGTCGGGCACATGGGCGGAAACGGGCACAATGTGTCCACACGCAACCTACCGAGGCGAGAAGGTCCTGCTTGTTAAAGAAACTGGGATTCCCTTTTTCACGGTCGCATCGTGAAAAAAAGAAACAGACCGCGTTACGGCAAAAGTCACGCTACTGCTACTTGACGCCGCGATTGGAATCCGAGTGGGTGTTGGAGCATTCGTGAACGGGCGGACTGTGAAAAGATAAACACTGGGGACACGTGCCCCTGCAGGATCTATCCTTCTGTTTTACTCTGGAGAACCGGTGGTTGGGAGCGAAGCTGTTTCTTATTAGAGAAATTCGCGAGAATTCTGAAAGGCAATGTTACTCGAGATACGTCAGGATATTCATGATAAATAGTGTTGAAATATTATGGTATATTTAGTATGTATATAGTTTTCGTGTGATTTGTATCGAAGTTTTCTTGTATTGCCTTCAGTTTCCCCGCGATTGTTATGTTGAGGAGCTTGCGCGCTCGCACACGGCGGCTGGGAGCATTATTTTTGGTAGCGCTGTGCGTCGAGCGAGTTTGTGTTTTCGTTCTGCTAGACCGTACTTCGTGGTCTTCTACGTTCTGTTTTTGGTCGCTCGACTATGTTTTCTGGAGACGCACGTGCGAGTGTGTTCGCCACGTGAAATCAGTTGTCGCGCTTTTTCGTTATTTTTGATTTTCCAGTTCTTTTAATCACGCGGTATATATATATATATACATTCTTTAAGTATTATTAAAGACTTTTATTGAAACATTTGAAAAGCAGTGTTTTTCATTAAATCTCAATAAATAGCGAGAGGCGAAGGAAAAGGGAACTGAAGCTCTGGAAAAGGGATGATTTACTGTTTCGTTGCGTCCTAAAAACAGCTGCAGCTTTTACAGCACCTTCGTCTCGTAAAAAAGATTGTACACGATCTAACGCAACGCTCACCTTATCCACTGATCTCGAGGGACACCCAGATTCTGAAGAATTCTACTCAAATTCCTTCCCTGCACTGATCTACTTAACTTCTCCCCGAGAATGTCAGTTCCAATCGAAGCGAACGCCAGCAACAACCAGCTTGTCGGAAGAATCTCGCAGCGTTTGAAAGGCTGCGAGTCTCCAGGGATGAAAATATTTGCTACCCCGGAAACCGAGACGTTTTCTTCGCTGGACAATGGCGTTCCTCTAATTTATAACTCTTCCATCAACCGGACGATCCCTTTGGTACCCGATCCGAAGCATCTGCCCGCCAGAATACCGAGCGCTGTCCGTGAGAGAGCGAGCGGGCCAGCGAGTCGGTCTTGCAGGCCCCGTCCGGGGCGAGCAAAGAGGGCCCAGGGTTGTTCTCGAGACGCACGAAGGATTCCGTGGCCCAGGAATAAGAGACCGTGTCGAAAAAGCGTGGCGAATCCCTGTCGACCTAAACGAATCCGTCAAAAGCTACGGGGGGGTCCTGTTCCCGGCGACGTCGCTACGAATAAATGCGGCGTAGCTGGGGCCCCGTGGAAATTCGGGAAACGGCTGGTACGTGGCCCCATGGTTTGTAGTTCTGCACACAGCCACGGGTACGCGGGGCACGGGTTTATAAAGAGACGTTTCCGGGCGTTATCGAGGCCGTGAACAAGGGGGGGCCAACGGCGCGCGCCCTGGGTTCCGCTCTAAATGGCCCTAAATGGCAAACAAATACCGTGGGTTCCGCTTCGACGAAAGTTGAGACGTCACGCGGGACGTAGAGGACCTTGGAGATCTATGGTTTCTCGCTTTAACCTTCCTCCAGCCGTGGCCCCTCGTGATTTTCCCTTCCGAGGGGGTCATACGGGATTCGGAGTTTCTCTTTCTGCGACCAGCGAACGTGGTCGCAGCGAAAGTGACGATCCGTAGTCTTCCAGAAGTCGAGATACGCGGAATACTCTGTACAGGAATAATTTCTTGCGCGCATACTTTCTGAGCAGCGCTCGTACAGGGTAAGACGCTGCTGCGGCGAGCAACAACCTCCCAGTCCATGGACCGAGATCCTTTAACGAAGCAGCTCCTTTTTACAAATTCCACGAGACGCACGACAGTGCAGCTTTTCTTCATCAGTTTTCTTCGCTCGACCAGCGTCCCCGTTCTACGTGCCTCACATTCGCGACGTGAGTGATGACGGTACGTAGGGCAACGACTATATAGCAGGTGCGTACCCCATAACGTACTCAATTACGCGTCCCCCCTGCACGATAATTAATCACGATTAATAGCGTCGAGCCCGGAGAACCGAGAAGAACTCGGGATTTATTAATCGAACGCGGCCGATTACGTTCGTAAATCAAAGACAGGCTCGGTCGTCTTTTTGCCCCTGGGAAACTTATGCGACGGTGCCTCTTCATTTATACGCCCGGCGATTATGTTTTTCGGGATAGAATCAGGGGGGGGGGG